>NC_080087.1:136902143-137242143 GCF_950005125.1 Chionomys nivalis
GTGCCACCACCACCTACAATGCTTTTAATTTAAAAAAAAAATCTGGGTAAGCAAGATGACTCAGCAGGTAAAGGCACTTATCAACAAACCCAAACACCTGCTTTCAATCCCCAGACCCACATGGTAGAAGAGAACCTGCTGCATCAGCAGCTACTGACCACCAGCTGCTCGCTCTCTTTCTGTCTCTCTCTCTCTTTCTCTCTCTCTCTCTCTCTCTCTCACACACACACACACACACACACACAATAATAAATGTAATAAAGTTAAAATATTTCCAATGCAAAACAATTTCATTGGGCAGCAAAACATGGTCTCCCCTTTTAACGTCAGATCCCTTTAATATCTGACTAATGAAAGACAGTTAGAATCTATTCTGCTGCTGCATTCAGACTGTCCTAGCAGCCAGTCTCTAGGTAGCAATGTATGCATGAAAGGATGAGCATGAGAAGAACAAACAACATCTTAGTTTTGATGTAGTGATACCTAGATATACATACCTTGGAGAACATGTCTAGTCTAGATCAGCAGTTGTCTGGATTGGAGGTGGGGAAGTTTGATACAGATTGACAGGAAACAGTCTGTTATTTGTATGACCTGGGGTATGACCTCACCTTTTTGTACTTTGAATCCCTTGTGTATAAGATTGGGGATAGGTTGAGCGGTGGTGCACGTATTTAATTAAACGGAGGCAGTCTAATCTCTGGGTTTGAGGCCAGCCTGGTCTACAGACAAATTCCAAGACAACCAGAGCTACACAGAAAAACCTGTCTTCCAAAAAAAGAAAGAAAAAGAGTGGAGATACTGGGAGATTGCTCAGTGGTTTAGAGTCGTTCCTATTCTACCACAGGACCCAAATTCAGTTCCCAGTACCCACATTGGGCAGGTCACAACCGCCTGTGACTCCAGCTCAAGGAGATCTGGTGCCCCTTTTGTGACCTCCATAGGCACTCTCGTGCATGTGTGGTTATGCCTATACAAACAAAATATACATAGAATATAAAATAGAACTTTTCACTTTTTTAATGGAGATAATGGCAGACTCTCCTTTACAAGTTGTTCTGAATATTTATTGAGTGTTTATATAGGTCAACTGCTCTTAAGTTCTTCATGCATATTAACTCTTGATACTCGGTGACAACTTTCCCTTAAGGCACAATGGCAAACAAGGGAGTACAAAAAAGGGAGCAGTTATAGGGGCATAAATAGAGACGAAAGTGTTTAGGTTATTGAACAGGCCTTTAGACTACTTGGTACAGAAGATCTATGGGCCTGAAACACACCTTTAAGGATAATATATGTGTTGATAATGTCATGCACAAGGAAATTTGGTTTGTTATTTGTGGTGCTGAGGATTGAGCACAAGCTGAACAAAACACTGAGATACATCCCTGTCACAGAAGTACATTTCATTCCCCCCATATTTTATACCTAAACTGCTGTAACTTCATGGTATGCTCTCCTGCTTTAAGGAATGCATTGTCTTTAGTTATTTAAAGCTTAAAGACTAATGTTTGATGCTGTTGTTACGATGTGTGTGTGTGTGTGTTTGCGTGTGTGATGGATAGCCTTGAAATAATGCAGACTTGAACACAGAAGGAAATGTTTTTGATTGCCTTCTTAATATGCAACTTGGTATGTTTTCAAGTTCTAAAAAAATAAAGGATACAAGACCTATCCATGATAAAGTATTTATTCAGAAAAATATCCAACATCTATATAAGGTATTAAATTGTCTGATTTGAGTGATTTTGCAGTGTGATTTAAATTCTGGTTTGTCTGAGACAGGGTTTCTCTGTCTAGCTCTGGCTGTCAGTGGAACTCATTCTGTAGACCAGGCTGGCCCTGAACTCACAGACATCTGCCTGCCTCTGGCTCAGGAGTGCTGGGATTTGCTGGGATTAAAGGTGTAAGCCACTAGCACCCAGTTTTATTGTTTTTTTAAAAGCAATGTATAAGTAAAACCCACAGTTTTACAAAAATAGCTATTCAAGTAATCCACACAAAGTTGTTTTCACCGTTAACAATTTCTATGGCATTTGACATGGGCTACAAACATGGCCCTGTGGTAAAGTACTTTCTTAGCATGTGGCTTCAGACCTGGGCTCAATTCCTAGTACCATCAAAAAGAACAAAACAAAACAAAACAACTACTTTTTACTAGGAAGACCCTTTTCCCTTCCTCAATAAAAGAGAGGTCAGGAGTGTGCCTTGTATCAGCAATTCCAGCACTTTGTTATCAGACACTGGGGGGATTGCAAGTTCCAGGTCAGGCAGGGTCACATAGTAAGACCCTATCTAAAATACATAACAGCCAGGAAATCTTAAAATGAAAAATGGTCTATGTTTAGTAATAGTGCAAGTTAGTTTGAGTCATGAAAAATTTAAACAAAAATCAGTCTATAAGAAAATGTTGATGAGGGTCTGAAGAGGTGGCTCAGCATCTAAGAACACTGCTTACTCTTCCAGAGGTGCTGAGTTCAGTTCCCAGTAACCACATACTGGCTCACAACTGTCTATAGTGTGATCCCATGTCCTCGTCTGACAAAGTTGGACGTGCAGGTAGAGTACTCATATAAATAAAAATAAGTTTTTAAAGAAAAAAAAGAAGGAAGGAAGGAAGGAAGGAAGGAACAAAAATGAAGGAAGAAAAAGTTGATGAAGCCCGGTGGTGGTAGTGGTGGGAGCACATGCCTTTAATCCCAGCACTCAGGAGCCAGAGGCAGGAAGAGCTCTATGCGTTAGAGGCCAGCCTGGGCTACAGAGTGAGCTCCAAGACAGCCAAGCCTACACAAAGAAACCCTGTCCCATAAAACCAAAAGAGTTGATGATCTAAATATTTGTGCAGTAGGACATACCTATAATCCCAGATTTGGAAAGCAGGAGAATCCATTGTTCTGGGCTATGTAAACTCATGACTCAAAAAAAAAAAAAGAAGAATAAAAGAAAAGAAAAACTATATGTATGTAGGACTGGAGGGTTTTTTCTGTGATTAAGAAAACTGTTTGCTCTTGCAGAGGACCTGAATTCAATTTCTGGCACTCACACAGAAACTCAAACCATCTGTAACTGCAGTTCTTCTCATCTAGGAGCACACAACACACATGCTTACATGCAGTGAAGATGTTTATATGCATAAATATACATGTACATAATAATTGACGAGAGGCTGAAGAGGTAGCTCAGCAGTTAAGAGCACTTGTTCTTCCAAAGGGCCTGTGTTCATTGCCAGCACCTGCTTGGTCAATCACAACCCTCAGTAACTCCAGTCCCCTGGATCTGATGCCCTCTTCTGGCCTACTTGAACATTGTGTGCACATGATGTACAAAGTTTACAAAACACCTAGACACATAATTTATTTTAAAAATAATTGAGCAAGACATGGTGGTGCATGCCAGTAATCCCAGCACTCTGGAAGCTGAGAGGAGAATCTTGAGTTCAAGGTTAGCCTGAGCTACATAACAAGTCCAAGGTTACCCTGGTATGTATAGCAAAAACCTTTCTAAATTTTAGAAAATAGATATTAAGAGGGATTACAGCATAAACAATAAAATATCAAAATGGAAAAGTCAAAATAACCAGAAAAAATCAAATATTAACTCTCAAAAAAGATTTTATTAACAAATTATTTTACAGATGAATGCTTTCAAATAATTAAAGCTCAGATGGTTTTTAAACATGAGAGTTGTCATAGAAAATAAACACAATTATCAAGAGGCTACTATATGCGTGTACAACAACTTATAGGCATCATAATAAAATCAAACCAATCACCGACAGACATAATATACGAAGCTCAATAATTGCTATCAAAATGTATTTGGCAAATAGGCAATTATTATTTAAGATAAGGTCTTGCTCAGATTAGGTGAGTCTCTAGCCAGAATCTTTGGGCCTTCCTTAGTCCTCTAAATGCTGGAATTAGATGCATGCATGGCAACAACTGGCTCAGCAAATGCTTTACGCATGACCATATGCCTGGTACTGTAATAGATGTCTGAACTAATATAGCACAACACCTGCCCCATGGACTCCATTTCAAGTGGGACGATGGCTACAGGAACAAGTATTTCCCATTACAAGATTATTAAGTTAGCTACAAAGTAGTAGATTTCATAATGGCATTTTTACACATGTTTTCTTCTTCCACACCCTGCCCTCTGGCCTTTGCCTTGCCCTCCCCTCTGTCCCATTCTTGCTGTTTTTCCATTGCCCACAACAACCTAATTTCTGCTCTCCCAGTACAATATTGCATTATCTTCTGTCAGTGTTCCTGTACCCTAATCCTTCAGGTCTCTTTTTCCCTCTCACAGTTCTCTAGTTTCATGAGTCATCCACACATGGACACCGACCCACTCACACATAGAAACTTCAATCAAGAATACACACATGAGAGAAAACATAGTGCTTATCTGAATGCAGTTTATTTCAGCTAACATTCTGAACTGTAATTTCACCCATTTTCCTACAAATGTCATTTTTTTACTTTTAAATCTGTGTATATGTGTGTGTGTGTGTCTGTGTGTGTGTGTGTGTGACCACAGAGATGAGAGATGTCAGACCCTCCTGGGGCTTGTGTTACAGGTGGTTGTGAACTGCCTGGTTTGAGTGTTGGGAATCAAATGCTGGTCCCCTGGAAGAACAAGAAGTGCTCTTTATCACTGAGGCATATAGGCAGATCATGTGATAGTTTTGGTTGTCGTTCTCAAAGATTTGTTTATCTTTTATTTTTATGTGTGTGAATATTTTTCCTGCAATATATGTGTACATCCGTGGTGACTGTGGAGGCCAGAAAGGGATTCCCTGGAACTGGAGTTATAGATGGTTCTGAGCCACCAAGTGGGTGCTGGGAACCAAACCCAGTTCCTCTGTAAGAGCAGCCGGTGTTTTCCCTGAGACATCTGTCCCACCACTTTCTCATTTTTGACAAACCTACTTACTGATTTCCTCAGTAGCTGCAATTTATGCTCACAAGCAGTGAGTAAAGTTTCCTCTTTCCTCAAATTCCTGCCAGCATCTGTTGTTCTGTTTTCTTGATGAAAGTCATTCTGAGCTAGTAAGGTGAGAGTATAAATCATTTTAATTTCACCTTTCCCTGATGGCTTAGGATGTTGAACCCATCATCAAATATTATTTGCCATTTCTATTTCTTCCTTTGAGGACTGTCTGCTCACCTCATTACCTCATGTATGGATTGGATTTGGTTTAATCTTGGCTGTTTTTACATAATAGAACCCTATGCGATACAGAGTTGGCAATGATTTCTCAAATCTGTAAGCTGTCTCTTCAGTTGTGAGGTTCCTTCCATTGTTAGGCAGGTTTTTAGTTTGCTATAATCCATGTGTCAGTCCTTGGGTTGTGTTCTCTGCTGTCACAGTCCATTCAGAAGTTCCTACCTCTGCATAGGATGATTGTTTACACGGGATATAGTTGATGTGTCTTCCCTGAAGTTTCAGTATGTCCTGTCTTCACATGAAGTCTGTGATCTATTTTCAATGTTTCATGTAGTTTGAGACTCGACCTGATTTCATTCTTCTACAGGTACATACCCAGTTTTCTCAGCACCATCTGTAAAAGGATCTTTCCTAATGACATCTGGGTTTAAGGGAAAAATGAAGTACCTGCTAGGGCTGGGATGATGAATCCATGATTAAGAGCACTTGCTGCTCTTGCAGAGGACAAAGGTTCAGTTAACAGCACCCATATGGCAGCCCACAATCCCTTATATCTCTAATTCTAAGCTATCTGATGTCATCTTCTGGAGAGTAGTTGACTGTTCAGTTTTCATGAGTTTGTAGGCATTCTGGGGGTAGAATTGTTGTTGAATTCTAGCATTATTCCATGGTAATCCAATAGTACGCAGCTGGTTACTACATTTTCTTTTGTATCTGTGAATGTTTGCTTTGTTACTGATTATGTGATCAATTTTTGAGAGGGTTCCATGAGATGCTGAGAAGAAGGTATTTTCTTTTCTGTTGGGTGGAATGTTCTATAGGTGTCTATTAATTTCATTTGATTCACTACATCTGTGATATCTCTTATTGCTCCATTAAGTTTCTGTCTATTTATCCTGTCCATTGGTGAGAGAGGAGTGTTGAAACCTACTATTAGAGTGTGTGTTTCCCTTCTTTGAGTTGTGGTGGTGGAGAGTTGTCTGATGTCTGTGTTATTATGGGTGTTCTTAGCTTCCTTGGTTTGTGCTTTGCCTTCTAGTAGTTTCTGTAAGGCTGGGTTTGTGGCTACCTATTATTTAAATCTGTTTTTGTCCTGGAATATCTTTTTTCTCCATTGATGGTGAATGCAAGCTTTGCTGCGAATAGTACTCTGGGATTGCCTTCATGGTCTCTTAGTGTTGGCAGCACATCTATCTAAGACATTCTGGCTTTCATGGTTTCCACTGAGAAGTCAGGTGTAATTCAAGTGCCTACGGACTCCTGATCTTTGATGAAGAAACCAGAAATACATGGGAGACCATTCTCTCCCTTATAAGAGATCATGTCAGCACACAGAAGCCACCCTATTGCTGACACACCCCCACATCCCAAAAAATATTTAATGGAAAGGAATTCCCACACAGACCTCAACCTAAAACCAGATATCTTGAACCTAACAGAAGAAAAAGAAGGGAAGATCCCTGAAATCAATGACATAGGAAAAGACTTTCTGAGCAGAACACTATTAACACAGACATTAATTTCAACAATTAATAAATGGGATCTCATGAAACTGAAAAGCTTCTGCATGACAAAAGATCCCATCATTCAGACAAAGTGGCAGCTTACAGAATGGTAAAATATTTTTTTATCAACTACACACCCAATAGAGGGCTAATATCCAAAATTATACAAAAAAACTCAAACAAAATGTATAAAGAACTCAAAAGGCTAGATATCAAGAAAACAAATGACTCAATTAAAACTGGGAATTTTTAAACAGAGAATTCTCAATAGGGAATCTTAAGTGGCTGAGAAAGACTTAAATGTTCAACATTCTCAGTCATTAGTGAAATGCAAACCAAGTCTGCTTTGAGAGTCCACTTTACACCTGTCAGAATCCCTATGATCAATAATACGAGTGACAGTTCCTGCTGGCAAGGACATAGAATAAGGGGTACACTCATCCACTACTGGTAGGAGTGCAGACTCATACAGTCACTATGGAAATGAGTGTGGATTTACCTTAGAGAGATGGGACCTGATCTACCTCGTGATAAAAATTGGAACCTTTATACAAATGAATATTACTCAGCCATTAAAAAGAATTAAATTCACAGTAAATGGGTAGAACTAGGGGGAGAAATCACCCTGAGTGAGGTACCCAGACACAGAAAACCAAATGTGGCATGTATTAGCTTACATGTGGATATACAGAATCACAGAGATTAAGCATAGAGTAACAGACTAAGGAGGAGAGAAGCATCTCATCAGGAAAGAAGAAATAGAATAGAAAGGTACAGGCTGGTGAGGGGAGGTGCAAGGAGAGAAATAGAGGGACGAGGGAGTGTATACAGGGAGAAACAGCTAAAACTAAGGCCACGGAAGTAGTGTGCAGTGGCATGGGTATTGATACAGTCGATGCTTCCTGAAATAAATGCATATGTGAAGGCAATCTAACAGAGAAATCAAATAACAGGGTGATGAGACTGTGTCTGAGAGCTTTCTCCTTCTGTCTTGCATTCCATTCTTTAGGTTGGGATTAAAGATGTGCACCACTGGGATTAAAGGCGTGCACCGCCAGGTTTCTATGGCAAACTAGTGTGGCTACTGAGATTAAAGGTGTGTGCTACCACTTACTCTCTGATCTTCAGCTAAACTTTCTTTATTAAAATACAAATGAAATATCACTACACGTAAGTATCACGAAACATTGTAAAGGAGGGGACACATAGATTATAAGAGCCAGAGCATCATGGAGTTTGCTGTGACATTGTATCTCCTAGGAATGTCAGAATCTACACCAATAAAATCTTATTAACATGGCTGCTTAAGTATGAGCTGAATAAGGACAAGAGGCAATCTATAAGGGACAAGGGGCCAACCAGCCCTACACAAAGAACTATAGGGAACTCACAAATGCCGGGAGTGGAGAAACAGTTTTAGTCCTACTGTGGGAAGAGTACACGAAATGCTTATCCAATACCAAATGGTGAGCCCTGAATCATACATACAAATAACATTATACTAAATTAAAGTATGCGTGTGTTATAGTTTCTTAGGTACTTAACAGTATGAATCCTTGTGATTTTTTTCACATATCCATACTATTATTTTGCTCTCCTTTCTCCCTGTGTATTTATCTCCCTTCAACCTAATTATAACCCTGACAGCATACAGACAAGTAACATACAGATCGGGCAGGTTACATACACATATGCATGTAACAAAATTAATGAAAAATCCATGAATTTGAAAGGGAACAAGGAGGCATATAAGAGCGTGTTTGAAGAAAAAAAGTAAAAGGAGAAATGATGTTTCATTGTTACAAAATATTTGTATAACTATGTAAAGACGTGTTGCATTTGTTGAATTATATGTAAAAATGTGTTGCTGTTTTACCTTGTCTGCCTAAGGCACCTGATTAGTCTAACAAAAAGCTAAATGGCCAATAGCAAGAAAGAGGTATAGGCAGGACTTGCAGGCAGGGAAACTGAGTAGCAGGAGGAATTTAGGCTTAGAAAGGAAGAAAGAAAAAGAGATACCAGGGAGAAACCAGTGGCCAATCAGACACACATGGAGGAAGCAGGAAACCAAGACATACAGAATAAAAGAAAGGTAAAAAGCCCCAAGGAAAAATGTAGATGAATAGAAACAGGTTAAATTAAGTTCAAAAAGCTAGCAGGACGAGCCTAAGCTAAGACTAAGCACTTATAATTAATAAGAAGCATTCATAATAAATTATTTGGGAGTTTCTTGGTGGCCCAAAGGAAAATTCCAACTACACATAATACAATAAATAAAATAAAGAAGTAGTTGTTTTTAAAGAATTAACATAAAAGGTAAAAAAGGGACACAGCCAAGACTGTTAAATAGACAAGCTTGTCTCAGAAAAAAAAAAAGAAGATAAAAAGAGATGTAACATATCCCTATTACCTGCTCTGAAGAATTTTTCACAGATACTGCCACGGCATAACCACATGGGAATAAGGTGGCCTGCATTAATTAAAAGAGTTTCTAATAGTAAAGTATATTACAGTTGCTTATGACTTAAAATGTCATTATAAAATATCTAGCAAATTAAATTCAACTTGATTACATTATCATTTCTTCCCACTACATTCCTTAGGATGAATTTTAATTTATTAACGCCATGTATCACTAAGCTAAAATCCTGATACAATTATCTCACTTGATCCTGAGTGGCATTCAGAAGTAGACATAGAAAGCAAGCTTGTCAGGTTTTTGTGTGTCTATGACTACCAGCCTGATGACTGTAGACTTCAACTTTTTAAAATTTGTACAAAAAAAAATGTTTCAATGAGTTCTTTGATGAGGAATGATTTTAGAAGGACTAGTATGTGAAAACTTGCTTTATTTAAGAACATTAATCCTTTCTCACTTCAGTCTTCTATAAAAAGAATTCAGGAGTAGTTAATGCATAAGCAATAGCTATTACAATAGTCTTACTAATTGACCTTGTAATGACAAAATATGGGAGATCTTGGTCAAACAGAGATAATACTTCCAATTCAAATGTCTTAGCTAAAGTGATTTTGAATTTCTTCTGTAGACTCTTCTCAAACTCACAGAGATCCCCCTGCCTCTGCCTCTTGAGTACTGGGAGTAAAGGAATGTACCACCACTGACCAGCAAATTTTGTACTTCTTAAGGCATCTTGAAACTAAGATGAGTGTTGAAATGAATTTTGAGAACTTAGGTCCTGATAAAACTGTACAAGAATACTTTTTATTTGCCTTTATTTTTTTAAAAAAGATCTTTATTATTTTTATTTTATGTATAAAGTGTTTTGCCTACATGTATGTCTGTATACCACACGTGTGTCTGGTGCCCACCAAGGCCAGAAGAGGGCATCAGACCTCCTGAAATTAGAGTTATAGTTATGGGTCCTGGGGATTTAACCCATTTCTTTGGAAGAGCAGGCAGTGCTCTTACCCATGGAGCCATTTCACCAGGCCCAGGGATATTTTACAAAACAAAACAACAATAAAAGATACTATGGAAAACAACTGGGCACTGCTGCAAAAGTACTTGATTGTCTCAAATACAGATGAGGAGACACACTGATGGCTAGGAAAGACTGAAACTCAAAAGGGCTGCTAGGGACAAAACTACAATTCTAGCCAGAGGCACAACAGCTGCAAGATTTAGAAATCTAAGCTTTTGCCCTAGGACTTCCCACCACTGTCTGGGAACTGGCATAGCCTTCTTGCTTAAGAGTACTCGCAAGAGGCTTTCTGACGTCACGCAGGCGGAGACTTTAAAATCCAAATGGCTCCTGGTTGGCATTGGTGGGTGTCTTCCTAAGCAGTTGTGCATTTTACTGGAAGTGGGCGCTGGGGGTCAAGAACCAGAGAGAAAGGTAACTGCTGGTATGGGGTTAACTCTGTTCCTGCTAAGAAACTCTGTGGCATCAGAGACCTGGGGCGGCATCTGCCAGGTTCTGGGTTCAGGGATCAGTAAGTTTGTGTGGGCAGCGCCTGGAGAGGGAAAAGAGGATGCTGATTGCTGACCAAGGTGTTCCGCAGGGAGGGGGAGAAGGGGAGGACTGCCTGGGAGGGACAGGTTAAAACACTGCGTTCCTGTGGTAATGCAGCATCTGAAAAGCCATGTAAGAAGAAAAAGTCTGGGAAACTGAAGGCTTGAGATTAAGACCTAAGTGGAATGTAAGCAGTCGAACAAGGAGTGATGTGACTCAGTGCACAGCCTATTGTGCTAAAGTCCCCAGCTCAAACAAACAATAAAGTGGGTGTTATTATTTGGTGTTAGTATTTGGGAATCTGCATTGGCCTGCCTGTCCTTAGGGTCCTGACAGGAAACCTCCTCACCTGTAGCCACTAAGAGCACTTCACCTGTAGCCACTTCTGGGCACATTTGCTATGGTTCCTTGTAACAGGTGGACCTACCCCTAACCTCCCCCTTCTCCTGTGTCTACCTCCCTCTCTCTCCCGCACTCTTTACCCCATGGGACTAGTCTGCTCCCCTCTCTGCCTTCTCTGTCCCTTCTCTCTCATCTTCCAATAAGCCTCCTGTATAAGCCTTATCGCATAGCGTGACTTCTCTTCACTACATATATATATATATATATATATAATTTTATCAGCAGTGAGTTCTGTCTTATCCTAGAAAGAAGCCAGGGCAGGACCAGAAAAAGCTGAGTGGCTAGTGTCTAGTGCTGCAGAGACGAAGACAGGGTCTGACATAGGTATGCTTATGATACTAAAATATTTTGAGAATGGAAGCAGCCTCTACATTATGTTATGGAACGGATTGCTTGTCTTTACTGAAAGGGAGATTAGAACCAGAAAGACAATAGTGGGTATTAAACTATGGGGTTAAACATAAAGCAAGAAAAGTAGATATTAGGAAAAGAGAATGAATCCTGATTTTGAAGCCAAAGGAAACATTTTGAGGAGAGTTAAGGAGCCTGAGATTTCTTGTCAAGCAGTCTGTGAGTTACCATTGAAATAGACATAAGAGATACCAGTGATGTATTCGGGATAACACATTGAAATTTTGCGATCATGGATTGCCGTGTGATGCAGGAATCATATATGTTCATTTTTGCATTGTCTTGCTCGAGTGTATTGAATACTTGAAGTTGCATAGGTGTTATCTTTAGTGAGGACTTAAGTATACATGACAAACAAATACAGCACACAGGGAAAATACTATCGTAAAGGAATAAACTTAGTTACTCCTCTACTTCAGAATAAAAGTGACAATTATTGCTTAATGATCCACTTGCATCTGGAACATTTTTCTGATATTGAAATCATGAATTAGGTTCTGAGCATGAAGCGCAGTTCCATTTCCACCGGTGGTGCTGGCTGCCTCTCCACACAGGAATTAAGATCTCAGGACCTCGACGAACCAGACCTTTATACCCGTCAAGCGTAAGTGCCTCCAACTATGGATCTCAGCTGCATGCTGCCATGTTCTGTAGCTAGTTCTCAGAAACTGTAGAATCAGATGGTGAAAGTGGGTCTTCTCTAGTTCCACACTTGAGTCGCTCACTCTCCAAAGGTTAGTAATTCCTTCAGAGAGCTTTGGTTTTACTGTCTAAGTCTGGCAGTATTAATTATATTAGCAATTAAACTAAGAAAATGTCAATATAAACTCAATTTAAAATAACAATCTTATTATAAGGTTTCAAAACTAAAATGGTTTTATTTATTTATTTGCTTCTTTGTTTGTTTTGGTTTGTTTTGGAGACAAGATTTCTCGATGCAGCCCTAGTTTTCCTGGCATTCACTCTGTAGACCAGGTTAGCATCGAACTTTGGGATATACCTTTCTCTGCTTCCAAAGTGCTCAGATTAAAGGTGCGTGCCACCACCACCTACAATGCTTTTAATTTAAAAAAAAAATCTGGGTAAGCAAGATGACTCAGCAGGTAAAGGCACTTATCAACAAACCCAAACACCTGCTTTCAATCCCCAGACCCACATGGTAGAAGAGAACCTGCTGCATCAGCAGCTACTGACCACCAGCTGCTCGCTCTCTTTCTGTCTCTCTCTCTCTTTCTCTCTCTCTCTCTCTCTCTCTCTCTCTCTCACACACACACACACACACACACACAATAATAAATGTAATAAAGTTAAAATATTTCCAATGCAAAACAATTTCATTGGGCAGCAAAACATGGTCTCCCCTTTTAACGTCAGATCCCTTTAATATCTGACTAATGAAAGACAGTTAGAATCTATTCTGCTGCTGCATTCAGACTGTCCTAGCAGCCAGTCTCTAGGTAGCAATGTATGCATGAAAGGATGAGCATGAGAAGAACAAACAACATCTTAGTTTTGATGTAGTGATACCTAGATATACATACCTTGGAGAACATGTCTAGTCTAGATCAGCAGTTGTCTGGATTGGAGGTGGGGAAGTTTGATACAGATTGACAGGAAACAGTCTGTTATTTGTATGACCTGGGGTATGACCTCACCTTTTTGTACTTTGAATCCCTTGTGTATAAGATTGGGGATAGGTTGAGCGGTGGTGCACGTATTTAATTAAACGGAGGCAGTCTAATCTCTGGGTTTGAGGCCAGCCTGGTCTACAGACAAATTCCAAGACAACCAGAGCTACACAGAAAAACCTGTCTTCCAAAAAAAGAAAGAAAAAGAGTGGAGATACTGGGAGATTGCTCAGTGGTTTAGAGTCGTTCCTATTCTACCACAGGACCCAAATTCAGTTCCCAGTACCCACATTGGGCAGGTCACAACCGCCTGTGACTCCAGCTCAAGGAGATCTGGTGCCCCTTTTGTGACCTCCATAGGCACTCTCGTGCATGTGTGGTTATGCCTATACAAACAAAATATACATAGAATATAAAATAGAACTTTTCACTTTTTTAATGGAGATAATGGCAGACTCTCCTTTACAAGTTGTTCTGAATATTTATTGAGTGTTTATATAGGTCAACTGCTCTTAAGTTCTTCATGCATATTAACTCTTGATACTCGGTGACAACTTTCCCTTAAGGCACAATGGCAAACAAGGGAGTACAAAAAAGGGAGCAGTTATAGGGGCATAAATAGAGACGAAAGTGTTTAGGTTATTGAACAGGCCTTTAGACTACTTGGTACAGAAGATCTATGGGCCTGAAACACACCTTTAAGGATAATATATGTGTTGATAATGTCATGCACAAGGAAATTTGGTTTGTTATTTGTGGTGCTGAGGATTGAGCACAAGCTGAACAAAACACTGAGATACATCCCTGTCACAGAAGTACATTTCATTCCCCCCATATTTTATACCTAAACTGCTGTAACTTCATGGTATGCTCTCCTGCTTTAAGGAATGCATTGTCTTTAGTTATTTAAAGCTTAAAGACTAATGTTTGATGCTGTTGTTACGATGTGTGTGTGTGTGTGTTTGCGTGTGTGATGGATAGCCTTGAAATATTGCAGACTTGAACACAGAAGGAAATGTTTTTGATTGCCTTCTTAATATGCAACTTGGTATGTTTTCAAGTTCTAAAAAAATAAAGGATACAAGACCTATCCATGATAAAGTATTTATTCAGAAAAATATCCAACATCTATATAAGGTATTAAATTGTCTGATTTGAGTGATTTTGCAGTGTGATTTAAATTCTGGTTTGTCTGAGACAGGGTTTCTCTGTCTAGCTCTGGCTGTCAGTGGAACTCATTCTGTAGACCAGGCTGGCCCTGAACTCACAGACATCTGCCTGCCTCTGGCTCAGGAGTGCTGGGATTTGCTGGGATTAAAGGTGTGAGCCACTAGCACCCAGTTTTATTGTTTTTTTTAAAAGCAATATATAAGTAAAACCCACAGTTTTACAAAAATAGCTATTCAAGTAATCCACACAAAGTTGTTTTCACCGTTAACAATTTCTATGGCATTTGACATGGGCTACAAACATGGCCCTGTGGTAAAGTACTTTCTTAGCATGTGGCTTCAGACCTGGGCTCAATTCCCAGTACCATCAAAAAGAATAAAACAAAACAAAACAAAACAACTACTTTTTACTAGGAAGACCCTTTTCCCTTCCTCAATAAAAGAGAGGTCAGGAGTGTGCCTTGTATCAGCAATTCCAGCACTTTGTTATCAGACACTGGGGGGATTGCAAGTTCCAGGTCAGGCAGGGTCACATAGTAAGACCCTATCTAAAATACATAACAGCCAGGAAATCTTAAAATGAAAAATGGTCTATGTTTAGTAATAGTGCAAGTTAGTTTGAGTCATGAAAAATTTAAACAAAAATCAGTCTATAAGAAAATGTTGATGAGGGTCTGAAGAGGTGGCTCAGCATCTAAGAACACTGCTTACTCTTCCAGAGGTGCTGAGTTCAGTTCCCAGTAACCACATACTGGCTCACAACTGTCTATAGTGTGATCCCATGTCCTCGTCTGACAAAGTTGGACGTGCAGGTAGAGTACTCATATAAATAAAAATAAGTTTTTAAAGAAAAAAAAGAAGGAAGGAAGGAAGGAAGGAAGGAAGGAAGAAAGGAAGGAAAAGAAATGAAGGAAGAAAAAGTTGATGAAGCCCGGTGGTGGTAGTGGTGGGAGCACATGCCTTTAATCCCAGCACTCAGGAGCCAGAGGCAGGAAGAGCTCTATGCGTTAGAGGCCAGCCTGGGCTACAGAGTGAGCTCCAAGACAGCCAAGCCTACACAAAGAAACCCTGTCCCATAAAACCAAAAGAGTTGATGATCTAAATATTTGTGCAGTAGGACATACCTATAATCCCAGATTTGGAAAGCAGGAGAATCCATTGTTCTGGGCTATGTAAACTCATGACTCAAAAAAAAAAAGAAGAATAAAAGAAAAGAAAAACTATATGTATGTAGGACTGGAGGGTTTTTTCTGTGATTAAGAAAACTGTTTGCTCTTGCAGAGGACCTGAATTCAATTTCTGGCACTCACACAGAAACTCAAACCATCTGTAACTGCAGTTCTTCTCATCTAGGAGCACACAACACACATGCTTACATGCAGTGAAGATGTTTATATGCATAAATATACATGTACATAATAATTGGCGAGAGGCTGAAGAGGTAGCTCAGCAGTTAAGAGCACTTGTTCTTCCAAAGGGCCTGTGTTCATTGCCAGCACCTGCTTGGTCAATCACAACCCTCAGTAACTCCAGTCCCCTGGATCTGATGCCCTCTTCTGGCCTACTTGAACATTGTGTGCACATGATGTACAAAGTTTACAAAACACCTAGACACATAATTTATTTTAAAAATAATTGAGCAAGACATGGTGGTGCATGCCAGTAATCCCAGCACTCTGGAAGCTGAGAGGAGAATCTTGAGTTCAAGGTTAGCCTGAGCTACATAACAAGTCCAAGGTTACCCTGGTATGTATAGCAAAAACCTTTCTAAATTTTAGAAAATAGATATTAAGAGGGATTACAGCATAAACAATAAAATATCAAAATGGAAAAGTCAAAATAACCAGAAAAAAATCAAATATTAACTCTCACAAAATGATTTATTAACAAATTATTTTACAGATGAATGCTTTCAAATAATTAAAGGTCAGATGGTTTTTAAACATGAGAGTTGTCATAGAACATAAACACAATTATCAAGAGGCTACTATATGCGTGTACAACAACTTATAGGCATCATAATAAAATCAAACCAATCACCGACAGACATAATATACAAAGCTCAATAATTGCTATCAAAATGTATTTGGCAAATAGGCAATTATTATTTAAGATAAGGTCTTGCTCAGATTAGGTGAGTCTCTAGCCAGAATCTTTGGGCCTTCCTTAGTCCTCTAAATGCTGGAATTAGATGCATGCATGGCAACAACTGGCTCAGCAAATGCTTTACGCATGACCATATGCCTGGTACTGTAATAGATGTCTGAACTAATATAGCACAACACCTGCCCCATGGACTCCATTTCAAGTGGGACGATGGCTACAGGAACAAGTATTTCCCATTACAAGATTATTAAGTTAGCTACAAAGTAGTAGATTTCATAATGGCATTTTTACACATGTTTTCTTCTTCCACACCCTGCCCTCTGGCCTTTGCCTTGCCCTCCCCTCTGTCCCATTCTTGCTGTTTTTCCATTGCCCACAACAACCTAATTTCTGCTCTCCCAGTACAATATTGCATTATCTTCTGTCAGTGTTCCTGTACCCTAATCCTTCAGGTCTCTTTTTCCCTCTCACAGTTCTCTAGTTTCATGAGTCATCCACACATGGACACCGACCCACTCACACATAGAAACTTCAATCAAGGCTACACACATGAGAGAAAACATAGTGCTTATCTGAACGCAGTTTATTTCAGCTAACATTCTGAATTGAAATTTCACCCATTTTCCTACAAATGTCATTTTTTTACTTTTAAATCTGTGTGTGTGTGTGTGTGTGTGTGTGACCACAGAGATGAGAGATGTCAGACCCTCCTGGGGCTTGTGTTACAGGTGGTTGTGAACTGCCTGGTTTGAGTGTTGGGAATCAAATGCTGGTCCTCTGGAAGAACAAGAAGTGCTCTTTATCACTGAGGCATATAGGCAGATCATGTGATAGTTTTGGTTGTCATCCTCAAAGATTTGTTTATCTTTTATTTTTATGTGTGTGAATATTTTTCCTGCAATATATGTGTACATCCGTTGTGACTGTGGAGGCCAGAAAGGGATTCCCTGGAACTGGAGTTATAGATGGTTCTGAGCCACCAAGTGGGTGCTGGGAACCAAACCCAGTTCCTCTGTAAGAGCAGCCGGTGCTTTTCCCTGAGACATCTGTAACACCACTTTCTCATTTTTGACAAACCTACTTACTGATTTCCTCAGTAGCTGCAATTTATGCTCACTAGCAGTGAGTAAAGTTTCCTCTTTCCTCAAATTCCTGCCAGCATCTGTTGTTCTGTTTTCTTGATGAAAGTCATTCTGAGCTAGTAAGGTGACAGTATAAATCATTTTAATTTCACCTTTCCCTGATGGCTTCACCTTTCCCTGTCCATTGGTGAGAGAGGAGTATTAAAGTCTCCTACTATTAATGTGTGCGGTTTGATGGCTGCCTTGAGTTTTAACAATGTTTCTTTTATGTACGTGGGTGCTTTTATATTAGGGGCGTAGATATTCAGGATTGAGATTTCATCCTGATGAATTGTTCCTGTTATGAGTAGAAAATGTCCCTCTCCATCTCTCCTGATTGATTTAAGTTTGAAGTCAACTTTGTTAGAAATTAGTATGGCCACACCTGCTTGTTTCCTAGGTCCATTTACTTGATAAGCCTTATCCCAGGCCTTTACTCTGAGTAGGTGCCTGTCTTTGTGGTTGAGGTGTGTTTCTTGTAAACAGCAGAATGTTGGATCCTGTTTTCATATCCAATCTCTTAGTCTGTGCCTTTTTATAGGTGAGTTGAGTCCATTGACATTAAGTGATATTAATGACCAGTGGTTGTTAACTCCGGTCATTTTTTTAGTAGTAGATTTTGTGTGTTTCCCTTCTTTGAGATGTGCTGGTAAAGGATCTCTAGATGTCTGAGTTACTGTGGTCATTGTTGGACTCCTTGATTAGTGATTTTCCTTCTATTACTTTCTGTAAGGCTGAATTTGTGGCTACGTATTGTTTAAATTTGTTTTTATACTGGAAAATTTGTTTTCTCCATTTATTGTGAATGAAAGCTTGGCTGGGTATAGTAGTCTGGGCTTGCATCCATGGTCTCTTCGTTTCTGCAGTACATCTATCCTGGACCTTCTGGCTTTCTTGGTTTCCATAGAGAAGTCAGGTGTATGTCTGATAGGTTTACCTTTATAAGTAACTTGGCCTTTTTCCTTTGCTGCTCTTAGTATTCTTTCTTTATTCTGTATGCTTTGTGTTTTGATTATTATATGGCAAGAGGATGTTTTTTTTTGATCCAGCCTATTCGGTGTTCTCTATGCTTCTTGAACCTTCATAGGTATATCTTTCTTTAGGTTGGGAAAGTTTTCTTCTATAATTTTATTAAATATATTTTCTGGACCATTGAGCTGTGCTTCTTCTCCTTCTTCTATTCCTATTATTCTTAGGTTTGGTCTTTTTATTGTGTCCCATATTTCCTGAATGTTTTGTGATGAGAATTTGTTGGCCTTGCTGTTTTCTTTGATCAGCGTGTTTATTTTCTCTATGGTATCTTCAGAATCTGAGATTCTTTCTTCTATCTCTTGTATTCTGTTGGTTATGCTTGCTTCTTTAGTCTCTATTCGTTTACCTAGATTTTCCCTGTCCAGCTGGCCTTCTGTTTGTGTTTTCTTCTTTGCCTCCATTTCAGTTTTTAAGTCTTGAACTGTTTCCATTATCTGTTTGATTGTTTTTCCTTGGTTTCCTAGGGTATCATTCACTGATTTACTCAATTCTTCAAACTTTCTGTTATACTTCTCATCCATTTCTTAAGGGCATTTTTTACATGTTGTTTAAGGGCGTCAATCACTTTCATAAAGTCAATTTTATCTACTTCTTCATGATTAAGGTGTTCATGTCCTCGTGTTGGGAGGTCGCTGGGTTCTGGTGGTTTCATATAGTTTTTCAGATTGTTGGGTGAATTCTTGCATTGGCGCCTGCCCATCTCTTTCTCCGAATGCTCCCCTATGGATCTTCTTTTAACGGATCAGGTCTCCTTGCCTACTGATGTACTTTCCCAGTGATGGCACCCTGCAGTGATAGCTCTCCTGGTGCTCCAGTGATGTCTCTCCTGGTATCAATATCAGATCTCCGTGCCCAAAGACGGCTCTCCTGGTACCCATATTAGCTCTCCCACTGATGGCTCTCCTGGTGCCTAGATCAGATCTCCGTGCAGGTTGGGCAGTTTGTAAACAAAGGCCTTACCTTGCTTGGTGCGGGCAGGCTGGAGAAACAAAGGAAGTCTCGCCTGCCTACTTGCCCTGAGGATTTGCCTCCAGCGCCAGACAGACTGAGCTGGATGGTGTTATGTGCCCAAAGAGGAAAGGGGGCAGAAGGAAGAAGGGTTCTGGATGCAAGCTGGGTGGGACAAGAAGAGAGAGGCAGTATGCAGGGTGTAGAGCCCCTGCAGGGAGCCCAGGGAGTATAGGGTGGGGGATGAGGAACTTCAGAGTTTCCTGTCCAGGGCTGCTTCCCCCGCTGCCGGTCCGGTCGCAAACTCACCCTGCTGCTGTCTCTCCTGGTGCCTAGATCAGATCTCCGTGCAGGTTGGGTAGTTTGTAAACAAAGGCCTTACCTTGCTTGGTGCGGGCAGGCTGGAGAAACAAAGGAAGTCTTGCCTGCCTACTTGCCCTGAGGATTTGCCCCCAGCGCCAGACAGACTGAGCTGGATGGTGTTATGTACCCAAAGAGGAAAGGGGGCAGAAGGAAGAAGGGTTCTGGATGCAAGCTGGGTGGGACAAGAAGAGAGAGGCAGTATGCAGGGTGTAGAGCCCCTGCGGGGAGCCCAGGGAGTATAGGGTGGGGGATGAGGAACTTCAGAGTTCCCTGTCCAGGGCAAGGATTACCTTTATAACAAGACCATGCCTTCAAGCTCCCATGTTTTTGGAGTAGATTCATTCATAGGGCTCTCACCTGCCTGAAGTCTCATGTCTTTGTATCATTAGTATCTGACTCTGGGGACTAAGTTACCAACATGAATTCTGCAGAATAAACATTCAAATTGTCCTAGTCCATTATAACAGAAGTTTAGGTGATAGAACGTAAAGCACAAACCATGAGGAACATAATGTACAGCCTGGTATGGCCTTTAATCCCAGAATTCCAAAGGCCAAGGCAAATAGATCCTCTGAATTCAATGCTACCCTGATCTACATGATCAATACCAGGCCAGCCAAAGCTACTCAGTCCTGGTCTCAAGAAAACATAAAGTGCAGCCTGGGTACCATTGTTTATAGTTGCAAAACCATAGCAGTAAGGTCTGATGAAAATGATGAGATTGTCTTATTTTGATTTCCTGATACTTGAATAAAACACAGAATAAAACTAATGAAGGGGGCTGGAGAGATGGCTAAGAGCACTGTCTGCTCTTCCAGAGGACCCCAGTTCAATTACCAGCAACTACATGGTGGCTCACAACCAGCACATTGTATGCATAGGAGATAAATAAATCTTTCAAAAAAAAAAAGACACAGAGGGAAGAGTTTATTACATTAATCATCAAGGGAATTAAGGGCAGAAACTCAAGCAGGAGCAGAGGTGGGAACTATGAAGCCAAGCTGTTTACTGACTCGTTCTCCATAGTTTGCTCAGCTTGCTTTCTACTACAGTCCAGTATTACCTACTTGGGTGGCACTGCCCACAGAGGACTAGCCCTCTCCCATCAGTCATGAGTTAAAGGAGTGCTTCATAGATATGCCCATGGGCCAGCCTAATGGAGACTTTTCCTTTATTGAGGTTCCATCTTTCCAGATGACTCTAGTTTGTATCTGGTTGACAAAGCTAACCAGCAGAGAGATGAAGTTTAAAAGTATTATAAAGAAAGACAAGCACAGATCAGATGTGGTGCTGCACATGTGTGATCCCAACACTTCAGGAAACTGAGGAAGGAAAGCTGTTTGTTTGGAGACACAGGGACGAAAGGAGATTTAGTGACAGATAATGACTAATGTACTTATAGAAGTACATTGAATGTAGGAAAATGAAAAGGTTTTTGAGGAGAATCCTATACTCAGCTGTTAAACACTGTGCAAAGTAATTTGTGTAATGTGAACGAATACACAAAAATTAATGATGAATAAGATCTTCAGAGTAGACTCAAATATCTTCAAACAGGTATGCATGCAGTGTAGCTTTAAAATACACTTTTACTGTAGCCTTTATGCTTGCTAACACGGTTGCTCGTTATCTTCCTGTTTCTCATAGGTATCTCTTTGCACTATCCAAGAGCTCCCTCTATGCAGTGGAAGCCCCTCATACCTGGCCTAACATCCTGGCAGCCTTGGTATGGCTGATAGACTGCATCAAGGTATTTGATTGATAGTTTAAATCTTACCTTTAAACGTTTAGTTTTTGTTTTGTTTTGTTTTTCCTCACAATGAATTTCTATTCTCTCCCTATCTGACTTTTGCAACTTGTCTCCAAACCTGCTTCTGCTTTCAAAGCACGTCTGATTTGAAGTTCTTCAAACTGTTAATGTAAGAACGGTGAGCAGGGAGAAGCTCTGCTTGACAAATTGTTTTCCTGTGGTGTTAGAGTTTAGACAAAAATGAACCCATCGTTTTTCTTTGAGAAATTCATTTTGTCATTTTTCAAAAATAGAATCAGTGTTAATCACAAAAAATAGGGAAATATAGAATGAATATTTTCCCAACTTACAGATAACTTTTAAGTCATTTTCTTTGGATATAGCTTTCTTTCTTTCTTTCTTTCTTTCTTTCTTTCCTTCCTTCTTTCTTTCTTTGGTATTAGGTGTTGAACCATGGGTCGCTCTACCATTGAGGTGCACTTCAGCCCTGGATATTGGTTTCAAAGTCCTGTTTACTCTAAAACTGTGTACAGTCATGTTTTACTTGCTGATGTTCTGTCACTGATGGATGGCATGGTGGTCCCATAAGATTATTACAGATATGAACTAATTTCTGTCACTTAGTGATGGAGCCATTGCAAAATTGCTCATCTCTGGTGATGCTGATATAAACCTGTGCTGCAGCCATATAAGAGTATAACACATAAGTTAATGTTGCCTGACATGTTTACCCTACTTATTTTATAGAGTGTATGACATTTTTTTAAACAAATGTTTTTTTTTTATTGTAAAACAGTGCCATGTAAATCTGTAGCAGCCTCTTTTTTCTACATATTAACAAGTTTTCCTCCAAGGAAACTTATAGCAATTAAAAATACTCAGCCTCCAGATGTGATAGCACACTTTTTTGAGTCCTAGCACTTGGGGCAGCGGCAGGCAGATCTCTGAGTACAGGGACAGCCTGGTCTATGCAGAGACAGCCCTTCTCTACACAGCCATGGGTGAGCATTGTGTGCCTATGGAGAGGCATTACTGTTTCAAACTCTACCTATGTGGAAACTTTAAAGCTGTTTGTTTTCTCAGTTTTATATCCCGCTACGTGATTTTGCTATTAATTTGAAACTTTTCTTTTTTGGTTGGTTGGTTGGTTTTTTCTGTGAGTGAATCTCACCAAGTTGCCTAGTCTGTACTCTGGGGTCAAAGGTCAAATAATCTTCCCACTGCAATCTGGTAAATAGCTGGAACTACAGGTATGTGCCACTGCATCCAGCTTTTAATCCAGCATTTTATTTGAACCTTTTTGTATGAAATTCTTTCTGTCTCAAACTGAGCCAATGATTTGGGAAGGAATATTGTTGGGTTTGGTTTGGTTTTGTTGTCAGGTTGCTGTGCCTTTGAGAAAAGAATGGCTGGGATATGGTGAGTGGGCGTTTTGGTACATCATTTTGGAATAGAAACTGTATTTCACTGGTAGTCTTAACTGGGATCACCAGTCCTTGGCATTATATCCAGGTTTGGTTTTTGTTGTTGTTTTTTGTTGTTGTTGTTTTTGTTGTTGTTGGTTTTTGGAGTGGACTTCGTATTCCCTAGATTTATGGTCACCCATGTTAGTGTTAGAGCCTCTTTTATTCTGTGTAGGCACTCTTCAGCTGAACCGCACTTCCCAGTCCTGATGATGCCTTTGAAGGCTTTAACTTGTTATTTCTGTGTGTGTGAGCGATGTGTAAACATACTTATCCTGTGGCACACATGTGAAAGTCATAGCATAATATTTTGGAGTTGGTTACTGAGTCTGGTCTGTTGTTCATGTTTTTAATAACTGACAACATGAAAAAAAGAATATTGCTATTTTTTATATTTTTATTTTTTTTAAAGTTGAACTTCAAAGTTTCACACAAGAGTAATTGCCTGGGCTGGAGAGATGGCACAGAGGATAAAAGCATTGACTGCTTTTTCAGAGGTCCTGAGTTCAATTTCAGCAACCCCATGGTGGCTCAAAACCATTATAAGATCTGATGCCCTCTTCTGACATGCAGACAGAACACTGTATACATAGCAAATAAATCTTTTTTTTTTTTTGGCTGTTGAAGTCACAAGGGCCCAGTCTTTAATGAGAGGCAAGGGGAGGGAAGGAGAGGGAAGGAAACTGGTGCACTCTGGGGTGCTCCAGGCATCTTCCTGCAACCTCCTGCAAGGGATCTCGGGGTCCAGGGATGTCCTGTTTCAGGTCCCGAGCTTGAAGCCTCTCTGGGCATGGCCCAGGCGCTGGAGTCCTGGTCCATATCTGCCCAGAGTCCAGAGGCCTCCTGAGTGTTCTGTGTCCGCCGGGGTGGGGGGGTGAGGGGGTTGGGGGGATGAGGGGTGGAGGGGTGGGAGTGTGATGGGGGTGGGGGGATAAGGGGAGGGGCCTTGACACCACTGCAGCTCACCTGAGCTCTGGTACCCAGAGCACCATCAGCTTATACCTGTGTGAAGCCTCTGTGTGAAGTACCTGTGTGACCTGGACCTTGGATCCCCTGCGGTGATTGCAGCTCCTCCTCTGGTTGCACAAGTGGAGGCAGAGGCTGCAGAGCAGCAGCAAGGGGAAAAGCCGCGGTTTTTTTGTTGTTGTCGTTCTTTTTTCTTCTTTTTCTGCTTCTCCCGCGTGCTGGGAGCCAGCTACAAGCGTGGCAGGAAAAAAAAATTGCCTTTTTTCCTTTTGCAATGATGCAAAAAAATAATGATATTACTGTGTATTTGCATGTGCATGGGCACATGTACACATGCTACAACATATATGTGGAATCAAGCCCAGGTTGCCAAAACTGTATATCATGCTTTTACCTCCTTCTCGCTAGCACTTTTTTTCCTTTTATCTTATCAATTTACAAAAACTTATCTCCACTTCCTACTACTGGAACTGCAAATGCTCATCTCCACATTCAGCTTTTACATGGTTACCTTAGCACAAATTCAAATAAATACCTGCAGTCAGCTATGAGGGTAAGCTGAGCAATCCAAGAACAGAGTGGCCAGGCACTAGAGAGAACTTTAACTTCTACCAATGCTTAGACCTAAGGGGCAATCCTCTCCTTGGGCTCCCTCCTCAGGCTCTCTCCTCAGACTAAAGGGACAATCCTCAGAATACTCTGAGCTCTTGTCTCCTCCCCTCTTATATTCCTCTCTCCATCCAGCCCTATCACTCCTGTCTCCACCTCTCTAGTGGTGGGATTGAAGGTGTGGGATCACCTCTGCAGGAGCTCTGTTTCTCTTTTAGACATTCAGTCATGTGTAACCCAGAGTGGTCTTGAACTAACAGATCCCTCTGTCTTTCTCCTTAGTCCTGGGATTAAAGGTATGTGCCTTCTAGTGGTTTACTCTGCACTCTGATCTTCAGGCAAGCTTTCTTTTTTAAAACATAAAAAAAACCATCACAATAGTTATTGGGCCTCCAAACTCAATTCGTCATGCTTGTATGGTAAGCATTTTATCCACAGAACATTTTCCCAGCCTATCGATATTATTTAAAATTCTGTGTTTTGCTTACCCCTCCCCCATTGGCTTCAAATTGCATTCATAAACATTAGGGAAACATTCCCATCTTGACAATATTTAACGTTAACATTTGGGGAAGTATTGATTTTCTCATTTATTCATCTCTATTTCTTCAGTAAGATATAGCTTTCTTAATATCAAGTATCATGTTTTTAAGTTCCATTTGTTTTGATGTTTTCTTAACTATATTTCTATGCTGAGACTTGTAGTGATATTTCAAGACTTTCTTGTCTCACTAGTCTTAATAAACTATCTTACCCCATTCTAAATCATTTTCTATTACTACCACTGTTTAAAAAGAAAGGTTTTTTTGTATGTAATAAAAATTATGATATATTCAGATAAAAGGTAGTGTTTTCC
Source organism: Chionomys nivalis (assembly GCF_950005125.1). Lineage (NCBI taxonomy): Eukaryota > Metazoa > Chordata > Mammalia > Rodentia > Cricetidae > Chionomys > Chionomys nivalis. The sequence goes on from NC_080087.1 coordinate 136,927,619, forward strand.
CTACAGAAGTGGATGTGCTGTTATCTCAAAAATGGCTTATTAAGCCAGGCTTAGTGATTCTGGCCTGTAATCTCATCTAATTAGGAAGCTAAGGCAGAAGAATCACAGGTATCTGTCCTTACAGGTGCTTCTACAAAGAGAGGTTTAGGCCAGCCTGTGCAACTTAGATCCTGTCACAAGATAAAAAGGAAAAGAGAACTTAAGAATAGCTCAGTGATAGTTTGCTCGTCTAGCATACATATGACTGTTAATTCAGCGCCCCCAACCCCAATGAAGTTACTGCTGGCTGGTGATGGAAGAGAGTATAGGGAGCTTGTCTAAGCAAGTATTAGATCCTGACATAATGGTTGTAGGAACAATTGAAAATGTTCCTTTAAAATATTATTTTTACTTATCTTTGCTTGTGAAAATCTGTGTGAGGCCAGAAGAGAGCACTGGGTCCACTAGAACCAATGTCACAGGCATTTGTGAGATATACGAACTTGAGTCCTCAAGAAAATCACCAAGCACTCTTAACAATTTGAGCCCTCTCTCCAATTCTGAATATATTATTATTCTCTTCACCTCCATATATAATATATTGACTGATGGCCTCTGTCCATTATTTGTTATTTTTTCTGATCCCAAATTGCTTCATAATATTTTATAAGTGGATTGATAGTTTCTCTCATTCTTCACTGTGCCTCTTTGCTCACTTGGCACACAGTCTGTCTGCATAGCAGCAATTTGACCATGGCCCCATCTCTTTTAGAGACTAAATAAAAAGGTTGCATGAGCTCCAAAATCAATTTTGGTTAGGGCCTGGCTTGGATTTCCTGTGCCCTGAACAATGCTCAGAAATAGTATTTTGTTAGAGAATACCACCTTCACCTGGTGGGAGCTCCATTCTATAGCATTAGGTGAAGACTCTATCTCAAAACAATGTTAGCAAAGCACTTGCGAGATGACTTGATTAAGAGAACTTCCTACCCTTCCGAGAACCAGAGTCCCCGCACCCACACCAGGTAGCTCTTAATTACCTATAACTCCAGCTACAGTGAGTCCAGTGCCCTCTTCTGACCTTGTAGAACACTGTATATATAATAAACAAATCTTTAAAAAAGAATGAATTTTACAAACTATTAAACCACTAATCTAGTGTGCTGTTTGTTTACTATTTAGATTTATCGTGCCAAGAAAGAAAGCACACCTTGTGGAGAAGAAACAGAAGATGGAATTAAGCATGATAAGGTACTATAAATTACTATAAACAATATATAAAGAGGATTCTTTTATATTCTTCACTAAAAGGTGTTCTTTTCTAAGTTCCAGGAGAGTCAAGGCTTCACAGAGAAACCCTGTTTCAGGGGAAAAAAAGAAAGAGGGGGGAGGCTAGAGGAAGTTAACAAGTCATTATATTTTCATGTAAATTATTTTTCTCTCAGTGTTATGTAGTGATGGGGGAATATCACTTTGACACCTATGGCACAAAAGATCAGTGGGGAAAACCAACATTCCTCAAGATGCACTAGGGATGTAAGAGTAGAGAACAGTTCAGCTGTTGTAACTATCCTCCATCTGTCCAGGGAGTACATGGACATAAAAATATCAAGTGTAGCAGGTGGAAAGGTCGAGACTTGAGATCCCTAGAGCGTGTCAGCCAGCCAAACTGATCAAACCAGGGAGAGATCTTATCTAAGACATTAGATGAAAGCAGCTGAGTAAGGCTCACAATGTAACCTCTGACTTCTGTATGCACACATGCATATACTCATGACCACATAAACACGCATAACACACACAAGGGAAAATTCATTGTGATCTAATATGGAAAACATTTAGTGAGTTATTTAATATTTCTCTATATAATTAAATATGTAAATTAATCTACTCAGATATTTTTTACATACCTACTGTGTGCCAGGCACCAAAAATGCAGTAATAAAGAACAGAAAATTTTGACTTTATTCTATTAGAAAGAAAGTAATGATAATTAAATGAGGAACCATTAGGCAAATAACAACAGGTGCTATGAAAGAAAGCTGAAGCAGGTTGAGGGCCATAAGCTATTCCATGGAGTAAAATAACACTTGCTATTTTAGAAGGTAGTATCTACTGCATTGGGGGAAGGCAAAGGATAAGGTACTGAAAACCTGAAGGATGCTGTAGGTTGATTCTGATGAAGTGTTTGGGCTCTTTTCCAGAGGATTTATATAATGACTCCAAGCTGGAGTCATTAGAGGCAGAAAACAAAGCACTCCATGAAGAGATTGCAAGATTGGAGAAAGAAAGAGAAAAAGAACAAGTTAGTAACCATGTTTTTGAACTTACTTGACAACTCTTTAGACTTTTGAGCCTGTTTGAGAAGACCTTCTTATGAAAGGTGTTTTTAAATGGGTTAACAAATAAGCTTCTTAGAGGTAAAATAGTATAGACTTTCAGTGAAGCCATGTGTGGTATCTGCGGTACTTTGTTTTCCCTTGTGGTCTATCAGTCGTGGACTAATGGTGCTCAGAATATGATGAAAGACTCCTGCTTGTTTATATAAGGCCCAAACTACCCTTTGGACAGGGTCCCTGGGGTATTTACTTGCAAGGAGCATTGTTTTCAAGAGGTTCTGAGTTTAGGTAGTGAAAACACGGTGGTATAGTGTATACATATAGAGTATACTGTAATATGCATGATTTTATAAAAGCAAGATGATAATGTGGGTGTTTATTTAAATATGTAAGGGTATTTTGCCTACATGTATATCTGTGTACCACATTCACACTGTGCCAGTGGAGAAGAGAAGAAGATGTCAAATCTGAACTCAAGATACAGAGAGTTGTTAAATTGAATTCAGGTCCTGTGAAAGCGGGCATTGCTTGTAACCCTGATAACACAATCTAACTTTATCTTGGTTTTATTAGTGGAGCACATAGATTGTTCTGAAAAGTAATCAGATATTAAGTATTTGAGTTTCTACTTTATACTTGGTTTTTCCCTATCTGGAACTGAAGTCTTTCATTAAATTATTACGTTACAGTAGTAATACCAAAGTTTTTTTTTTTTTTTTTAGTTCTTTTGACTGATTCTAAGGTAAGTGTGAATAATATTGCTTTCTTAAAAATACAGAATGCTTCTTGGTAAAAATAACTAATTTAGTACTTTTTTTCTTCAAGAATTGTCTACTATCATTAAAGAAATTGAACACTTCCTTGTAGTCAGATGTTGAAAAGTGTAAAGCATACATGAGCAGTTTGGAGTCACATTTCTTCATCCTAGATAAGAAACTGAGTGGCCTCGATGAGGAAATTAGTAGATTAGGTAAGCAAAGCTAAGGGATCATTTAGATTGTCCTATGGGCCTCTGTAAATAGCTATGTGATCTTTTCCTTCTTTGATAACTTTCTGTAGTAGTTATGAAGTTTTCAGTATTAGTTCTTTCAACCAGGCATAGGAGCACACACCTTTAATCCTAGCATGTGGGAAGCAGAGGCAGGTTGATCTCTGTGAGGCTGAAGCCAGCCTGGTCTACAAAATGAGTTCCAGAGTTGTATCGTGAGACCCTGTCTCAAAAAAAACCAAACTAATAATTGTCTGCATTTTCATCCTGCCTGGTTTCTGTCCTCCCACCAGGTCCCACAGACATTTATCCCCAAAGAAATCACACAGAGGTCTATAGTAATGACAAACTGATTGGCCCATCAACTCAGGCTTCTTATTAACTCTTATAACTTATATTAACACATTATTTTTATCTATGTTGGCCACATGGCTCAGTTCAGCTGAGCAGTCACATCTTCCTTCTTCTGTGGTTGGGACAGGACTGGGGAGGAATGAATTCTTCTTTTCTGTTTTACCCACCTCTACTTCCTGACTGGATACTGGCCAATCAACGTTTATTTAAAACATGATTGAAGAACTCTACAGCCTTACTAAGGAATCTTCATCTGCCTCCCCACAGACTATTTTCCATCCATTCAAATACATTTTCTTTTGTCTTGCCATTTCCCTAAGTCACTTATGTTCTTTGCTGAAGATGTTGTATCAGTTGAAATTCTAAGCAACCCTCTGAGAATTCTTTATCTTCTAAGTTGCTCCAGTGTGCCCCCTGCCGTGTGTGTGTATGTGTGCATGTGTGAGTGTGCATGTGCGTGTGCGCAAATGTGTGTGTGTTCATATATTTGTATCTACTTGTAATTTCTTTTTTTTATTGAAAAAATTTTCTGCCTCCTCCCCGCCTCCCATTTCCCTCCCCCTCCTCCCAGCCCTCCCCCCTCCCCCCACTCCTCTTCTCCTCCCTCTCCAGTCCCAAGAGCAGTCAGGGTTCCCTGCCCTGTGGAAAGTCCAAGGTCCTCCCCCCTCCATCCAGGTCTAGGAAGGTGAACATCCAAACTGTCTATGCTCCCACAAAGCCAGAACATGAAGTAGGATCAAAACCCGTGCAAGAGTTGTCTCCAGAGGTTATGTTTGTCTTTGTAAATATATACCTTGATTTAAGCACATAGGGGGCAGGTAGCTTTTCTTTATGTGCTAATTTTAAATTATCTGTGATTCAATAGTCTCTTATAATTAGAGGAAGACATAGTCAATGCTTCCATAAAAACAAGTACTAAATTGTTAGGATGAAAAGGGAAGATGGCCTTGTGGGATGATGAAATTCCGTAGCTTGCTTCTGCAGGCAGATGCAATGGAGTCCTATTCGTCTATGAAAACTCCTACAAAACCCCCCAAAGACCATGAATCTTCCCACCTCTAACCCCTTACCTGTTTTGTGTATCCAGAGATGATTATGAATATAATAAACAAATGACAACATGAAAAAAATAAAACATGATTGACCGAATATATACAATTGTCCTGCAACAAATAATAATTATTTTTTCTCTCATACCTCCAAATGTAATATAAGAGTCAATAATATGTGCTTGCCAAAGGACTCAGGAAGAATCTGTTTTTTTTCCAGCTTTTATGGGTGATAGCTTATGTGGGTTTATGTCCACATCACTCTAATCTCTACCTTCATCTTCTTACTGTCTTTTTTCTGCATCCTCTTTTTTCTTCCTTTTTAAGGCTATATTTGTATCCCATGCTGGTTTTGAATTGAAGATCCTCTGGCCCCAGCATCCAGGGCTCATAATAATACATAACCTAAGCTCACCTCAAACTCAAAATATTGCCTCCAAAAATCAGAATTATAAATTGCCACCACATCCTTCTCTTTTCTCCCCTCTCTCTGTCTTTTCTTTTTTCTTTTTTTTCCTTTTGGTTTGTTGGTTTGTGTTTTTTCTTCCAAGATAGGGTTTCCCTTTGTAGTGTTGGCTACCCTGGAACTCTCTTTGTAGACTAGGCTGGCCTTGAACTCACAGAGATCTGCCTCCCGAGTGCTGGGATTAAAGGTGTGTGCCATCACTGCCCACCTTTTTTTTAAGTTTTATATGTATGTTAAGTTTATGTGTACCACTTGTGTACCTGATATCCTCAGGTCAGAAGAGGGTGTCAGATCTGCTGGAACTGGAGTTACAGATGGTTGTAAGCTACCCATGTAGGCTCTGGGAACTAAACCTGGGCCCTATGGAAGAGCACTATGTTCTTCAAATGTTGTGCATCTCTCTGGTCCCTAAGTCATCATCTTCCTATCTGCATGAATTCTCCGTTTACCTCTATCTTACAGTGGTACCTATGGTGATGTTTAAGGCACACCTGCATAATCGAGGGTTCTCTCATGTCAGCATTCCCAATCACTTGCGTGAGGACCATTTTCCAGATTAGGCAATTTTTACAAATTCAAGAGATGTGGAGACCTTCCCAGCCCACTGTACTTCCAGCGTTCTCAGTACATGACATTTTTAGTTTTGAACAGTCTAACTGAGCAAACCCGTTTGACAGTACACTTATCTCAGGGTCTCAAGTACTAGGATTATAAGTGAGAGCATTGTTCTTTTTCTCTGTAAAAGCTTTACTTTGAAACATAATCAAGCTGAAGTTAGAGCAGTGTTCCTTTTCTCTGTATGATTTAGTGAGAAACACACATGTGTTTCTCTGGAAAGAGAAGCATTTGTTTGGGACATGTCAAAGGATTGTTAGGGGTGAGAGAAGTTTTGGTTTTCTCTGTAAAAGCTTTATTTTGATAGATAATCACGTTCTTTTGTAAGTGTACTAATTTCATGAGAAGCTTTATTGAGAAATGCACATATGTTTCTCTGAAAAGAGAAGTAGTTGTTTGGAACAGTTCAAAAGATTGTTAGAAGCACGAGCAGTGTTCCTTTTCTCTTTACAAGCTTGAATTTGAAGGATAATCAGGTACTTTTGAAAGTGTATTAATTTCATGACAATCTCTAGTGAGGAACGCACACGTGTTTCTCTGAAAATAGAATCAGTTGTTTGGGACATGTAAAAGTATTGTTAGAATCGAGTCTAGAGTTTCTTTTCTCTGTACAAGCTTTACTTTGAAAGATAATCATGTTCTTTTCAAAGTGTATTAATTTCATGAAAAGCTCTAGTGAATAATGCACATGTGTTTTTCTGACAAGAAAAGCAGTTGTTTCGGCCACGTGAAAGCATTGTTAGAAATGATAGAAGTGGGCTTTACTCTGTACAAGCTTTCCTTTGAAACATCATCACATTGTTTTGAAATTGCATATATTTCATGAAAAGCTTTAGTGAGGAACGCACATGTATTTCTCTGAAAAGAGAAGCCGTTGTTTGGGACATGGCAAAGCATTGTTAGAGGTGAGAGCAGTGGGCTTTTCTCTGTACAAGCTTTATTTTGAAAGATAATCACGTTCATTTGAAAGTGTATTAATTTCATGAAAAGCTTTAGTGAGAAAAACACAAGAGTTTTTCTGAGAAGAGAAGCAGTTGTTTGGGACATGTCTAAGGAGAGTTCAAAGTGAGAGCCGAGATCCTTTTCTCTGTACAAGCTTTACTTTGAAAGATAATGACGATCTGTTTAAAGTACATTAATTTAATGAAATGCTTTAGTGAGAAACTCACATGTGTTTCTCTGGAAAGAGAAGCAATTGTTTGAGTCATGTTAAAGCATTGTTAAAAGTGAGAACAGTGGGCTATTCTCTATACAGCTTTACTTTGAAAGATAATCTCATTCTTTTGAAAGTGTATTAATTTCATGAGAAGCTTTAGTGAGAAATGCACATGTGTTTCTTTGAAAAGAGAAGCAATTGTTTGGGACATGTCAAAGGACTGTTAGAATTGAGAGCGTTGTTTCTTTTCTCTGTAGAAGCTTTACTTTGAAAGATAATCATGCTCTTTGAAAGTGTACTAATTTTATGAGAAGCTTTAGTGAGAAATGCATATGTGTTTCTCTGAAAAGAGAAGCAGTTGTTTGGGACATGTCAAAACATTGTTTGAAGTGAGAACAGTGTGCTTTTTTCTGTACAAGCTTTACTTTGAAAGATAATACATTCTTTTGAAAGTGTATTAATTTCATGAAAATCGTTAGTGAGAAACGCACATGTGTTTTTCAGAAAAGAGAAGCATTTCATTGGGTCATGTCAAAGGATTGTTAGAAGAGAGAGAAGAGAGAGCCATTAGCATTTCTGTGTACAAGCTTGAATTTGAAGGATAATCAGTTTCTTGGAAATTATATGAATTTAATGAGAATCTTTAGTGAGAAATGCCCATGTGTTTCTTTGAAAACGGCAGCAGTTGTATTGTGAAATGTCAAAGCATTTTGAGAAGTGAGAGTTTTACCTTTTCTGTGTACATGTTTGAATTTGAAGGATAATCAGGTACTTTTGAAAGTGTATTAATTTCATGAAAATCTCTAGTGAGAAACACACAAGTGTTTCTCTGAAAAGAGAATCAGTTGTTTGCAACATTTAAAATATTGATAGAATTGAGTGTAGAGTTGCTTTTCTCTGTACAAGCTATGATTTGAAAGATACACACGCCCTTTTGAAAGTGTATTAATTTCATGAAAAGCTCTAGTAAGAAACACACATGTATTTCTCTGAAATAGAAGCACTTGTTTTGGAAATATCAAAGGATTGTTAGAAGTAAGAGCCATTCGTTTTTTTTGTGTACAAGCTTGAATTTGAAAGATAATCACTTTCTTTGAAAGTGTATGAATTTCATGAGAAGTTTTAATGAGGAATGCACATGTTTGTCTCTGAAAAGAGAAGTAGTTGTTTCGGGAAATTTCAAATCATTGTGAGAAGTGAGAGCCAATACCTTTTCTGCGTACAAGCTTGAATTTAAGGATAATCACGTTTTTTGGATATGTATTAATTTCCTGAAAATCTCTTCTGAGAAACGCACATGTGTTTCTTTGAAAAAAGATGCAGTTGTTTAGGCTATGTCAAAGGATTGTTAGATGTGAGATCAGTGTTCTTTTTCTCTGTACAAGCTTAACTTTGAAAGATAATCAGTTTCTTAGATAGTACATGAATTTCATGAACAGCTTAAGTTAGAAACGCATATGTGATTCTCTGAAAAGAGAAGCAATTGTTTGAGAAATGGCAAAACATTGTTAGAAGTGAGAACAGTGGGCTTTTCTCTGTACAAGCTTTACTTTGAAAGATATCATGTTGTTTTGAAAGTGTATAAATTTCATGAAATGCTTTATTGAGAATCACAAGTGTTTTTCTGAAAAGAGCAGCCGTTTTTTGGGGCATGTCAAAGGATAGTTAGAAGTAAAAGCAGAGATCCTTTTCTCTGAACAAGCTTTACGTTGAAAGATAATCTTGTTCTTTTAAAAAGTGTACTAATTCTATGAGTAGCTTTAGTGAGAAACGTGCATGTGGTTCTCTGAAAGGAGAATCAATTTTTGGGACATCTCAAAGGGTTGTTAGAAGTGAGAGCCTTATTCTTTTTCTCTGTGCAAGATTTACTTTGAAAGATAATCACGTTCTTTGAAAGTGTTTTAATTTAATGAGACGCTCTAGTCAGAAACGCACATGTGTTTTTCTGAAAAATGAAGCAGTTGTATGGGACATGTCAAAGGATTGTTAGAATTGAGTGTAGAGTTCCTTTTCTCAGTTCAAACTTTACTTGGAAAGATAATGACTTTCATTTAAAAGTGTATTAATTTCACGAAATGCTTTAGTGAGAAACGTACATGTGTTTCTCTGAAATAAAAGCAGTTGTTTGTGATATGTCAAAACATTGTTAGATGCAAGAACGTTGTTAGTTTTCTCTGTAGAAGCTTTAATTTGAAAGATAATCTCATCCTTTTGAAAGTGCACTAATTTCATGAGAAGCTTTAATGAGAAATGCACATGTGTTTCTCTGAAAAGAGAAGCAGTTGTTTGTGCCATGTCAAAGGATTGTTAGAAGTGAGAGCAGTGTTCCTTTTCTCTATACAAGCTTGAATTTGAAGGATAATCATGTTCTTTTGAAAGTGTATCAATTTCATAAACATCTCTAGTCAGAAACGCACACGTGTTTCTCTGAAATGAGAATTAGTTGTTTGGGACATGTAAAAGTATAGATATAACTGAGTGTAGAGTTGCTTTTCTCTGTACAAGCTTTACTTTGAAAGATAATCACGTTCTTTTGAAAGTGTATTAATTTCATAAAAAGCTCTAGTGAGAAAGGCACATGTGTTTCTCTGACAAAAAAAGCAGGTGTTTCGGCCATGTGAAAGCATTGTTAGAAATGACAGCATTGGGCTTTTCTCTGTACAAGCTATCCTTTGAAACATCATCACATTCTTTTGACATTGTATATATTTCATGAAAACCGTTAGTGAGGAACACACATGTATTTCTCGGAAAAACGAAGCAGTTGTTTGGGACATGGCAAAGCATTGTTAGAAGCGAGAGCAGTGGGCTTTTCTCTGTACAAGCTTTACATTGAAAGATAATCACATTCTTTTGAAAGTGTATTAATTTCATGAAAAGCTTTAGTGAGAAACACACAGGTGTTTTTCTGAGAAGAGAAGCAGTTGTTTAGGACATGTCAAAGGATAGTTTGAAGTGAGAGCCGAAATCCTTTTCTCTGTATAAGCTTTACTTTGAAAGATAATGACGTTCTTTTTATAGTGTATTAATTTCATGAAATGCCTTAGTGAGAAACGCACTTGTGTTTCTCTGAAAAGATAAGCAGTACTTTGGGCATTGGGAAACCATTGTTACAGGTGAGAGCATTGTTACTTTTCTCTGTAGAAGTTTTTCTTTGAAAGAAATCACATTTATTTGAAAGTGTACTAATTTCATGAGAAGCTTTAGTGAGAAACGCACATGTGTTTCGCTGAAAATAGAAGCAGTTGTTTGGGATATGTCAAAGGATTGATAAGTGAGAGCATTGCTACTTTTCTCTGTAGAAGCTTTCCTTTGAAAGATAATGATGTTCTTTTTAAAGTGTATTAATTTCACGAAATGCTTTAGTGAGAAACGCGCATGTGTTACTCTGAAAAGAGAAGTAGTTGTTTGGGCAAAGGGAAAGCATTGTTAGAGGTGAGAGCATTGTTACTTTTCTCTGTAGAAGCTTTCCTTTGAAAGATAATCACATTCTTTTGAAAGTGTACTAATTTCATGAGAATATTTAGTGAGAAACTCACATGCGTTTCTCTGAAAAGAGAAGCAGTTGTTTGGGATATGTCAAAGGATTGTTAGAAGTGAGAGCACTGTTCCTTTTCTCTGTACAAGCTTAAATTTGAAGTATAATCACGTTCTTTTTAAAGTGTATTAATTTCATGAAATTCTTTATTGAGAAATGAACATGTGTTTCTCTGAAAAGGGAAGCCGTTGTTTGGGACATGACAAAGGATTGATATAAGAGAGAGCATTGTTACTTTTCTCTGTAGAAGGTTTCCTTTGAAAGATAATGACATTCTTTGAAAGTGTACTAATTTCATGAGATGCTATATTGAGTAACACACATGAGTTTCTCTGAAAAGAGAAGCAGTTGTTTGGGACATGTCAAAGGGTTGATAGAAGTGAGACCATTGTTACTTTTCTCTGAAGAAGCATTAATTTGAAAGATAATTACATTCTTTAGAAATTATTCTAGTTTCATGAGAAATTTTTGTGAGAAACACACATGTCTTTCTCTGATAAAAGAAGCAGTTGTTTGGTACATGTCAAAGGATTGTTAGACGTGAGAGAAAGTATGCTCTTCTCTGTACAAGCTTTACAAGAAAAATAATCAGTTGCTTTGAAAGTCTATGAATTTCATAACAAGCTTTAGTGAAAAAAACACATGTGTTATTCTGAAAAGAGAAGCAGTTGTTTTGGCCATTTAAAAGCATTGTGAGAAGTGAGAGCTATTAGCTTTTCATTGTACAACTTTTACTTTGAAAGATAATCGTGTTGTTTTGAAATTGTATTAATTTCATGGAAAGCTTTCATGAGAAGCACACATGTGTTTCTCTGAAAAGAGAAGCAGTTTCTTGGGCATTGTGAAAACATTGTTAGATGTGAGAGCAGTGGGCTTTTCTCTGTACTAGCTTTACTTTGAAAGTTAATCTCGTTCTGTTGAAAGTGTACTAATTTCATGAGCAGCTTGAGGGAGAAATGCACAGGTGTTTCTCTGAAAAGAGAAGGAGTTGTTTGGGACATATCAAAGGATTTTTAGAATTGACATCCTTGTTACTTTTCTCTGTAGAAGCTTTCTTTGAAAGATAATGACGTTCTTTTTAAAGTGTATTAATTTCACAAAATGCTTTAGTGAGAAACACACCTGTGTTTCTCTGAAAAGAGAAGCAGTTGTTTGGGCAATGGGAAAGCATTGTTAGAGGTGAGAGCACTATTCCTTTTCTCTGTACAAGCTTAAATTTGAAGTATAATCACGTTCTTTTGCAAGTTTATTAATTTCATGAAAATCTCTAGTGAGAAGCACACATGAGTTTCACTGAAAAGAGAATCAGTTGTTTGGGACATGTAAAAGTAATGTTAGAATTGAGTGTAGTTGTGCTTTTCTCTGTACAAGCTTTACCTAAAAGATAATCTTGTTCTTTTTAAAGTGTACTAATTTCATGAGAAGCTATTGTGAGTAACACACATGTGTTTCTCTGAAAAGAGAAGCAGTTGTTTGGGACAAGACAAAGCATTGTTATAAGAGAGAGCATTGTTACTTTTCTCTGTAGAAGCTTTCCTTCGAAAAATAATCACGTTCTTTTGAAAGTGTACTAATTTCATGAGAAGCTATTGTGAATAACACACATGTGTTTCTCTGAAAAGAGATGCAGTTGTTTGGGACATGTCAAAGGATTGATAGAAGTGAGAGCATTGTTACTTTTCTCTGTAGTAACTTTAATTTGAAAGATAATCATATTCTTTAGAAAGTATACTAGTTTCATGAGATGTTTTAGTGAGAAATGTACATGTCTTTCTCTGACGAAAGAAGCAGTTGTTTGGCACAAGTCAAAGGATTGTTAGAAGTGAGAGAAGGTATGCTTTTCTCTGTACAAGCTTTACATGAAAGATAATTAGTTGCTTTGAAATCTATGAATTTCATAAGAAGCTTTAGTGAGAAAAGCACATGTGTTATTCTGAAGAGAATCAGTTGTTTCTGCCATGTCAAAGCATTTTTAGAAGTGAGAACCATTAGCTTTTATTTGTAAACGTTTTACTTTGAAAGATAATCATGTTGTTTTGAAATTGTATTACTTTCATGGAAAGCTTTCCTGAGAAATACACATGTGTTTCTCTGAAAAGAGAAGCAGTTTTTTGGGCAATGTGAAAACATTGTTAGAAGTGAGAGCATTGTTACTTTTCTCTGTAGAAATTTTCCTTTGAAAGATGATCACGTTCATTGAAAGTGTACCAATTTCATGAAAATCTCTAGTGAGAAACTCACACGTGTTTCTCGGAAAGGAGAAGTAGTTGTTTGGGAAATGTAAAAGTATTGTTATAATTGAGTGTAGAGTTGCTTTTCTCTGTACAAGCTTTAATTTGAAAGATAATCTCATTCTTTTGAAATTGTGTAATTTAATGAAAAGCTTTCATGAGAAGCGCTCATGTGTTTCTCTGAGAAGAGAAGCAGTTTGGGACATGGTGAGAAAAGCATATGTGTTTCTCTCAAAAAAAAAACGCAGTTGTTTGTGACATGTCAAAGCATTGTTAAAAGGGAGACCATTGTTCCTTTTCTCTGTAGAAGCTTTACTTTGAAAGATAATCATGTTCTTTTGAAAGTGTATTAATTTCATGAAAGCTTTAGTAAGAAACACATATGTGTTTCTTTGTAAAGAGAAGAATCATTTGGGACATGTCAATGGATTATTAGAAATGAGAGCAGTGTTCCCTTTCTCTGTACAAGCTTGAATATGAACAATAATCACATTCTTTTGAAAGTGTATTAATTTAATGAAATGCTTTAGTGAGAAAAGCACATGTATTTCTATGAAAAGAGAAGAATTTGTTTGGGACATGACAAAGGATTGTTAGAAGTGAGAGCAGTTTTCCTTTTCTCTGTACTAATTTCATGAGAAGCAGTTGTTACGGCCATGTCCATGCATTGTTAGAAGTGAGAGCCTTTAGCTTTTCTTTGTACAAGTTTTACTTTGAAAGCTAATCACAGTGTTTTAAAATTGTATTAATTTCGTGGAAAGTTTTCATGAGAAATGCAGATTTGTTTCTCTGAAAAGAGAAGCAATTGTTTGGGATGTGTCAAAGGATTGATAGAAGTGAGAACGTTGTTACCTTACTTTTCTCTGTAGAAGATTTCCTTTGAGACATAATCACGATCTTTTGAAAGAGTACTATTTTATGAGAAGCTTTAGTGAGAAACGCACATGTGTTTCTCTGAAAAGAGAAGCAGTTGTTTGGGATATGTCAAAGGATTGCTTAAGTGAGAGCAGTGTTTCCTTTCTCTGTACAAGCTTGATTTTGAAGGAGTACGTTCTTTTGAAAGTGTATTAATTGCATGAAAATCTCTAGTGAGAAACGCACACGTGTTTCTCTGAAAGAGAATCAGTTGTTAGAGATATCTATAAGTATTGTTAGAATTGAGTGTAGAGTTGCTTTTTTCTTTACTAGCTTTACTTTGAAAGATAATGGCGTTCTTTCTAAAGTGTATTAATTTCACAATATGCTTTATTGAGAAACCCACATGTGTTTCTCTGAAAAAGAAGCAGTTGTTTAAGACATGTCAAAGGTTGGTTAGATGTGTGAGCATTGTTACTTTTCTCTGTAGAAGCTTTACTTTTAAAGGTAATCACGTTGTTTTGAAAATATACTAATTTCATGAGAAGCTTTAGTCAGAAATGTAGATGCGTTTTTCTGAAAAGAGAACCGGTTGTTCAGCACATGTCAAAGGATTGTTAGAAGTGAGAGAATTTATACTTTTCTTTGTACAAGCTTTACTTTGAAAGATAATCAGTTTCTTTGAAAGTGTTTCTGTGAACAGAGAAGCAATTGTTTGGGACATGTCAAAGGAATGATAGAAGTGAGAGTGTTGTTACTTTTCTTTTTAGAAGCTTTTCTTAGAATGATAATGACGTTTTTTATAAAGCGTATTAATTTCAAAAAATGCTTTAGTGAGAAACCCACATGCATTTCTCTGAAAAAAGAACCAGTTGTTTGGGACATGTCAAAGGTTTGTTAGAAATGAGAGCATTGTTACTTTTCTCTGTAGAAGTTTTCTTTGAAAGATAATCACATTCTTTGAAAGTGTGCTAATTTCATGAGAATCTTTAGTGAGAAACGCACATGCATTTCTCTGAAAAGAGAAGCAGTTGTTTGGGATATGTCAAAGGATTGTTAGAAGTGAGAGCACTGTTCCTTTTCTCTGTATAAGCTTAAATTTGAAGTATAATCACGTTTTTTGAAAGTGTATTAGAAGGGAGAACTGTGTTCCATTTCTCTATACAAACTTTATTTGAAAGATAATCATGTTCTTTTGAAAGTGTATAATCTCATGAAATGCTTTAAGTCAGAAATGCACATGTTCTTTGAAAAGAGAAGTAGTTTTCGACATGACAAAGTTGTTAGAGTAAGAACAGTGTAGTTTTCGAATGACAACATTTGGAAGATGACAAGTCTGGAACATCTCAAAAAAGAGTTAGAAGTGAGTTCCGTTTTGCTTTTCTTTGTTCAAGCTTTTCTTTGAAATAAAATCATGTTCTTTGGAAAGTGTATAATTTCATGAAATGCTTTAGTGAGAAATTGACATGTGTTTTTCTGAAAAGAGGAGCAGTTGTTTAGGACATTTAAAAGTATTTTTAGAATTTAGAACAGGGTATCTTTTCTCTGTTCAAACTTTACTTTGAAAGATAATCACGTTATTTTGAAAGTGTATAATTTCATGAAATGCTTAAGTAAGAAATGCACATGTGTTTCTCTGAAAAGAGGAGCAGTTCTTTGCGATCAGACAAAGAATTGTTAGAAGTTAGAACAGTGTTCCTTTTCTCTGTACAAACTTTATTTGAAAGAAAATAACGTTGTTTTGAAAGTGTACAATTTCATGAAAAAGTTTAGTGAGAAATGCACATGTGTATCTCTGAAAAGAGAAGCAGTTGTTTGGAACATGTCAAAGTCTTGTTAAGAAGTGAGAACAGTGTTCTTTTTCTCTGTACAACTTTACTTTGAAAGATAATCATGTTCTTTGAAAGTGTATAATTTCATGAAATGCTTTAGTGACAATCTCCCTGTGTTTCTCTGAAAAGAGGGGCAGTTGTGTGTGACATGACAATGTATTTTTTGAAGTATGAACAGTGTTTCATTTCTCTGTACTATCTTTATCTTCTGAAAGTGTATAATTTCATGAAATGCTTTAGTGAGAAATGCACATGTGTTTCTCTTCAAACAGAAGCAAATGTTTGGAACATGTCTAGTTTAGAGCATTTCAAAGAAGAGTAATAAGTGAGTTCTGTTTTTCTGTTCTTTCTGCAAGATTATTTAAAAGAAAATCACGTTCTTTTGAAAGTGTATAATTTCATGAAGTCTTTTGGTGGGAAAAGTAAATGTTTTTCTCTGAAAAGACGGGCAGTTGTTTGCAACATGACAAAGTATTGTTAGAAGTGAGTACAGTGTTCCTTTTCTCTGTACAATTTTTACTTTGAAAGAAAATCACATTCTGTTGAAAGTGAATAATTACATAAAATGATTTAGTGAGAAACGCACATGTGTATCTCTGAAAAGAGAAGCAGTTGTTTGGAACATGTCAAAGTATTGTTAGGAGTGAGAACAGTGTTCCTTTGCTCTGTACTAACTTTACTTTGAAAGATAATGACATTCTTTTAAAGCGTATAATTTCATGAAATGTTTCACTGAGGAACACACATGTGTTTCTCTGAAAAGAGAAGCAGTTGTTTGGAACATGGCAAAGAAGAGTTAGAGGAGAGTTCTGTTTTGCTTTTCTTTGTGCAAGCTTTACTTTGAAAGAAAATCATATTCATTGAAAGTGTATATTTTCATGAAATGATTTAGTGAGAAACGCACATGTGTTTCTCTGAAAAGGGGAGCAGTTGTTTAGGACATTTATGAGTATTTTTAGAAGTGAGAAGAGTGTTTCTTTTTTTTGTTCAAACTTTACTTTGAAAGATAATCACATTCTTTTGAAAGTGTATAATTTCATGAAATGCTTTGGTGAGAAAAGTAAATGTTTTCCTCTGAAAAGAAGCGCAGTTGTTTGCGACATGACAAAGTACTGTTAGAAGTGAGTACAGTGTTCCTTTTCTCTGTACAATCTTTACTTTGAATAAAAATCACATTTTTTGAAAGTGAATAATTTCATGAAATGGTTTAGTGAGAAATGCACATGTGTATCTCTAAAAAGAGAAGCAGTTGTTTGGAACACGTCAAAGTATTGTTAGAAGTGAGAACAGTGTTCCTTTTCTCTGTACAAACTTTACTTTGAAAGATAATCACGTTCTTTTGAACGTGGATAATTTCATGAAATGTTTTAGTGAGAAACGCACATGTATTTCTCTGAAAAGATGTGCAGTTGTTTGCAAGATGACAAAGTATTGTTACAAGTATTAACAGTGTTCAATTTATCTGTACAATCTTTACTTTAAAAGAAAATCACATTCTTTTGAAACTGTATAATTTCATGAAATGATTTAGGGAGAAACGCACATGTGTTTCTCTGGAAAGAAGAACATTTGTGTGGGACATGTAGAAGTATTGTTAGAAGTGAGAAGACTGTTTCTTTTCTCTGTAAAACCTTTACATTGAAAGATAATCACGTTCTTTTGAAAGTGTATAATTTCATGAAATTCATTATTGAGAAACAGACATGTGTTTGTCTGAAAAGAGAAGCAGTTGTTTGGAACATATAAAAGTATTGTTAAAAGTGAGAACAGTGTTCCTTTTCTCTGTACAAACTTTACTTTGAAAGATAATCACGTTCTTTTGAAAGTGTATAATTTCTTGAAATGCTTTAGTGAGAAATGCACATTTAATTTTTGTAAAGAGAAGGAGTGGTTTGCAACATGAAAAAGTATTGTTAGAAGTGAGAACAGTGTTCCATTTCTTGTACAAACTTTATTTGAAAGAAAATCACATTGTTTTGAAAGTGTACACTTTCATGAAACGTTTTAGTGAGAAATGCACATGTGTTTCTCTGAAAAGAGGGACAGTTGTTTGCAACATGACAAAGTATTGTTACAAGTATTATCAGTGTTCAATTTATCTGTACAATCTTTACTTTAAAAGAAAATCACATTCTTTTGAAAGTGTATAATTTCATGAAATGGTTTAGTGAGAAATGCACTTGTGTTTCTCTGAAAAGAGAAGCAGTTGTGTGGGACTTGTAAAAGTATTGTTAGAAGTGAGAAGACTGTTTCTTTTCTCTGTACAAACTTTACATTAAAAGATAATCACGTTCTTTTGAAAGTGTATAATTTTATGAAATGCTTTATTGAGAAAAAGACATGTGTTTGTCTGAAAAGAGAAGCAGTTGTTTGGAAGATACCAAGTTTGGAACATGTCAAAGAAGAGTTAGAAGTGAGTTCTGTTTACTTTTCTTTGTGCAAGCTTTACTTTGAAAGAAAATCACATTATTTTAAAAATGTATAATTTCATAGAATGTTTTAGTGAGAAACGCACATGTGTTTCTCTGAAAAGAGGAGCATTTGTGTGGGACATGTAAAAGTATTGTTAGAAGTGAGAAGACTGTTTCTTTTCTCTGTACAAACTTTACATTGAAAGATAATCACGTTCTTTTGAAAGTGTATAATTTTATGAAATGCTTTATTGAGAAATGGACATGTGTTTGTCTGAAAAGAGAAGCAGTTGTTTGGAAGATATCAAGATTGGAACATGTCAAAGAAGAGTTAGAAGTGAGTTCTGTTGCTTTTCTTTGTGCAAGCTTTAATTTGAAAGAAAATCATGTTCATTGAAAGTGTATATTTTCATGAAATGCTTTAGTGAGAAATGCACATGTGTTTCTCTTAAAAGAGGAGCAGTTGTTTGGAACATATAAAAGTATTCTTAGAAGTGAGAACAGTGTTCCTTTTCTCTGTACAAACTTTACTTTGAAAGATAATCACGTTCTTTTGAAAGTGTATAATTTCTTGAAATGCTTTAGTGAGAACAGCACATGTGATTCTTTGTAAAGAGAAGAAGTGGTATGCAACATGAAAAAGTATTGTTACAAGTGAGAACAGTGTTCCATTTCTTGTACAAACTTTATTTGAAAGAAAATCACGTACTTTTGAAAGTGTATAATTTCATGAAATGGTTTAGTGAGAAACACAATGTGTTTCTCTTAAAAGAGGAACAGTTGTTTGGAACATATAAAAGTATTGTTAGAAGTGAGAACAGTGTTCCTTTTCTCTGTACAAACTTTACTTTGAAAGAAAATCACGTTCTTTTGAAAGTGTATAATTACATGAAATGCTTTAGTGAGAAGTGCACACGTTTCTCTGAAAAGAGGGGTAGTTGTTTGAGACTTGACAAAGTATTGTTAGAAGTTAGTACAGTATTGCTTTTTTCTTTACAATCTTTACTAAAAGAAAATTGCATTCTTTTCAAAGTGAATAATTCCATGAAATGGTTTAGTAAGATACACACATGTGTATCTCTGAAAAGAGAAGCAGTTGTTTTCGACATGACAAAGTATTGTTAGAAGTGAGAACATTGTTCCATTTGTCTGTACAATCTTTACTTTGAAAGAAAATCACCTTATTTTGAAAGTGTATAATTTCATTAAATGCTTTAGTGAGAAAAGCACATGTGTTTCTCTGAAATGTGTAGCAGTTTTTTGGGACATGTAAAAGTATTGCTTGAAGTGACAACAGTGTTTCTTTTCTCTGTACAAACTTTATTTTGAAAGATAATCACGTTCTTTTGAAAGTATATAATATCATGAAATGCTTTATTGAGAAACGGACATGTGTTACTCTGAAAAGAGGTGCAGTTCTTTGCGACCGGAAAAAGTATTGTTAGAAGTGAGAACAGTGTTCCTTTTCTCTGTACAATCATTACTTTGATAGCAAATCACGTTCTTTTGAATGTGTATAATTTCATTAAATGGTTTAGTGAGAAACGCACATGTGTATCTCTGAAAAGAGAAGCAGTTCTTTGGAACATGTCAAAGTATTGTTAAGAATTGAGAAGAGTGTTACTTTTCTCTATACAAACCTTACTTAGAGAGATAATCACATTCTCTTGAAAGTGTATAAATTCATGAAATGCTTTAGTGAGAAACACACATGTGTTTTTCTAAAAAGAGATGCAGTTCTTTCCGACAAGACTAAGTATTGTTAGAAGTGTGAACAGTGTTCCATTTCTCTGTACAATCTTTACTTTAAAAGATAATCACATTCTTTTGAAAGTGTATAATTTCATGAAATGATTTATTGAGAAACGCACATTTTTATCTATGAAAAGAGAAGCAGTTGTTTGGAAAATGTCAAAGTATTGTTAAGAAGTGAGAACAGTGTTCCTTTTCTCTGTACAAACTTTACTCTGAAAGATAATCACATTCTTTGGAAAGTGTAATAAATTCATAAAATGTTTTAGTGTAAAACGCACATGTGTTTCTCTGAAAAGAGGAGCAGATGTCTGGGACATGTAAAAGTATAGTTAGAAGTGAGAACAGTGTTCCTTTTCTCTGTAAAACTTTGCTTTGAAAGATAATCATGTTCTTTTGAAAGTGTATTTATTGCATGAAATTCTTTTAAGAAACACACAAGTGTTTCTCTGTAAAGAGAAGCAGTTGTTTGCGACCTGTCAAAGTATTGTTAGAACTGAGATAAGTATTCTTTTTCTCTGTACAAGCTTTACTTTGAAAGATAATCACATTGCTTTGAAAGTGCGTTCATTTCCTGAAAAGCTTATTTAGAAACGCACATGTGTTTCTTAGTAAAGAGAAGCAGTTGTTTGTGACATGTCAAAGTATTGTGAGAAGTGAGATTAATGTTCCTTTTCTCTGTACAAGCTTTATTTTGAAAGATAATCACATTATTTTGAAAGTGTAGTTTTTCTTGAAAAGCTTAAGTTAGAAACGCACTTGTGTTTCTTGGTAAAGAGAAGCAGTTGTTTGCGGCATATCAAAGTATCGTTAGAAGTGAGATCAGTGTACCTTTCTCTGTACAAGCTTTACTTTGAAAGATAATCACATTCTTTTGAAAGTGTATTTATTTTATAAATAGCTTTAGTAAGAAACGCACATGTCTTTCTCTGTAAAGGGAAGCATTTCTTTGCGACATATCAAAGTATTTTTACAAGTGAGATCAGTGTACCTTTCTCTGTAGAAGCTTTACATTGAAAGATAACCACATTCTTTTGAAAGTGTATTCATTTTATTAAAAGCTTTAGTAAGAAGAGCACATGTCTTTCTCTGTGAAGAAAAGCAGTTGTTTGTGACATGTCAAATGTTTGTTAGAAGTGGGATCAGTGTTCCTTTTCTCTGTACAAGCTTCATTTTGAAAGATAATCTCATTCTTTTGAAAGTGTAATCTTTCCTGAAAAGCTTTAGTTAGAAACGCACTTGTGTTACTTGGTAAGGAGAAGCTGTTGTGTAGGACATGTAAAAGTATTGTTTGAAGTGAGGTCAATATTCCTTATCTCTGTAGAAGCTTTCCTTTAAAGATAATCACATTTTTTTGAAACTATATTCATTTCCAGAAAAGCTTTAGTAACTAACACACATGTGTTTCTTGGTAAAGAGTAGCAGTTGTTTGCGTCATGTCAACGTCTGGTTAGAAGTGATATCATTGTTCCCTTTCTCTGTACAAGCTTTAATTTGAAGGATAATCAAGTTCTTTTGAAAGTGTATACATTTTTTGAAAAGCATTAGTTAGAAACACACACGGGTTTCTTGGTAAAGAGAAGCCATTGTTTGCGACATGTCAAAGTATTTTTAGAAGTGAGATCAGTGTACCTTTCTCTGTACAAGCTTTACATTAAAAGATAATCACATTCTTTTGAAAGTGTATTCATTTCATTAATAGCTTTAGTAAGAAACGCACAAGTGTTTCTCTGTAAAGAGAAGCTGTTGTTTGCGACATGTGAAAGTATTGTTAGAAGTGAGATCAGTGTTCCATTCTCTGTAGAAGCTTTGCTTTGAAATACAATTGGTTCTTTAAAAAGTGTATTCATTTCTTTAAAAACTTTAGTAAGAAACGCACATGTGTTTCTTGGTAATGAGAAGCAGTTGTTTGCGACATGTCAACGTCCTATTAGACCTGAGATCAGTGTTGCTTTTCTCTGTAGAAGCTTTAATTTGAAAGATAACCACATTCTTTGAAAGTGTATTTATTTCATAAATAGCTTTAGTAAGAAATGCACATGTGGTTCTCTGTAAAGAGAGGCCATTTTTTGAGACATGTCAAAGTATTGTTATTAGTGAGATCAGTGTTCCTTTTCTCTGTACAAGCTTTACATTGAAAGATAATCACGCTATTTTGAAACTGTTTTCTTTCCTGAAAAGCTTTAGTTAAAACGCACTTGTGTTACTTGGTAAGGAGAAGCAGTTGTTTGCGACATGTCAAAGTGTTGTTTGAAGTGAGGTCAATATTCCTTTTCTAGGTACAAGATTTACTTTGAAAGATAATCACATTCTTTTGAAAGTGTATTCATTTCCTGAAAAGCTTTAGTAACTAACACACATGTGTTTCTTGATAAAGAGAAGCAGTTGTTTGCGACATGTCAAAGTATTTTTAGAAGTGAGATCAGTGTACCTTTCTCTGTACAAGCTTTACATTAAAAGATAATCACATTCTTTTGAAAGTGTATTCATTTCATTAATAGCTTTAGTAAGAAACGCACAAGTGTTTCTCTGTAAAGAGAAGCTGTTGTTTGCGACATGTCAAAGTATTGTTAGAAGTGAGATCAGTGTTCCATTCTCTGTAGAAGCTTTGCTTTGAAATACAATTGGTTCTTTAAAAAGTGTATTCATTTCTTTAAAACTTTAGTAAGCAAAGCACATGTGTTACTTGGTTAGGAGAAGCAGTTGTTTGGGACATGTCAAAGTATTGTTTGAAGTGAGATCAGTATTCCTTTTCTCTGTAGAAGCTTTATTTGAAAGATAATCACATTCTTTTGAAAGTGTATTCATTTCTTGAAATGCTTTAGTAAGAAACGCACATGTCTTTTTCTGTAAAGCAAAGCAGTTCTTTGTGACATGTCAAAGGCTTGTTAGAAGTGAGATCCGTGTTCCTTTTCTCTGTAGAATCTTTGCTTTTAAATATAATCACGTTCTTTTTAAAGTGTATTCATTTTAGGAAAAGCTTTATTAAGAAATGCACATGTGCTTCTCCTTATAGAGAAGCAGATTTTTCCGACATATCTATTACTGTTTGAAGTGAGATCAGTTTTCCTTTTCTCTGTAGAAGCTTTACTTTGGAAGATAATCACATTGTTTTGAAAGAGTTCATTTCAAAAATAGCTTTAGTAAGAAACGCAAAAGTGTTTCTTTGTAAAGAAAAGCAGTTGTTTGCAACATGGCAAATTACTGTTAGAAGTGAGATCAGTGTTACTTTTCTCTGTAGAAGCTTTGCTTTGAAATATAATCATGTTCTTTTGAAAGTGTATTCATCTCTTGAAAAAGCTTTATTAAGAAACACATGTGTTTCTTGGTAAAGAGAAGCAGTTTTTGCTACATGTCAAAGTCTTTTTAGAAGTGAGATCAGTGTTCCTTTTCTCTATAGAAGCTTTACTTTGGAAGATAATCACGTTTTTTTGAAAGTGCATTTATTTCATGAAATACTTTTGTAAGAAACACACATGTGTTTCTCTGTAAGGAGAAGCAGTTGTTTTCGACATGTCAAAGTATTGTTAGAAGTGAGATCAGTAGTCATTTTCTGTGTGCAAGCTTTAATTTGAAATATAATCACGTTCTTTTGAAAGTGTATTTATTTCTTTAAATGCTTTAGTAATAACACACATGTGTTTCTTGGTAAGGAAAGGCAGTTGTTTCTGACATGTCAAAGCCTTGTTAGAAGTGAGATCAGTATTCATTTCTCTTTAGAAACTTTACTTTGAAAGATAATCACATTCTTTGAAAGTGTATTCATTTCATAAATAACTTAAGTAAGAAATGCACAACTGTTCCTTGTAAAGAGAAGCCATTGTTTACGACATGTCAAAGTATTGTTAGAAGTGAGATCAGTGTTCCTTTTCTCTGTACAAGCTTTACATTGAAAGATAATCACGCTATTTTGAAACTGTATTCTTTCCTGAAAAGCTTTAGTTAAAACGCACTTGTGTTACTTGGTAAGGAGAAGCAGTTGTTTGCGACATGTCAAAGTGTTGTTTGAAGTGAGGTCAATATTCCTTTTCTAGGTACAAGATTTACTTTGAAAGATAATCACATTCTTTTGAAAGTGTATTCGTTTCCTGAAAAGCTTTAGTAACTAACACACATGTGTTTCTTGATAAAGAGAAGCAGTTTTTTGCGACATGTCAAAGTATTTTTAGAAGTGAGATCAGTGTACCTTTCTCTGTACAAGCTTTACATTAAAAGATAATCACATTCTTTTGAAAGTGTATTCATTTCATTAATAGCTTTAGTAAGAAACGCACAAGTGTTTCTCTGTAAAGAGAAGCTGTTGTTTGCGACATGTCAAAGTATTGTTAGAAGTGAGATCAGTGTTCCATTCTCTGTAGAAGCTTTGCTTTGAAATACAATTGGTTCTTTAAAAAGTGTATTCATTTCTTTAAAACTTTAGTAAGCAAAGCACATGTGTTACTTGGTTAGGAGAAGCAGTTGTTTGGGACATGTCAAAGTATTGTTTGAAGTGAGATCAGTATTCCTTTTCTCTGTAGAAGCTTTATTTGAAAGATAATCACATTCTTTTGAAAGTGTATTCATTTCTTGAAATGCTTTAGTAAGAAACGCACATGTCTTTTTCTGTAAAGCAAAGCAGTTCTTTGTGACATGTCAAAGGCTTGTTAGAAGTGAGATCCGTGTTCCTTTTCTCTGTAGAATCTTTGCTTTTAAATATAATCACGTTCTTTTTAAAGTGTATTCATTTTAGGAAAAGCTTTATTAAGAAATGCACATGTGCTTCTCCTTATAGAGAAGCAGATTTTTCCGACATATCTATTACTGTTTGAAGTGAGATCAGTTTTCCTTTTCTCTGTAGAAGCTTTACTTTGGAAGATAATCACATTGTTTTGAAAGAGTTCATTTCAAAAATAGCTTTAGTAAGAAACGCAAAAGTGTTTCTTTGTAAAGAAAAGCAGTTGTTTGCAACATGGCAAATTACTGTTAGAAGTGAGATCAGTGTTACTTTTCTCTGTAGAAGCTTTGCTTTGAAATATAATCATGTTCTTTTGAAAGTGTATTCATCTCTTGAAAAAGCTTTATTAAGAAACACATGTGTTTCTTGGTAAAGAGAAGCAGTTTTTGCTACATGTCAAAGTCTTTTTAGAAGTGAGATCAGTGTTCCTTTTCTCTATAGAAGCTTTACTTTGGAAGATAATCACGTTTTTTTGAAAGTGCATTTATTTCATGAAATACTTTTGTAAGAAACACACATGTGTTTCTCTGTAAGGAGAAGCAGTTGTTTTCGACATGTCAAAGTATTGTTAGAAGTGAGATCAGTAGTCATTTTCTGTGTGCAACCTTTAATTTGAAATATAATCACGTTCTTTTGAAAGTGTATTTATTTCTTTAAATGCTTTAGTAATAACACACATGTGTTTCTTGGTAAGGAAAGGCAGTTGTTTCTGACATGTCAAAGCCTTGTTAGAAGTGAGATCAGTATTCATTTCTCTTTAGAAACTTTACTTTGAAAGATAATCACATTCTTTGAAAGTGTATTCATTTCATAAATAACTTAAGTAAGAAATGCACAACTGTTCCTTGTAAAGAGAAGCCATTGTTTACGACATGTCAAAGTATTGTTAGAAGTGAGATCAGTGTTCCTTTTCTCTGTACAAGCTTTACATTGAAAGATAATCACGCTATTTTGAAACTGTATTCTTTCCTGAAAAGCTTTAGTTAAAACGCACTTGTGTTACTTGGTAAGGAGAAGCAGTTGTTTGCGACATGTCAAAGTGTTGTTTGAAGTGAGGTCAATATTCCTTTTCTAGGTACAAGATTTACTTTGAAAGATAATCACATTCTTTTGAAAGTGTATTCGTTTCCTGAAAAGCTTTAGTAACTAACACACATGTGTTTCTTGATAAAGAGAAGCAGTTTTTTGCGACATGTCAACGTCTTGTTAGAAGTGATATCAGTGTTCCTTTTCTTTGTACAAGCTTTACTTTGAAGGATAATCACATTCTTTTGAAAGTGTATACATTTCTTGAACAGCTTTAGTTAGAAACACATGTGTTTCTTGGTAAAGAGAAGCAGTTGTTTGCGACATGTCAAAGTATTGTTAGAAGTGAGATCAGTTTACCTTTCTCTGTACAACTTTACTTTGAAAGATAATCATATTCTTCTGAAAGTGTATTCATTTCATTAATAGCTTTAGTAAGAAACGCACAAGTGTTTCTCTGTAAAGAGAAGCAGTTGTTTGCGACATGTCAAAGTATTGTTAGAAGTGAGATCAGTGTTCCATTCTCTGTAGAAACTCTGCTTTGAAATATAATCATGTTCTTTTAAAAGTGTATTCATTTCTTTAAAACTTTAGTAAGCAAAGCACATGTGTTACTTGGTTAGGAGAAGCAGTTGTTTGGGACATGTCAAAATATTGTTTGAAGTGAGATCAATATTCCTTTTCTCTGTACAAGCTTTAATTTGAAAGATAATCACATTCTTTTGAAAGTGTATACATTTCTTGAAAATCTTTAGTAAGAAACATACATGTATTTCTCTCTAAAGAAAAGCAGTTGTTTGTGACATGTCAAATTACTGTTAAAAATGAGAACAGTTTTCTTTTCTCTCTACAAGCTTTACTTTGAAAGATAATCTCATTGTTTTGAAAGTGTATTCATTTCAAAAATAGCTTTAGTAAGAAACGCACAACTGTTTCTCTGTAAAGAAAAGCCATTTTTTGCGACATGTCAAAGTATTTTTGGAAGAGAGATAAGTGTTCCTTTCTCTGTAGAAGCTTTACTTTGAAAGATAATCACATTTATTTCAAAGTGTATTCATTTCATGAAAAGCTTTAGGAAGAAACACACATGTGTTTCCCTGTAAAGAGAAGCAGTTGTTTGCGACGTGTCAAATTATTGTTAGAAGTGATATCAATGTTCCTTTTCTCCGTAGAAGCTTTACTTTGAAAGAAAGTCACATTCTTTGGAAAGTGTATTCATTTTATAAATAGCTTTAGTAAGAAACACACGTCTTTCTGTGTAAAGAAAAGTTGTTTGCGACATGTCAAATTACTGTTAGAAGTGAGATCAGTGTTCCTTTTCTCTGTAGAAGCTATGCTTTGAAATATAATCACGTTCTTTTGAAAGTGTATTCATTTCTTGAAAAGCTTTACTAAGAAACCCACGTGTATCTTGTTAAAGAGAAGCAATTGTTTGCGACATGTCAAAGTATTGTTTGAAGTGAGATCAGTATTCCTTTTCTCTGTAGAAGCTTTATTTGAAAGATAATCACATTCTTTTGAAAGTGTATTCATTTCTTGAAATGCTTTAGTAAGAAACGCACATGTCTTTTTCTGTAAAGCAAAGCAGTTCTTTGTGACATGTCAAAGGCTTGTTAGAAGTGAGATCCGTGTTCCTTTTCTCTGTAGAATCTTTGCTTTTAAATATAATCACGTTCTTTTTAAAGTGTATTCATTTTAGGAAAAGCTTTATTAAGAAATGCACATGTGCTTCTCCTTATAGAGAAGCAGATTTTTTCGACATATCTATTACTGTTTGAAGTGAGATCAGTTTTCCTTTTCTCTGTAGAAGCTTTACTTTGGAAGATAATCACATTGTTTTGAAAGAGTTCATTTCAAAAATAGCTTTAGTAAGAAACGCAAAAGTGTTTCTTTGTAAAGAAAAGCAGTTGTTTGCAACATGGCAAATTACTGTTAGAAGTGAGATCAGTGTTACTTTTCTCTGTAGAAGCTTTGCTTTGAAATATAATCATGTTCTTTTGAAAGTGTATTCATCTCTTGAAAAAGCTTTATTAAGAAACACATGTGTTTCTTGGTAAAGAGAAGCAGTTTTTGCTACATGTCAAAGTCTTTTGAGAAGTGAGATCAGTGTTCCTTTTCTCTATAGAAGCTTTACTTTGGAAGATAATCACGTTTTTTTGAAAGTGCATTTATTTCATGAAATACTTTTGTAAGAAACACACATGTGTTTCTCTGTAAGGAGAAGCAGTTGTTTTCGACATGTCAAAGTATTGTTAGAAGTGAGATCAGTAGTCATTTTCTGTGTGCAACCTTTAATTTGAAATATAATCACGTTCTTTTGAAAGTGTATTTATTTCTTTAAATGCTTTAGTAATAACACACATGTGTTTCTTGGTAAGGAAAGGCAGTTGTTTCTGACATGTCAAAGCCTTGTTAGAAGTGAGATCAGTGTTCATTTCTCTTTAGAAACTTTACTTTGAAAGATAATCACATTCTTTGAAAGTGTATTCATTTCATAATAACTTAAGTAAGAAATGCACAACTGTTCCTTGTAAAGAGAAGCCATTGTTTACGACATGTCAAAGTATTGTTAGAAGTGAGATCAGTGTTCCTTTTCTCTGTACAAGCTTTACATTGAAAGATAATCACGCTATTTTGAAACTGTATTCTTTCCTGAAAAGCTTTAGTTAAAACGCACTTGTGTTACTTGGTAAGGAGAAGCAGTTGTTTGCGACATGTCAAAGTGTTGTTTGAAGTGAGGTCAATATTCCTTTTCTAGGTACAAGATTTACTTTGAAAGATAATCACATTCTTTTGAAAGTGTATTCGTTTCCTGAAAAGCTTTAGTAACTAACACACATGTGTTTCTTGATAAAGAGAAGCAGTTTTTTGCGACATGTCAACGTCTTGTTAGAAGTGATATCAGTGTTCCTTTTCTTTGTACAAGCTTTACTTTGAAGGATAATCACATTCTTTTGAAAGTGTATACATTTCTTGAACAGCTTTAGTTAGAAACACATGTGTTTCTTGGTAAAGAGAAGCAGTTGTTTGCGACATGTCAAAGTATTGTTAGAAGTGAGATCAGTTTACCTTTCTCTGTACAACTTTACTTTGAAAGATAATCATATTCTTCTGAAAGTGTATTCATTTCATTAATAGCTTTAGTAAGAAACGCACAAGTGTTTCTCTGTAAAGAGAAGCAGTTGTTTGCGACATGTCAAAGTATTGTTAGAAGTGAGATCAGTGTTCCATTCTCTGTAGAAACTCTGCTTTGAAATATAATCATGTTCTTTTAAAAGTGTATTCATTTCTTTAAAACTTTAGTAAGCAAAGCACATGTGTTACTTGTTTAGGAGAAGCAGTTGTTTGGGACATGTCAAAATATTGTTTGAAGTGAGATCAATATTCCTTTTCTCTGTACAAGCTTTAATTTGAAAGATAATCACGTTCTTTTGAAAGTGTATACATTTCTTGAAAATCTTTAGTAAGAAACATACATGTATTTCTCTCTAAAGAAAAGCAGTTGTTTGTGACATGTCAAATTACTGTTAAAAATGAGAACAGTTTTCTTTTCTCTCTACAAGCTTTACTTTGAAAGATAATCTCATTGTTTTGAAAGTGTATTCATTTCAAAAATAGCTTTAGTAAGAAACGCACAACTGTTTCTCTGTAAAGAAAAGCCATTTTTTGCGACATGTCAAAGTATTTTTGGAAGAGAGATAAGTGTTCCTTTCTCTGTAGAAGCTTTACTTTGAAAGATAATCACATTTATTTCAAAGTGTATTCATTTCATGAAAAGCTTTAGGAAGAAACACACATGTGTTTCCCTGTAAAGAGAAGCAGTTGTTTGCGACGTGTCAAATTATTGTTAGAAGTGATATCAATGTTCCTTTTCTCCGTAGAAGCTTTACTTTGAAAGAAAGTCACATTCTTTGGAAAGTGTATTCATTTTATAAATAGCTTTAGTAAGAAACACACGTCTTTCTGTGTAAAGAAAAGTTGTTTGCGACATGTCAAATTACTGTTAGAAGTGAGATCAGTGTTCCTTTTCTCTGTAGAAGCTATGCTTTGAAATATAATCACGTTCTTTTGAAAGTGTATTCATTTCTTGAAAAGCTTTACTAAGAAACCCACGTGTATCTTGTTAAAGAGAAGCAATTGTTTGCGACATGTCAAAGTATTGTTTGAAGTGAGATCAGTATTCCTTTTCTCTGTAGAAGCTTTATTTGAAAGATAATCACATTCTTTTGAAAGTGTATTCATTTCTTGAAATGCTTTAGTAAGAAACGCACATGTCTTTTTCTGTAAAGCAAAGCAGTTCTTTGTGACATGTCAAAGGCTTGTTAGAAGTGAGATCCGTGTTCCTTTTCTCTGTAGAATCTTTGCTTTTAAATATAATCACGTTCTTTTTAAAGTGTATTCATTTTAGGAAAAGCTTTATTAAGAAATGCACATGTGCTTCTCCTTATAGAGAAGCAGATTTTTCCGACATATCTATTACTTTTTGAAGTGAGATCAGTTTTCCTTTTCTCTGTAGAAGCTTTACTTTGGAAGATAATCACATTGTTTTGAAAGAGTTCATTTCAAAAATAGCTTTAGTAAGAAACGCAAAAGTGTTTCTTTGTAAAGAAAAGCAGTTGTTTGCAACATGGCAAATTACTGTTAGAAGTGAGATCAGTGTTACTTTTCTCTGTAGAAGCTTTGCTTTGAAATATAATCATGTTCTTTTGAAAGTGTATTCATCTCTTGAAAAAGCTTTATTAAGAAACACATGTGTTTCTTGGTAAAGAGAAGCAGTTTTTGCTACATGTCAAAGTCTTTTTAGAAGTGAGATCAGTGTTCCTTTTCTCTATAGAAGCTTTACTTTGGAAGATAATCACGTTTTTTTGAAAGTGCATTTATTTCATGAAATACTTTTGTAAGAAACACACATGTGTTTCTCTGTAAGGAGAAGCAGTTGTTTTCGACATGTCAAAGTATTGTTAGAAGTGAGATCAGTAGTCATTTTCTGTGTGCAACCTTTAATTTGAAATATAATCACGTTCTTTTGAAAGTGTATTTATTTCTTTAAATGCTTTAGTAATAACACACATGTGTTTCTTGGTAAGGAAAGGCAGTTGTTTCTGACATGTCAAAGCCTTGTTAGAAGTGAGATCAGTGTTCATTTCTCTTTAGAAACTTTACTTTGAAAGATAATCACATTCTTTGAAAGTGTATTCATTTCATAAATAACTTAAGTAAGAAATGCACAACTGTTCCTTGTAAAGAGAAGCCATTGTTTACGACATGTCAAAGTATTGTTAGAAGTGAGATCAGTGTTCCTTTTCTCTGTACAAGCTTTACATTGAAAGATAATCACGCTATTTTGAAACTGTATTCTTTCCTGAAAAGCTTTAGTTAAAACGCACTTGTGTTACTTGGTAAGGAGAAGCAGTTGTTTGCGACATGTCAAAGTGTTGTTTGAAGTGAGGTCAATATTCCTTTTCTAGGTACAAGATTTACTTTGAAAGATAATCACATTCTTTTGAAAGTGTATTCGTTTCCTGAAAAGCTTTAGTAACTAACACACATGTGTTTCTTGATAAAGAGAAGCAGTTTTTTGCGACATGTCAACGTCTTGTTAGAAGTGATATCAGTGTTCCTTTTCTTTGTACAAGCTTTACTTTGAAGGATAATCACATTCTTTTGAAAGTGTATACATTTCTTGAACAGCTTTAGTTAGAAACACATGTGTTTCTTGGTAAAGAGAAGCAGTTGTTTGCGACATGTCAAAGTATTGTTAGAAGTGAGATCAGTTTACCTTTCTCTGTACAACTTTACTTTGAAAGATAATCATATTCTTCTGAAAGTGTATTCATTTCATTAATAGCTTTAGTAAGAAACGCACAAGTGTTTCTCTGTAAAGAGAAGCAGTTGTTTGCGACATGTCAAAGTATTGTTAGAAGTGAGATCAGTGTTCCATTCTCTGTAGAAACTCTGCTTTGAAATATAATCATGTTCTTTTAAAAGTGTATTCATTTCTTTAAAACTTTAGTAAGCAAAGCACATGTGTTACTTGTTTAGGAGAAGCAGTTGTTTGGGACATGTCAAAATATTGTTTGAAGTGAGATCAATATTCCTTTTCTCTGTACAAGCTTTAATTTGAAAGATAATCACGTTCTTTTGAAAGTGTATACATTTCTTGAAAATCTTTAGTAAGAAACATACATGTATTTCTCTCTAAAGAAAAGCAGTTGTTTGTGACATGTCAAATTACTGTTAAAAATGAGAACAGTTTTCTTTTCTCTCTACAAGCTTTACTTTGAAAGATAATCTCATTGTTTTGAAAGTGTATTCATTTCAAAAATAGCTTTAGTAAGAAACGCACAACTGTTTCTCTGTAAAGAAAAGCCATTTTTTGCGACATGTCAAAGTATTTTTGGAAGAGAGATAAGTGTTCCTTTCTCTGTAGAAGCTTTACTTTGAAAGATAATCACATTTATTTCAAAGTGTATTCATTTCATGAAAAGCTTTAGGAAGAAACACACATGTGTTTCCCTGTAAAGAGAAGCAGTTGTTTGCGACGTGTCAAATTATTGTTAGAAGTGATATCAATGTTCCTTTTCTCCGTAGAAGCTTTACTTTGAAAGAAAGTCACATTCTTTGGAAAGTGTATTCATTTTATAAATAGCTTTAGTAAGAAACACACGTCTTTCTGTGTAAAGAAAAGTTGTTTGCGACATGTCAAATTACTGTTAGAAGTGAGATCAGTGTTCCTTTTCTCTGTAGAAGCTATGCTTTGAAATATAATCACGTTCTTTTGAAAGTGTATTCATTTCTTGAAAAGCTTTACTAAGAAACCCACGTGTATCTTGTTAAAGAGAAGCAATTGTTTGCGACATGTCAAAGTATTGTTTGAAGTGAGATCAGTATTCCTTTTCTCTGTAGAAGCTTTATTTGAAAGATAATCACATTCTTTTGAAAGTGTATTCATTTCTTGAAATGCTTTAGTAAGAAACGCACATGTCTTTTTCTGTAAAGCAAAGCAGTTCTTTGTGACATGTCAAAGGCTTGTTAGAAGTGAGATCCGTGTTCCTTTTCTCTGTAGAATCTTTGCTTTTAAATATAATCACGTTCTTTTTAAAGTGTATTCATTTTAGGAAAAGCTTTATTAAGAAATGCACATGTGCTTCTCCTTATAGAGAAGCAGATTTTTCCGACATATCTATTACTTTTTGAAGTGAGATCAGTTTTCCTTTTCTCTGTAGAAGCTTTACTTTGGAAGATAATCACATTGTTTTGAAAGAGTTCATTTCAAAAATAGCTTTAGTAAGAAACGCAAAAGTGTTTCTTTGTAAAGAAAAGCAGTTGTTTGCAACATGGCAAATTACTGTTAGAAGTGAGATCAGTGTTACTTTTCTCTGTAGAAGCTTTGCTTTGAAATATAATCATGTTCTTTTGAAAGTGTATTCATCTCTTGAAAAAGCTTTATTAAGAAACACATGTGTTTCTTGGTAAAGAGAAGCAGTTTTTGCTACATGTCAAAGTCTTTTGAGAAGTGAGATCAGTGTTCCTTTTCTCTATAGAAGCTTTACTTTGGAAGATAATCACGTTTTTTTGAAAGTGCATTTATTTCATGAAATACTTTTGTAAGAAACACACATGTGTTTCTCTGTAAGGAGAAGCAGTTGTTTTCGACATGTCAAAGTATTGTTAGAAGTGAGATCAGTAGTCATTTTCTGTGTGCAACCTTTAATTTGAAATATAATCACGTTCTTTTGAAAGTGTATTTATTTCTTTAAATGCTTTAGTAATAACACACATGTGTTTCTTGGTAAGGAAAGGCAGTTGTTTCTGACATGTCAAAGCCTTGTTAGAAGTGAGATCAGTGTTCATTTCTCTTTAGAAACTTTACTTTGAAAGATAATCACATTCTTTGAAAGTGTATTCATTTCATAAATAACTTAAGTAAGAAATGCACAACTGTTCCTTGTAAAGAGAAGCCATTGTTTACGACATGTCAAAGTATTGTTAGAAGTGAGATCAGTGTTCCTTTTCTCTGTACAAGCTTTACATTGAAAGATAATCACGCTATTTTGAAACTGTATTCTTTCCTGAAAAGCTTTAGTTAAAACGCACTTGTGTTACTTGGTAAGGAGAAGCAGTTGTTTGCGACATGTCAAAGTGTTGTTTGAAGTGAGGTCAATATTCCTTTTCTAGGTACAAGATTTACTTTGAAAGATAATCACATTCTTTTGAAAGTGTATTCGTTTCCTGAAAAGCTTTAGTAACTAACACACATGTGTTTCTTGATAAAGAGAAGCAGTTTTTTGCGACATGTCAACGTCTTGTTAGAAGTGATATCAGTGTTCCTTTTCTTTGTACAAGCTTTACTTTGAAGGATAATCACATTCTTTTGAAAGTGTATACATTTCTTGAACAGCTTTAGTTAGAAACACATGTGTTTCTTGGTAAAGAGAAGCAGTTGTTTGCGACATGTCAAAGTATTGTTAGAAGTGAGATCAGTTTACCTTTCTCTGTACAACTTTACTTTGAAAGATAATCATATTCTTCTGAAAGTGTATTCATTTCATTAATAGCTTTAGTAAGAAACGCACAAGTGTTTCTCTGTAAAGAGAAGCAGTTGTTTGCGACATGTCAAAGTATTGTTAGAAGTGAGATCAGTGTTCCATTCTCTGTAGAAACTCTGCTTTGAAATATAATCATGTTCTTTTAAAAGTGTATTCATTTCTTTAAAACTTTAGTAAGCAAAGCACATGTGTTACTTGGTTAGGAGAAGCAGTTGTTTGGGACATGTCAAAATATTGTTTGAAGTGAGATCAATATTCCTTTTCTCTGTACAAGCTTTAATTTGAAAGATAATCACGTTCTTTTGAAAGTGTATACATTTCTTGAAAATCTTTAGTAAGAAACATACATGTATTTCTCTCTAAAGAAAAGCAGTTGTTTGTGACATGTCAAATTACTGTTAAAAATGAGAACAGTTTTCTTTTCTCTCTACAAGCTTTACTTTGAAAGATAATCTCATTGTTTTGAAAGTGTATTCATTTCAAAAATAGCTTTAGTAAGAAACGCACAACTGTTTCTCTGTAAAGAAAAGCCATTTTTTGCGACATGTCAAAGTATTTTTGGAAGAGAGATAAGTGTTCCTTTCTCTGTAGAAGCTTTACTTTGAAAGATAATCACATTTATTTCAAAGTGTATTCATTTCATGAAAAGCTTTAGGAAGAAACACACATGTGTTTCCCTGTAAAGAGAAGCAGTTGTTTGCGATGTGTCAAATTATTGTTAGAAGTGATATCAATGTTCCTTTTCTCCGTAGAAGCTTTACTTTGAAAGAAAGTCACATTCTTTGGAAAGTGTATTCATTTTATAAATAGCTTTAGTAAGAAACACACGTCTTTCTGTGTAAAGAAAAGTTGTTTGCGACATGTCAAATTACTGTTAGAAGTGAGATCAGTGTTCCTTTTCTCTGTAGAAGCTATGCTTTGAAATATAATCACGTTCTTTTGAAAGTGTATTCATTTCTTGAAAAGCTTTACTAAGAAACCCACGTGTATCTTGTTAAAGAGAAGCAATTGTTTGCGACATGTCAAAGTATTGTTTGAAGTGAGATCAGTATTCCTTTTCTCTGTAGAAGCTTTATTTGAAAGATAATCACATTCTTTTGAAAGTGTATTCATTTCTTGAAATGCTTTAGTAAGAAACGCACATGTCTTTTTCTGTAAAGCAAAGCAGTTCTTTGTGACATGTCAAAGGCTTGTTAGAAGTGAGATCCGTGTTCCTTTTCTCTGTAGAATCTTTGCTTTTAAATATAATCACGTTCTTTTTAAAGTGTATTCATTTTAGGAAAAGCTTTATTAAGAAATGCACATGTGCTTCTCCTTATAGAGAAGCAGATTTTTTCGACATATCTATTACTGTTTGAAGTGAGATCAGTTTTCCTTTTCTCTGTAGAAGCTTTACTTTGGAAGATAATCACATTGTTTTGAAAGAGTTCATTTCAAAAATAGCTTTAGTAAGAAACGCAAAAGTGTTTCTTTGTAAAGAAAAGCAGTTGTTTGCAACATGGCAAATTACTGTTAGAAGTGAGATCAGTGTTACTTTTCTCTGTAGAAGCTTTGCTTTGAAATATAATCATGTTCTTTTGAAAGTGTATTCATCTCTTGAAAAAGCTTTATTAAGAAACACATGTGTTTCTTGGTAAAGAGAAGCAGTTTTTGCTACATGTCAAAGTCTTTTGAGAAGTGAGATCAGTGTTCCTTTTCTCTATAGAAGCTTTACTTTGGAAGATAATCACGTTTTTTTGAAAGTGCATTTATTTCATGAAATACTTTTGTAAGAAACACACATGTGTTTCTCTGTAAGGAGAAGCAGTTGTTTTCGACATGTCAAAGTATTGTTAGAAGTGAGATCAGTAGTCATTTTCTGTGTGCAAGCTTTAATTTGAAATATAATCACGTTCTTTAGAAAGTGTATTTATTTCTTTAAATGCTTTAGTAATAACACACATGTGTTTCTTGGTAAGGAAAGGCAGTTGTTTCTGACATGTCAAAGCCTTGTTAGAAGTGAGATCAGTGTTCATTTCTCTTTAGAAACTTTACTTTGAAAGATAATCACATTCTTTGAAAGTGTATTCATTTCATAAATAACTTAAGTAAGAAATGCACAACTGTTCCTTGTAAAGAGAAGCCATTGTTTACGACATGTCAAAGTATTGTTAGAAGTGAGATCAGTGTTCCTTTTCTCTGTACAAGCTTTACATTGAAAGATAATCACGCTATTTTGAAACTGTATTCTTTCCTGAAAAGCTTTAGTTAAAACGCACTTGTGTTACTTGGTAAGGAGAAGCAGTTGTTTGCGACATGTCAAAGTGTTGTTTGAAGTGAGGTCAATATTCCTTTTCTAGGTACAAGATTTACTTTGAAAGATAATCACATTCTTTTGAAAGTGTATTCATTTCCTGAAAAGCTTTAGTAACTAACACACATGTGTTTCTTGATAAAGAGAAGCAGTTTTTTGCGACATGTCAACGTCTTGTTAGAAGTGATATCAGTGTTCCTTTTCTTTGTACAAGCTTTACTTTGAAGGATAATCACATTCTTTTGAAAGTGTATACATTTCTTGAACAGCTTTAGTTAGAAACACATGTGTTTCTTGGTAAAGAGAAGCAGTTGTTTGCGACATGTCAAAGTATTGTTAGAAGTGAGATCAGTTTACCTTTCTCTGTACAACTTTACTTTGAAAGATAATCATATTCTTCTGAAAGTGTATTCATTTCATTAATAGCTTTAGTAAGAAACGCACAAGTGTTTCTCTGTAAAGAGAAGCAGTTGTTTGCGACATGTCAAAGTATTGTTAGAAGTGAGATCAGTGTTCCATTCTCTGTAGAAACTCTGCTTTGAAATATAATCATGTTCTTTTAAAAGTGTATTCATTTCTTTAAAACTTTAGTAAGCAAAGCACATGTGTTACTTGGTTAGGAGAAGCAGTTGTTTGGGACATGTCAAAATATTGTTTGAAGTGAGATCAATATTCCTTTTCTCTGTACAAGCTTTAATTTGAAAGATAATCACGTTCTTTTGAAAGTGTATACATTTCTTGAAAATCTTTAGTAAGAAACATACATGTATTTCTCTCTAAAGAAAAGCAGTTGTTTGTGACATGTCAAATTACTGTTAAAAATGAGAACAGTTTTCTTTTCTCTCTACAAGCTTTACTTTGAAAGATAATCTCATTGTTTTGAAAGTGTATTCATTTCAAAAATAGCTTTAGTAAGAAACGCACAACTGTTTCTCTGTAAAGAAAAGCCATTTTTTGCGACATGTCAAAGTATTTTTGGAAGAGAGATAAGTGTTCCTTTCTCTGTAGAAGCTTTACTTTGAAAGATAATCACATTTATTTCAAAGTGTATTCATTTCATGAAAAGCTTTAGGAAGAAACACACATGTGTTTCCCTGTAAAGAGAAGCAGTTGTTTGCGATGTGTCAAATTATTGTTAGAAGTGATATCAATGTTCCTTTTCTCCGTAGAAGCTTTACTTTGAAAGAAAGTCACATTCTTTGGAAAGTGTATTCATTTTATAAATAGCTTTAGTAAGAAACACACGTCTTTCTGTGTAAAGAAAAGTTGTTTGCGACATGTCAAATTACTGTTAGAAGTGAGATCAGTGTTCCTTTTCTCTGTAGAAGCTATGCTTTGAAATATAATCACGTTCTTTTGAAAGTGTATTCATTTCTTGAAAAGCTTTACTAAGAAACCCACGTGTATCTTGTTAAAGAGAAGCAATTGTTTGCGACATGTCAAAGTATTGTTTGAAGTGAGATCAGTATTCCTTTTCTCTGTAGAAGCTTTATTTGAAAGATAATCACATTCTTTTGAAAGTGTATTCATTTCTTGAAATGCTTTAGTAAGAAACGCACATGTCTTTTTCTGTAAAGCAAAGCAGTTCTTTGTGACATGTCAAAGGCTTGTTAGAAGTGAGATCCGTGTTCCTTTTCTCTGTAGAATCTTTGCTTTTAAATATAATCACGTTCTTTTTAAAGTGTATTCATTTTAGGAAAAGCTTTATTAAGAAATGCACATGTGCTTCTCCTTATAGAGAAGCAGATTTTTTCGACATATCTATTACTGTTTGAAGTGAGATCAGTTTTCCTTTTCTCTGTAGAAGCTTTACTTTGGAAGATAATCACATTGTTTTGAAAGAGTTCATTTCAAAAATAGCTTTAGTAAGAAACGCAAAAGTGTTTCTTTGTAAAGAAAAGCAGTTGTTTGCAACATGGCAAATTACTGTTAGAAGTGAGATCAGTGTTACTTTTCTCTGTAGAAGCTTTGCTTTGAAATATAATCATGTTCTTTTGAAAGTGTATTCATCTCTTGAAAAAGCTTTATTAAGAAACACATGTGTTTCTTGGTAAAGAGAAGCAGTTTTTGCTACATGTCAAAGTCTTTTGAGAAGTGAGATCAGTGTTCCTTTTCTCTATAGAAGCTTTACTTTGGAAGATAATCACGTTTTTTTGAAAGTGCATTTATTTCATGAAATACTTTTGTAAGAAACACACATGTGTTTCTCTGTAAGGAGAAGCAGTTGTTTTCGACATGTCAAAGTATTGTTAGAAGTGAGATCAGTAGTCATTTTCTGTGTGCAACCTTTAATTTGAAATATAATCACGTTCTTTTGAAAGTGTATTTATTTCTTTAAATGCTTTAGTAATAACACACATGTGTTTCTTGGTAAGGAAAGGCAGTTGTTTCTGACATGTCAAAGCCTTGTTAGAAGTGAGATCAGTGTTCATTTCTCTTTAGAAACTTTACTTTGAAAGATAATCACATTCTTTGAAAGTGTATTCATTTCATAAATAACTTAAGTAAGAAATGCACAACTGTTCCTTGTAAAGAGAAGCCATTGTTTACGACATGTCAAAGTATTGTTAGAAGTGAGATCAGTGTTCCTTTTCTCTGTACAAGCTTTACATTGAAAGATAATCACGCTATTTTGAAACTGTATTCTTTCCTGAAAAGCTTTAGTTAAAACGCACTTGTGTTACTTGGTAAGGAGAAGCAGTTGTTTGCGACATGTCAAAGTGTTGTTTGAAGTGAGGTCAATATTCCTTTTCTAGGTACAAGATTTACTTTGAAAGATAATCACATTCTTTTGAAAGTGTATTCATTTCCTGAAAAGCTTTAGTAACTAACACACATGTGTTTCTTGATAAAGAGAAGCAGTTTTTTGCGACATGTCAACGTCTTGTTAGAAGTGATATCAGTGTTCCTTTTCTTTGTACAAGCTTTACTTTGAAGGATAATCACATTCTTTTGAAAGTGTATACATTTCTTGAACAGCTTTAGTTAGAAACACATGTGTTTCTTGGTAAAGAGAAGCAGTTGTTTGCGACATGTCAAAGTATTGTTAGAAGTGAGATCAGTTTACCTTTCTCTGTACAACTTTACTTTGAAAGATAATCATATTCTTCTGAAAGTGTATTCATTTCATTAATAGCTTTAGTAAGAAACGCACAAGTGTTTCTCTGTAAAGAGAAGCAGTTGTTTGCGACATGTCAAAGTATTGTTAGAAGTGAGATCAGTGTTCCATTCTCTGTAGAAACTCTGCTTTGAAATATAATCATGTTCTTTTAAAAGTGTATTCATTTCTTTAAAACTTTAGTAAGCAAAGCACATGTGTTACTTGGTTAGGAGAAGCAGTTGTTTGGGACATGTCAAAATATTGTTTGAAGTGAGATCAATATTCCTTTTCTCTGTACAAGCTTTAATTTGAAAGATAATCACGTTCTTTTGAAAGTGTATACATTTCTTGGAAATCTTTAGTAAGAAACATACATGTATTTCTCTCTAAAGAAAAGCAGTTGTTTGTGACATGTCAAATTACTGTTAAAAATGAGAACAGTTTTCTTTTCTCTCTACAAGCTTTACTTTGAAAGATAATCTCATTGTTTTGAAAGTGTATTCATTTCAAAAATAGCTTTAGTAAGAAACGCACAACTGTTTCTCTGTAAAGAAAAGCCATTTTTTGCGACATGTCAAAGTATTTTTGGAAGAGAGATAAGTGTTCCTTTCTCTGTAGAAGCTTTACTTTGAAAGATAATCACATTTATTTCAAAGTGTATTCATTTCATGAAAAGCTTTAGGAAGAAACACACATGTGTTTCCCTGTAAAGAGAAGCAGTTGTTTGCGACGTGTCAAATTATTGTTAGAAGTGATATCAATGTTCCTTTTCTCCGTAGAAGCTTTACTTTGAAAGAAAGTCACATTCTTTGGAAAGTGTATTCATTTTATAAATAGCTTTAGTAAGAAACACACGTCTTTCTGTGTAAAGAAAAGTTGTTTGCGACATGTCAAATTACTGTTAGAAGTGAGATCAGTGTTCCTTTTCTCTGTAGAAGCTATGCTTTGAAATATAATCACGTTCTTTTGAAAGTGTATTCATTTCTTGAAAAGCTTTACTAAGAAACCCACGTGTATCTTGTTAAAGAGAAGCAATTGTTTGCGACATGTCAAAGTATTGTTTGAAGTGAGATCAGTATTCCTTTTCTCTGTAGAAGCTTTATTTGAAAGATAATCACATTCTTTTGAAAGTGTATTCATTTCTTGAAATGCTTTAGTAAGAAACGCACATGTCTTTTTCTGTAAAGCAAAGCAGTTCTTTGTGACATGTCAAAGGCTTGTTAGAAGTGAGATCCGTGTTCCTTTTCTCTGTAGAATCTTTGCTTTTAAATATAATCACGTTCTTTTTAAAGTGTATTCATTTTAGGAAAAGCTTTATTAAGAAATGCACATGTGCTTCTCCTTATAGAGAAGCAGATTTTTTCGACATATCTATTACTGTTTGAAGTGAGATCAGTTTTCCTTTTCTCTGTAGAAGCTTTACTTTGGAAGATAATCACATTGTTTTGAAAGAGTTCATTTCAAAAATAGCTTTAGTAAGAAACGCAAAAGTGTTTCTTTGTAAAGAAAAGCAGTTGTTTGCAACATGGCAAATTACTGTTAGAAGTGAGATCAGTGTTACTTTTCTCTGTAGAAGCTTTGCTTTGAAATATAATCATGTTCTTTTGAAAGTGTATTCATCTCTTGAAAAAGCTTTATTAAGAAACACATGTGTTTCTTGGTAAAGAGAAGCAGTTTTTGCTACATGTCAAAGTCTTTTGAGAAGTGAGATCAGTGTTCCTTTTCTATATAGAAGCTTTACTTTGGAAGATAATCACGTTTTTTTGAAAGTGCATTTATTTCATGAAATACTTTTGTAAGAAACACACATGTGTTTCTCTGTAAGGAGAAGCAGTTGTTTTCGACATGTCAAAGTATTGTTAGAAGTGAGATCAGTAGTCATTTTCTGTGTGCAACCTTTAATTTGAAATATAATCACGTTCTTTTGAAAGTGTATTTATTTCTTTAAATGCTTTAGTAATAACACACATGTGTTTCTTGGTAAGGAAAGGCAGTTGTTTCTGACATGTCAAAGCCTTGTTAGAAGTGAGATCAGTGTTCATTTCTCTTTAGAAACTTTACTTTGAAAGATAATCACATTCTTTGAAAGTGTATTCATTTCATAAATAACTTAAGTAAGAAATGCACAACTGTTCCTTGTAAAGAGAAGCCATTGTTTACGACATGTCAAAGTATTGTTAGAAGTGAGATCAGTGTTCCTTTTCTCTGTACAAGCTTTACATTGAAAGATAATCACGCTATTTTGAAACTGTATTCTTTCCTGAAAAGCTTTAGTTAAAACGCACTTGTGTTACTTGGTAAGGAGAAGCAGTTGTTTGCGACATGTCAAAGTGTTGTTTGAAGTGAGGTCAATATTCCTTTTCTAGGTACAAGATTTACTTTGAAAGATAATCACATTCTTTTGAAAGTGTATTCGTTTCCTGAAAAGCTTTAGTAACTAACACACATGTGTTTCTTGATAAAGAGAAGCAGTTTTTTGCGACATGTCAACGTCTTGTTAGAAGTGATATCAGTGTTCCTTTTCTTTGTACAAGCTTTACTTTGAAGGATAATCACATTCTTTTGAAAGTGTATACATTTCTTGAACAGCTTTAGTTAGAAACACATGTGTTTCTTGGTAAAGAGAAGCAGTTGTTTGCGACATGTCAAAGTATTGTTAGAAGTGAGATCAGTTTACCTTTCTCTGTACAACTTTACTTTGAAAGATAATCATATTCTTCTGAAAGTGTATTCATTTCATTAATAGCTTTAGTAAGAAACGCACAAGTGTTTCTCTGTAAAGAGAAGCAGTTGTTTGCGACATGTCAAAGTATTGTTAGAAGTGAGATCAGTGTTCCATTCTCTGTAGAAACTCTGCTTTGAAATATAATCATGTTCTTTTAAAAGTGTATTCATTTCTTTAAAACTTTAGTAAGCAAAGCACATGTGTTACTTGGTTAGGAGAAGCAGTTGTTTGGGACATGTCAAAATATTGTTTGAAGTGAGATCAATATTCCTTTTCTCTGTACAAGCTTTAATTTGAAAGATAATCACGTTCTTTTGAAAGTGTATACATTTCTTGGAAATCTTTAGTAAGAAACATACATGTATTTCTCTCTAAAGAAAAGCAGTTGTTTGTGACATGTCAAATTACTGTTAAAAATGAGAACAGTTTTCTTTTCTCTCTACAAGCTTTACTTTGAAAGATAATCTCATTGTTTTGAAAGTGTATTCATTTCAAAAATAGCTTTAGTAAGAAACGCACAACTGTTTCTCTGTAAAGAAAAGCCATTTTTTGCGACATGTCAAAGTATTTTTGGAAGAGAGATAAGTGTTCCTTTCTCTGTAGAAGCTTTACTTTGAAAGATAATCACATTTATTTCAAAGTGTATTCATTTCATGAAAAGCTTTAGGAAGAAACACACATGTGTTTCCCTGTAAAGAGAAGCAGTTGTTTGCGACGTGTCAAATTATTGTTAGAAGTGATATCAATGTTC
The DNA here is from genome assembly GCF_950005125.1 of Chionomys nivalis. Lineage (NCBI taxonomy): Eukaryota > Metazoa > Chordata > Mammalia > Rodentia > Cricetidae > Chionomys > Chionomys nivalis. Next base: position 136,970,342 of record NC_080087.1, read on the forward strand.
CTTTTCTCCGTAGAAGCTTTACTTTGAAAGAAAGTCACATTCTTTGGAAAGTGTATTCATTTTATAAATAGCTTTAGTAAGAAACACACGTCTTTCTGTGTAAAGAAAAGTTGTTTGCGACATGTCAAATTACTGTTAGAAGTGAGATCAGTGTTCCTTTTCTCTATAGAAGCTTTACTTTGGAAGATAATCACGTTTTTTTGAAAGTGCATTTATTTCATGAAATACTTTTGTAAGAAACACACATGTGTTTCTCTGTAAGGAGAAGCAGTTGTTTTCGACATGTCAAGGTATTGTTTGAAGTGAGATCAGTATTCCTTTTCTCTGTAGAAGCTTTATTTGAAAGATAATCACATTCTTTTGAAAGTGTATTCATTTCTTGAAATGCTTTAGTAAGAAACGCACATGTCTTTTTCTGTAAAGCAAAGCAGTTCTTTGTGACATGTCAAAGGCTTGTTAGAAGTGAGATCCGTGTTCCTTTTCTCTGTAGAATCTTTGCTTTTAAATATAATCACGTTCTTTTTAAAGTGTATTCATTTTAGGAAAAGCTTTATTAAGAAATGCACATGTGCTTCTCCTTATAGAGAAGCAGATTTTTTCGACATATCTATTACTGTTTGAAGTGAGATCAGTTTTCCTTTTCTCTGTAGAAGCTTTACTTTGGAAGATAATCACATTGTTTTGAAAGAGTTCATTTCAAAAATAGCTTTAGTAAGAAACGCAAAAGTGTTTCTTTGTAAAGAAAAGCAGTTGTTTGCAACATGGCAAATTACTGTTAGAAGTGAGATCAGTGTTACTTTTCTCTGTAGAAGCTTTGCTTTGAAATATAATCATGTTCTTTTGAAAGTGTATTCATCTCTTGAAAAAGCTTTATTAAGAAACACATGTGTTTCTTGGTAAAGAGAAGCAGTTTTTGCTACATGTCAAAGTCTTTTTAGAAGTGAGATCAGTGTTCCTTTTCTCTATAGAAGCTTTACTTTGGAAGATAATCACGTTTTTTTGAAAGTGCATTTATTTCATGAAATACTTTTGTAAGAAACACACATGTGTTTCTCTGTAAGGAGAAGCAGTTGTTTTCGACATGTCAAAGTATTGTTAGAAGTGAGATCAGTAGTCATTTTCTGTGTGCAACCTTTAATTTGAAATATAATCACGTTCTTTTGAAAGTGTATTTATTTCTTTAAATGCTTTAGTAATAACACACATGTGTTTCTTGGTAAGGAAAGGCAGTTGTTTCTGACATGTCAAAGCCTTGTTAGAAGTGAGATCAGTGTTCATTTCTCTTTAGAAACTTTACTTTGAAAGATAATCACATTCTTTGAAAGTGTATTCATTTCATAAATAACTTAAGTAAGAAATGCACAACTGTTCCTTGTAAAGAGAAGCCATTGTTTACGACATGTCAAAGTATTGTTAGAAGTGAGATCAGTGTTCCTTTTCTCTGTACAAGCTTTACATTGAAAGATAATCACGCTATTTTGAAACTGTATTCTTTCCTGAAAAGCTTTAGTTAAAACGCACTTGTGTTACTTGGTAAGGAGAAGCAGTTGTTTGCGACATGTCAAAGTGTTGTTTGAAGTGAGGTCAATATTCCTTTTCTAGGTACAAGATTTACTTTGAAAGATAATCACATTCTTTTGAAAGTGTATTCGTTTCCTGAAAAGCTTTAGTAACTAACACACATGTGTTTCTTGATAAAGAGAAGCAGTTTTTTGCGACATGTCAACGTCTTGTTAGAAGTGATATCAGTGTTCCTTTTCTTTGTACAAGCTTTACTTTGAAGGATAATCACATTCTTTTGAAAGTGTATACATTTCTTGAACAGCTTTAGTTAGAAACACATGTGTTTCTTGGTAAAGAGAAGCAGTTGTTTGCGACATGTCAAAGTATTGTTAGAAGTGAGATCAGTTTACCTTTCTCTGTACAACTTTACTTTGAAAGATAATCATATTCTTCTGAAAGTGTATTCATTTCATTAATAGCTTTAGTAAGAAACGCACAAGTGTTTCTCTGTAAAGAGAAGCAGTTGTTTGCGACATGTCAAAGTATTGTTAGAAGTGAGATCAGTGTTCCATTCTCTGTAGAAACTCTGCTTTGAAATATAATCATGTTCTTTTAAAAGTGTATTCATTTCTTTAAAACTTTAGTAAGCAAAGCACATGTGTTACTTGGTTAGGAGAAGCAGTTGTTTGGGACATGTCAAAATATTGTTTGAAGTGAGATCAATATTCCTTTTCTCTGTACAAGCTTTAATTTGAAAGATAATCACGTTCTTTTGAAAGTGTATACATTTCTTGGAAATCTTTAGTAAGAAACATACATGTATTTCTCTCTAAAGAAAAGCAGTTGTTTGTGACATGTCAAATTACTGTTAAAAATGAGAACAGTTTTCTTTTCTCTCTACAAGCTTTACTTTGAAAGATAATCTCATTGTTTTGAAAGTGTATTCATTTCAAAAATAGCTTTAGTAAGAAACGCACAACTGTTTCTCTGTAAAGAAAAGCCATTTTTTGCGACATGTCAAAGTATTTTTGGAAGAGAGATAAGTGTTCCTTTCTCTGTAGAAGCTTTACTTTGAAAGATAATCACATTTATTTCAAAGTGTATTCATTTCATGAAAAGCTTTAGGAAGAAACACACATGTGTTTCCCTGTAAAGAGAAGCAGTTGTTTGCGACGTGTCAAATTATTGTTAGAAGTGATATCAATGTTCCTTTTCTCCGTAGAAGCTTTACTTTGAAAGAAAGTCACATTCTTTGGAAAGTGTATTCATTTTATAAATAGCTTTAGTAAGAAACACACGTCTTTCTGTGTAAAGAAAAGTTGTTTGCGACATGTCAAATTACTGTTAGAAGTGAGATCAGTGTTCCTTTTCTCTATAGAAACTTTACTTTGGAAGATAATCACGTTTTTTTGAAAGTGCATTTATTTCATGAAATACTTTTGTAAGAAACACACATGTGTTTCTCTGTAAGGAGAAGCAGTTGTTTTCGACATGTCAAGGTATTGTTTGAAGTGAGATCAGTATTCCTTTTCTCTGTAGAAGCTTTATTTGAAAGATAATCACATTCTTTTGAAAGTGTATTCATTTCTTGAAATGCTTTAGTAAGAAACGCACATGTCTTTTTCTGTAAAGCAAAGCAGTTCTTTGTGACATGTCAAAGGCTTGTTAGAAGTGAGATCCGTGTTCCTTTTCTCTGTAGAATCTTTGCTTTTAAATATAATCACGTTCTTTTTAAAGTGTATTCATTTTAGGAAAAGCTTTATTAAGAAATGCACATGTGCTTCTCCTTATAGAGAAGCAGATTTTTTCGACATATCTATTACTGTTTGAAGTGAGATCAGTTTTCCTTTTCTCTGTAGAAGCTTTACTTTGGAAGATAATCACATTGTTTTGAAAGAGTTCATTTCAAAAATAGCTTTAGTAAGAAACGCAAAAGTGTTTCTTTGTAAAGAAAAGCAGTTGTTTGCAACATGGCAAATTACTGTTAGAAGTGAGATCAGTGTTACTTTTCTCTGTAGAAGCTTTGCTTTGAAATATAATCATGTTCTTTTGAAAGTGTATTCATCTCTTGAAAAAGCTTTATTAAGAAACACATGTGTTTCTTGGTAAAGAGAAGCAGTTTTTGCTACATGTCAAAGTCTTTTTAGAAGTGAGATCAGTGTTCCTTTTCTCTATAGAAGCTTTACTTTGGAAGATAATCACGTTTTTTTGAAAGTGCATTTATTTCATGAAATACTTTTGTAAGAAACACACATGTGTTTCTCTGTAAGGAGAAGCAGTTGTTTTCGACATGTCAAAGTATTGTTAGAAGTGAGATCAGTAGTCATTTTCTGTGTGCAACCTTTAATTTGAAATATAATCACGTTCTTTTGAAAGTGTATTTATTTCTTTAAATGCTTTAGTAATAACACACATGTGTTTCTTGGTAAGGAAAGGCAGTTGTTTCTGACATGTCAAAGCCTTGTTAGAAGTGAGATCAGTGTTCATTTCTCTTTAGAAACTTTACTTTGAAAGATAATCACATTCTTTGAAAGTGTATTCATTTCATAAATAACTTAAGTAAGAAATGCACAACTGTTCCTTGTAAAGAGAAGCCATTGTTTACGACATGTCAAAGTATTGTTAGAAGTGAGATCAGTGTTCCTTTTCTCTGTACAAGCTTTACATTGAAAGATAATCACGCTATTTTGAAACTGTATTCTTTCCTGAAAAGCTTTAGTTAAAACGCACTTGTGTTACTTGGTAAGGAGAAGCAGTTGTTTGCGACATGTCAAAGTGTTGTTTGAAGTGAGGTCAATATTCCTTTTCTAGGTACAAGATTTACTTTGAAAGATAATCACATTCTTTTGAAAGTGTATTCGTTTCCTGAAAAGCTTTAGTAACTAACACACATGTGTTTCTTGATAAAGAGAAGCAGTTTTTTGCGACATGTCAACGTCTTGTTAGAAGTGATATCAGTGTTCCTTTTCTTTGTACAAGCTTTACTTTGAAGGATAATCACATTCTTTTGAAAGTGTATACATTTCTTGAACAGCTTTAGTTAGAAACACATGTGTTTCTTGGTAAAGAGAAGCAGTTGTTTGCGACATGTCAAAGTATTGTTAGAAGTGAGATCAGTTTACCTTTCTCTGTACAACTTTACTTTGAAAGATAATCATATTCTTCTGAAAGTGTATTCATTTCATTAATAGCTTTAGTAAGAAACGCACAAGTGTTTCTCTGTAAAGAGAAGCAGTTGTTTGCGACATGTCAAAGTATTGTTAGAAGTGAGATCAGTGTTCCATTCTCTGTAGAAACTCTGCTTTGAAATATAATCATGTTCTTTTAAAAGTGTATTCATTTCTTTAAAACTTTAGTAAGCAAAGCACATGTGTTACTTGGTTAGGAGAAGCAGTTGTTTGGGACATGTCAAAATATTGTTTGAAGTGAGATCAATATTCCTTTTCTCTGTACAAGCTTTAATTTGAAAGATAATCACGTTCTTTTGAAAGTGTATACATTTCTTGGAAATCTTTAGTAAGAAACATACATGTATTTCTCTCTAAAGAAAAGCAGTTGTTTGTGACATGTCAAATTACTGTTAAAAATGAGAACAGTTTTCTTTTCTCTCTACAAGCTTTACTTTGAAAGATAATCTCATTGTTTTGAAAGTGTATTCATTTCAAAAATAGCTTTAGTAAGAAACGCACAACTGTTTCTCTGTAAAGAAAAGCCATTTTTTGCGACATGTCAAAGTATTTTTGGAAGAGAGATAAGTGTTCCTTTCTCTGTAGAAGCTTTACTTTGAAAGATAATCACATTTATTTCAAAGTGTATTCATTTCATGAAAAGCTTTAGGAAGAAACACACATGTGTTTCCCTGTAAAGAGAAGCAGTTGTTTGCGACGTGTCAAATTATTGTTAGAAGTGATATCAATGTTCCTTTTCTCCGTAGAAGCTTTACTTTGAAAGAAAGTCACATTCTTTGGAAAGTGTATTCATTTTATAAATAGCTTTAGTAAGAAACACACGTCTTTCTGTGTAAAGAAAAGTTGTTTGCGACATGTCAAATTACTGTTAGAAGTGAGATCAGTGTTCCTTTTCTCTATAGAAGCTTTACTTTGGAAGATAATCACGTTTTTTTGAAAGTGCATTTATTTCATGAAATACTTTTGTAAGAAACACACATGTGTTTCTCTGTAAGGAGAAGCAGTTGTTTTCGACATGTCAAAGTATTGTTAGAAGTGAAATCAGTAGTCATTTTCTGTGTGCAACCTTTAATTTGAAATATAATCACGTTCTTTTGAAAGTGTATTTATTTCTTTAAATGCTGTAGTAATAACACACATGTGTTTCTTGGTAAGGAAAGGCAGTTGTTTCTGACATGTCAAAGCCTTGTTAGAAGTGATATCAGTGTTCATTTCTCTTTAGAAACTTTACTTTGAAAGATAATCACATTCTTTGAAAGTGTATTCATTTCATAAATAACTTAAGTAAGAAATGCACAACTGTTCCTTGTAAAGAGAAGCCATTGTTTACGACATGTCAAAGTATTGTTAGAAGTGAGATCAGTGTTCCTTTTCTCTGTACAAGCTTTACATTGAAAGATAATCACGCTATTTTGAAACTGTATTCTTTCCTGAAAAGCTTTAGTTAAAACGCACTTGTGTTACTTGGTAAGGAGAAGCAGTTGTTTGCGACATGTCAAAGTGTTGTTTGAAGTGAGGTCAATATTCCTTTTCTAGGTACAAGATTTACTTTGAAAGATAATCACATTCTTTTGAAAGTGTATTCATTTCCTGAAAAGCTTTAGTAACTAACACACATGTGTTTCTTGATAAAGAGAAGCAGTTTTTTGCGACATGTCAACGTCTTGTTAGAAGTGATATCAGTGTTCCTTTTCTTTGTACAAGCTTTACTTTGAAGGATAATCACATTCTTTTGAAAGTGTATACATTTCTTGAACAGCTTTAGTTAGAAACACATGTGTTTCTTGGTAAAGAGAAGCAGTTGTTTGCGACATGTCAAAGTATTGTTAGAAGTGAGATCAGTTTACCTTTCTCTGTACAACTTTACTTTGAAAGATAATCATATTCTTCTGAAAGTGTATTCATTTCATTAATAGCTTTAGTAAGAAACGCACAAGTGTTTCTCTGTAAAGAGAAGCAGTTGTTTGCGACATGTCAAAGTATTGTTAGAAGTGAGATCAGTGTTCCATTCTCTGTAGAAACTCTGCTTTGAAATATAATCATGTTCTTTTAAAAGTGTATTCATTTCTTTAAAACTTTAGTAAGCAAAGCACATGTGTTACTTGGTTAGGAGAAGCAGTTGTTTGGGACATGTCAAAATATTGTTTGAAGTGAGATCAATATTCCTTTTCTCTGTACAAGCTTTAATTTGAAAGATAATCACGTTCTTTTGAAAGTGTATACATTTCTTGGAAATCTTTAGTAAGAAACATACATGTATTTCTCTCTAAAGAAAAGCAGTTGTTTGTGACATGTCAAATTACTGTTAAAAATGAGAACAGTTTTCTTTTCTCTCTACAAGCTTTACTTTGAAAGATAATCTCATTGTTTTGAAAGTGTATTCATTTCAAAAATAGCTTTAGTAAGAAACGCACAACTGTTTCTCTGTAAAGAAAAGCCATTTTTTGCGACATGTCAAAGTATTTTTGGAAGAGAGATAAGTGTTCCTTTCTCTGTAGAAGCTTTACTTTGAAAGATAATCACATTTATTTCAAAGTGTATTCATTTCATGAAAAGCTTTAGGAAGAAACACACATGTGTTTCCCTGTAAAGAGAAGCAGTTGTTTGCGACGTGTCAAATTATTGTTAGAAGTGATATCAATGTTCCTTTTCTCCGTAGAAGCTTTACTTTGAAAGAAAGTCACATTCTTTGGAAAGTGTATTCATTTTATAAATAGCTTTAGTAAGAAACACACGTCTTTCTGTGTAAAGAAAAGTTGTTTGCGACATGTCAAATTACTGTTAGAAGTGAGATCAGTGTTCCTTTTCTCTATAGAAGCTTTACTTTGGAAGATAATCACGTTTTTTTGAAAGTGCATTTATTTCATGAAATACTTTTGTAAGAAACACACTTGTGTTTCTCTGTAAGGAGAAGCAGTTGTTTTCGACATGTCAAAGTATTGTTAGAAGTGAGATCAGTAGTCATTTTCTGTGTGCAACCTTTAATTTGAAATATAATCACGTTCTTTTGAAAGTGTATTTATTTCTTTAAATGCTTTAGTAATAACACACATGTGTTTCTTGGTAAGGAAAGGCAGTTGTTTCTGACATGTCAAAGCCTTGTTAGAAGTGAGATCAGTGTTCATTTCTCTTTAGAAACTTTACTTTGAAAGATAATCACATTCTTTGAAAGTGTATTCATTTCATAAATAACTTAAGTAAGAAATGCACAACTGTTCCTTGTAAAGAGAAGCCATTGTTTACGACATGTCAAAGTATTGTTAGAAGTGAGATCAGTGTTCCTTTTCTCTGTACAAGCTTTACATTGAAAGATAATCACGCTATTTTGAAACTGTATTCTTTCCTGAAAAGCTTTAGTTAAAACGCACTTGTGTTACTTGGTAAGGAGAAGCAGTTGTTTGCGACATGTCAAAGTGTTGTTTGAAGTGAGGTCAATATTCCTTTTCTAGGTACAAGATTTACTTTGAAAGATAATCACATTCTTTTGAAAGTGTATTTATTTCCTGAAAAGCTTTAGTAACTAACACACATGTGTTTCTTGATAAAGAGAAGCAGTTTTTTGCGACATGTCAACGTCTTGTTAGAAGTGATATCAGTGTTCCTTTTCTTTGTACAAGCTTTACTTTGAAGGATAATCACATTCTTTTGAAAGTGTATACATTTCTTGAACAGCTTTAGTTAGAAACACATGTGTTTCTTGGTAAAGAGAAGCAGTTGTTTGCGACATGTCAAAGTATTGTTAGAAGTGAGATCAGTTTACCTTTCTCTGTACAACTTTACTTTGAAAGATAATCATATTCTTCTGAAAGTGTATTCATTTCATTAATAGCTTTAGTAAGAAACGCACAAGTGTTTCTCTGTAAAGAGAAGCAGTTGTTTGCGACATGTCAAAGTATTGTTAGAAGTGAGATCAGTGTTCCATTCTCTGTAGAAACTCTGCTTTGAAATATAATCATGTTCTTTTAAAAGTGTATTCATTTCTTTAAAACTTTAGTAAGCAAAGCACATGTGTTACTTGGTTAGGAGAAGCAGTTGTTTGGGACATGTCAAAATATTGTTTGAAGTGAGATCAATATTCCTTTTCTCTGTACAAGCTTTAATTTGAAAGATAATCACGTTCTTTTGAAAGTGTATACATTTCTTGAAAATCTTTAGTAAGAAACATACATGTATTTCTCTCTAAAGAAAAGCAGTTGTTTGTGACATGTCAAATTACTGTTAAAAATGAGAACAGTTTTCTTTTCTCTCTACAAGCTTTACTTTGAAAGATAATCTCATTGTTTTGAAAGTGTATTCATTTCAAAAATAGCTTTAGTAAGAAACGCACAACTGTTTCTCTGTAAAGAAAAGCCATTTTTTGCGACATGTCAAAGTATTTTTGGAAGAGAGATAAGTGTTCCTTTCTCTGTAGAAGCTTTACTTTGAAAGATAATCACATTTATTTCAAAGTGTATTCATTTCATGAAAAGCTTTAGGAAGAAACACACATGTGTTTCCCTGTAAAGAGAAGCAGTTGTTTGCGACGTGTCAAATTATTGTTAGAAGTGATATCAATGTTCCTTTTCTCCGTAGAAGCTTTACTTTGAAAGAAAGTCACATTCTTTGGAAAGTGTATTCATTTTATAAATAGCTTTAGTAAGAAACACACGTCTTTCTGTGTAAAGAAAAGTTGTTTGCGACATGTCAAATTACTGTTAGAAGTGAGATCAGTGTTCCTTTTCTCTGTAGAAGCTATGCTTTGAAATATAATCACGTTCTTTTGAAAGTGTATTCATTTCTTGAAAAGCTTTACTAAGAAACCCACGTGTATCTTGTTAAAGAGAAGCAATTGTTTGCGACATGTCCAAGTATTGTTTGAAGTGAGATCAGTATTCCTTTTCTCTGTAGAAGCTTTATTTGAAAGATAATCACATTCTTTTGAAAGTGTATTCATTTCTTGAAATGCTTTAGTAAGAAACACACATGTCTTTTTCTGTAAAGCAAAGCAGTTCTTTGTGACATGTCAAAGGCTTGTTAGAAGTGAGATCCGTGTTCCTTTTCTCTGTAGAATCTTTGCTTTTAAATATAATCACGTTCTTTTTAAAGTGTATTCATTTTAGGAAAAGCTTTATTAAGAAATGCACATGTGCTTCTCCTTATAGAGAAGCAGATTTTTTCGACATATCTATTACTGTTTGAAGTGAGATCAGTTTTCCTTTTCTCTGTAGAAGCTTTACTTTGGAAGATAATCACATTGTTTTGAAAGAGTTCATTTCAAAAATAGCTTTAGTAAGAAACGCAAAAGTGTTTCTTTGTAAAGAAAAGCAGTTGTTTGCAACATGGCAAATTACTGTTAGAAGTGAGATCAGTGTTACTTTTCTCTGTAGAAGCTTTGCTTTGAAATATAATCATGTTCTTTTGAAAGTGTATTCATCTCTTGAAAAAGCTTTATTAAGAAACACATGTGTTTCTTGGTAAAGAGAAGCAGTTTTTGCTACATGTCAAAGTCTTTTGAGAAGTGAGATCAGTGTTCCTTTTCTCTATAGAAGCTTTACTTTGGAAGATAATCACGTTTTTTTGAAAGTGCATTTATTTCATGAAATACTTTTGTAAGAAACACACATGTGTTTCTCTGTAAGGAGAAGCAGTTGTTTTCGACATGTCAAAGTATTGTTAGAAGTGAGATCAGTAGTCATTTTCTGTGTGCAAGCTTTAATTTGAAATATAATCACGTTCTTTTGAAAGTGTATTTATTTCTTTAAATGCTTTAGTAATAACACACATGTGTTTCTTGGTAAGGAAAGGCAGTTGTTTCTGACATGTCAAAGCCTTGTTAGAAGTGAGATCAGTGTTCATTTCTCTTTAGAAACTTTACTTTGAAAGATAATCACATTCTTTGAAAGTGTATTCATTTCATAAATAACTTAAGTAAGAAATGCACAACTGTTCCTTGTAAAGAGAAGCCATTGTTTACGACATGTCAAAGTATTGTTAGAAGTGAGATCAGTGTTCCTTTTCTCTGTACAAGCTTTACATTGAAAGATAATCACGCTATTTTGAAACTGTATTCTTTCCTGAAAAGCTTTAGTTAAAACGCACTTGTGTTACTTGGTAAGGAGAAGCAGTTGTTTGCGACATGTCAAAGTGTTGTTTGAAGTGAGGTCAATATTCCTTTTCTAGGTACAAGATTTACTTTGAAAGATAATCACATTCTTTTGAAAGTGTATTCATTTCCTGAAAAGCTTTAGTAACTAACACACATGTGTTTCTTGATAAAGAGAAGCAGTTTTTTGCGACATGTCAACGTCTTGTTAGAAGTGATATCAGTGTTCCTTTTCTTTGTACAAGCTTTACTTTGAAGGATAATCACATTCTTTTGAAAGTGTATACATTTCTTGAACAGCTTTAGTTAGAAACACATGTGTTTCTTGGTAAAGAGAAGCAGTTGTTTGCGACATGTCAAAGTATTGTTAGAAGTGAGATCAGTTTACCTTTCTCTGTACAACTTTACTTTGAAAGATAATCATATTCTTCTGAAAGTGTATTCATTTCATTAATAGCTTTAGTAAGAAACGCACAAGTGTTTCTCTGTAAAGAGAAGCAGTTGTTTGCGACATGTCAAAGTATTGTTAGAAGTGAGATCAGTGTTCCATTCTCTGTAGAAACTCTGCTTTGAAATATAATCATGTTCTTTTAAAAGTGTATTCATTTCTTTAAAACTTTAGTAAGCAAAGCACATGTGTTACTTGGTTAGGAGAAGCAGTTGTTTGGGACATGTCAAAATATTGTTTGAAGTGAGATCAATATTCCTTTTCTCTGTACAAGCTTTAATTTGAAAGATAATCACGTTCTTTTGAAAGTGTATACATTTCTTGAAAATCTTTAGTAAGAAACATACATGTATTTCTCTCTAAAGAAAAGCAGTTGTTTGTGACATGTCAAATTACTGTTAAAAATGAGAACAGTTTTCTTTTCTCTCTACAAGCTTTACTTTGAAAGATAATCTCATTGTTTTGAAAGTGTATTCATTTCAAAAATAGCTTTAGTAAGAAACGCACAACTGTTTCTCTGTAAAGAAAAGCCATTTTTTGCGACATGTCAAAGTATTTTTGGAAGAGAGATAAGTGTTCCTTTCTCTGTAGAAGCTTTACTTTGAAAGATAATCACATTTATTTCAAAGTGTATTCATTTCATGAAAAGCTTTAGGAAGAAACACACATGTGTTTCCCTGTAAAGAGAAGCAGTTGTTTGCGACGTGTCAAATTATTGTTAGAAGTGATATCAATGTTCCTTTTCTCCGTAGAAGCTTTACTTTGAAAGAAAGTCACATTCTTTGGAAAGTGTATTCATTTTATAAATAGCTTTAGTAAGAAACACACGTCTTTCTGTGTAAAGAAAAGTTGTTTGCGACATGTCAAATTACTGTTAGAAGTGAGATCAGTGTTCCTTTTCTCTGTAGAAGCTATGCTTTGAAATATAATCACGTTCTTTTGAAAGTGTATTCATTTCTTGAAAAGCTTTACTAAGAAACCCACGTGTATCTTGTTAAAGAGAAGCAATTGTTTGCGACATGTCAAAGTATTGTTTGAAGTGAGATCAGTATTCCTTTTCTCTGTAGAAGCTTTATTTGAAAGATAATCACATTCTTTTGAAAGTGTATTCATTTCTTGAAATGCTTTAGTAAGAAACGCACATGTCTTTTTCTGTAAAGCAAAGCAGTTCTTTGTGACATGTCAAAGGCTTGTTAGAAGTGAGATCCGTGTTCCTTTTCTCTGTAGAATCTTTGCTTTTAAATATAATCACGTTCTTTTTAAAGTGTATTCATTTTAGGAAAAGCTTTATTAAGAAATGCACATGTGCTTCTCCTTATAGAGAAGCAGATTTTTCCGACATATCTATTACTGTTTGAAGTGAGATCAGTTTTCCTTTTCTCTGTAGAAGCTTTACTTTGGAAGATAATCACATTGTTTTGAAAGAGTTCATTTCAAAAATAGCTTTAGTAAGAAACGCAAAAGTGTTTCTTTGTAAAGAAAAGCAGTTGTTTGCAACATGGCAAATTACTGTTAGAAGTGAGATCAGTGTTACTTTTCTCTGTAGAAGCTTTGCTTTGAAATATAATCATGTTCTTTTGAAAGTGTATTCATCTCTTGAAAAAGCTTTATTAAGAAACACATGTGTTTCTTGGTAAAGAGAAGCAGTTTTTGCTACATGTCAAAGTCTTTTGAGAAGTGAGATCAGTGTTCCTTTTCTCTATAGAAGCTTTACTTTGGAAGATAATCACGTTTTTTTGAAAGTGCATTTATTTCATGAAATACTTTTGTAAGAAACACACATGTGTTTCTCTGTAAGGAGAAGCAGTTGTTTTCGACATGTCAAAGTATTGTTAGAAGTGAGATCAGTAGTCATTTTCTGTGTGCAACCTTTAATTTGAAATATAATCACGTTCTTTTGAAAGTGTATTTATTTCTTTAAATGCTTTAGTAATAACACACATGTGTTTCTTGGTAAGGAAAGGCAGTTGTTTCTGACATGTCAAAGCCTTGTTAGAAGTGAGATCAGTATTCATTTCTCTTTAGAAACTTTACTTTGAAAGATAATCACATTCTTTGAAAGTGTATTCATTTCATAAATAACTTAAGTAAGAAATGCACAACTGTTCCTTGTAAAGAGAAGCCATTGTTTACGACATGTCAAAGTATTGTTAGAAGTGAGATCAGTGTTCCTTTTCTCTGTACAAGCTTTACATTGAAAGATAATCACGCTATTTTGAAACTGTATTCTTTCCTGAAAAGCTTTAGTTAAAACGCACTTGTGTTACTTGGTAAGGAGAAGCAGTTGTTTGCGACATGTCAAAGTGTTGTTTGAAGTGAGGTCAATATTCCTTTTCTAGGTACAAGATTTACTTTGAAAGATAATCACATTCTTTTGAAAGTGTATTTATTTCCTGAAAAGCTTTAGTAACTAACACACATGTGTTTCTTGATAAAGAGAAGCAGTTTTTTGCGACATGTCAACGTCTTGTTAGAAGTGATATCAGTGTTCCTTTTCTTTGTACAAGCTTTACTTTGAAGGATAATCACATTCTTTTGAAAGTGTATACATTTCTTGAACAGCTTTAGTTAGAAACACATGTGTTTCTTGGTAAAGAGAAGCAGTTGTTTGCGACATGTCAAAGTATTGTTAGAAGTGAGATCAGTTTACCTTTCTCTGTACAACTTTACTTTGAAAGATAATCATATTCTTCTGAAAGTGTATTCATTTCATTAATAGCTTTAGTAAGAAACGCACAAGTGTTTCTCTGTAAAGAGAAGCAGTTGTTTGCGACATGTCAAAGTATTGTTAGAAGTGAGATCAGTGTTCCATTCTCTGTAGAAACTCTGCTTTGAAATATAATCATGTTCTTTTAAAAGTGTATTCATTTCTTTAAAACTTTAGTAAGCAAAGCACATGTGTTACTTGGTTAGGAGAAGCAGTTGTTTGGGACATGTCAAAATATTGTTTGAAGTGAGATCAATATTCCTTTTCTCTGTACAAGCTTTAATTTGAAAGATAATCACGTTCTTTTGAAAGTGTATACATTTCTTGAAAATCTTTAGTAAGAAACATACATGTATTTCTCTCTAAAGAAAAGCAGTTGTTTGTGACATGTCAAATTACTGTTAAAAATGAGAACAGTTTTCTTTTCTCTCTACAAGCTTTACTTTGAAAGATAATCTCATTGTTTTGAAAGTGTATTCATTTCAAAAATAGCTTTAGTAAGAAACGCACAACTGTTTCTCTGTAAAGAAAAGCCATTTTTTGCGACATGTCAAAGTATTTTTGGAAGAGAGATAAGTGTTCCTTTCTCTGTAGAAGCTTTACTTTGAAAGATAATCACATTTATTTCAAAGTGTATTCATTTCATGAAAAGCTTTAGGAAGAAACACACATGTGTTTCCCTGTAAAGAGAAGCAGTTGTTTGCGACGTGTCAAATTATTGTTAGAAGTGATATCAATGTTCCTTTTCTCCGTAGAAGCTTTACTTTGAAAGAAAGTCACATTCTTTGGAAAGTGTATTCATTTTATAAATAGCTTTAGTAAGAAACACACGTCTTTCTGTGTAAAGAAAAGTTGTTTGCGACATGTCAAATTACTGTTAGAAGTGAGATCAGTGTTCCTTTTCTCTGTAGAAGCTATGCTTTGAAATATAATCACGTTCTTTTGAAAGTGTATTCATTTCTTGAAAAGCTTTACTAAGAAACCCACGTGTATCTTGTTAAAGAGAAGCAATTGTTTGCGACATGTCAAAGTATTGTTTGAAGTGAGATCAGTATTCCTTTTCTCTGTAGAAGCTTTATTTGAAAGATAATCACATTCTTTTGAAAGTGTATTCATTTCTTGAAATGCTTTAGTAAGAAACGCACATGTCTTTTTCTGTAAAGCAAAGCAGTTCTTTGTGACATGTCAAAGGCTTGTTAGAAGTGAGATCCGTGTTCCTTTTCTCTGTAGAATCTTTGCTTTTAAATATAATCACGTTCTTTTTAAAGTGTATTCATTTTAGGAAAAGCTTTATTAAGAAATGCACATGTGCTTCTCCTTATAGAGAAGCAGATTTTTTCGACATATCTATTACTGTTTGAAGTGAGATCAGTTTTCCTTTTCTCTGTAGAAGCTTTACTTTGGAAGATAATCACATTGTTTTGAAAGAGTTCATTTCAAAAATAGCTTTAGTAAGAAACGCAAAAGTGTTTCTTTGTAAAGAAAAGCAGTTGTTTGCAACATGGCAAATTACTGTTAGAAGTGAGATCAGTGTTACTTTTCTCTGTAGAAGCTTTGCTTTGAAATATAATCATGTTCTTTTGAAAGTGTATTCATCTCTTGAAAAAGCTTTATTAAGAAACACATGTGTTTCTTGGTAAAGAGAAGCAGTTTTTGCTACATGTCAAAGTCTTTTGAGAAGTGAGATCAGTGTTCCTTTTCTCTATAGAAGCTTTACTTTGGAAGATAATCACGTTTTTTTGAAAGTGCATTTATTTCATGAAATACTTTTGTAAGAAACACACATGTGTTTCTCTGTAAGGAGAAGCAGTTGTTTTCGACATGTCAAAGTATTGTTAGAAGTGAGATCAGTAGTCATTTTCTGTGTGCAACCTTTAATTTGAAATATAATCACGTTCTTTTGAAAGTGTATTTATTTCTTTAAATGCTTTAGTAATAACACACATGTGTTTCTTGGTAAGGAAAGGCAGTTGTTTCTGACATGTCAAAGCCTTGTTAGAAGTGAGATCAGTATTCATTTCTCTTTAGAAACTTTACTTTGAAAGATAATCACATTCTTTGAAAGTGTATTCATTTCATAAATAACTTAAGTAAGAAATGCACAACTGTTCCTTGTAAAGAGAAGCCATTGTTTACGACATGTCAAAGTATTGTTAGAAGTGAGATCAGTGTTCCTTTTCTCTGTACAAGCTTTACATTGAAAGATAATCACGCTATTTTGAAACTGTATTCTTTCCTGAAAAGCTTTAGTTAAAACGCACTTGTGTTACTTGGTAAGGAGAAGCAGTTGTTTGCGACATGTCAAAGTGTTGTTTGAAGTGAGGTCAATATTCCTTTTCTAGGTACAAGATTTACTTTGAAAGATAATCACATTCTTTTGAAAGTGTATTTATTTCCTGAAAAGCTTTAGTAACTAACACACATGTGTTTCTTGATAAAGAGAAGCAGTTTTTTGCGACATGTCAACGTCTTGTTAGAAGTGATATCAGTGTTCCTTTTCTTTGTACAAGCTTTACTTTGAAGGATAATCACATTCTTTTGAAAGTGTATACATTTCTTGAACAGCTTTAGTTAGAAACACATGTGTTTCTTGGTAAAGAGAAGCAGTTGTTTGCGACATGTCAAAGTATTGTTAGAAGTGAGATCAGTTTACCTTTCTCTGTACAACTTTACTTTGAAAGATAATCATATTCTTCTGAAAGTGTATTCATTTCATTAATAGCTTTAGTAAGAAACGCACAAGTGTTTCTCTGTAAAGAGAAGCAGTTGTTTGCGACATGTCAAAGTATTGTTAGAAGTGAGATCAGTGTTCCATTCTCTGTAGAAACTCTGCTTTGAAATATAATCATGTTCTTTTAAAAGTGTATTCATTTCTTTAAAACTTTAGTAAGCAAAGCACATGTGTTACTTGGTTAGGAGAAGCAGTTGTTTGGGACATGTCAAAATATTGTTTGAAGTGAGATCAATATTCCTTTTCTCTGTACAAGCTTTAATTTGAAAGATAATCACGTTCTTTTGAAAGTGTATACATTTCTTGAAAATCTTTAGTAAGAAACATACATGTATTTCTCTCTAAAGAAAAGCAGTTGTTTGTGACATGTCAAATTACTGTTAAAAATGAGAACAGTTTTCTTTTCTCTCTACAAGCTTTACTTTGAAAGATAATCTCATTGTTTTGAAAGTGTATTCATTTCAAAAATAGCTTTAGTAAGAAACGCACAACTGTTTCTCTGTAAAGAAAAGCCATTTTTTGCGACATGTCAAAGTATTTTTGGAAGAGAGATAAGTGTTCCTTTCTCTGTAGAAGCTTTACTTTGAAAGATAATCACATTTATTTCAAAGTGTATTCATTTCATGAAAAGCTTTAGGAAGAAACACACATGTGTTTCCCTGTAAAGAGAAGCAGTTGTTTGCGACGTGTCAAATTATTGTTAGAAGTGATATCAATGTTCCTTTTCTCCGTAGAAGCTTTACTTTGAAAGAAAGTCACATTCTTTGGAAAGTGTATTCATTTTATAAATAGCTTTAGTAAGAAACACACGTCTTTCTGTGTAAAGAAAAGTTGTTTGCGACATGTCAAATTACTGTTAGAAGTGAGATCAGTGTTCCTTTTCTCTGTAGAAGCTATGCTTTGAAATATAATCACGTTCTTTTGAAAGTGTATTCATTTCTTGAAAAGCTTTACTAAGAAACCCACGTGTATCTTGTTAAAGAGAAGCAATTGTTTGCGACATGTCAAAGTATTGTTTGAAGTGAGATCAGTATTCCTTTTCTCTGTAGAAGCTTTATTTGAAAGATAATCACATTCTTTTGAAAGTGTATTCATTTCTTGAAATGCTTTAGTAAGAAACGCACATGTCTTTTTCTGTAAAGCAAAGCAGTTCTTTGTGACATGTCAAAGGCTTGTTAGAAGTGAGATCCGTGTTCCTTTTCTCTGTAGAATCTTTGCTTTTAAATATAATCACGTTCTTTTTAAAGTGTATTCATTTTAGGAAAAGCTTTATTAAGAAATGCACATGTGCTTCTCCTTATAGAGAAGCAGATTTTTTCGACATATCTATTACTGTTTGAAGTGAGATCAGTTTTCCTTTTCTCTGTAGAAGCTTTACTTTGGAAGATAATCACATTGTTTTGAAAGAGTTCATTTCAAAAATAGCTTTAGTAAGAAACGCAAAAGTGTTTCTTTGTAAAGAAAAGCAGTTGTTTGCAACATGGCAAATTACTGTTAGAAGTGAGATCAGTGTTACTTTTCTCTGTAGAAGCTTTGCTTTGAAATATAATCATGTTCTTTTGAAAGTGTATTCATCTCTTGAAAAAGCTTTATTAAGAAACACATGTGTTTCTTGGTAAAGAGAAGCAGTTTTTGCTACATGTCAAAGTCTTTTGAGAAGTGAGATCAGTGTTCCTTTTCTCTATAGAAGCTTTACTTTGGAAGATAATCACGTTTTTTTGAAAGTGCATTTATTTCATGAAATACTTTTGTAAGAAACACACATGTGTTTCTCTGTAAGGAGAAGCAGTTGTTTTCGACATGTCAAAGTATTGTTAGAAGTGAGATCAGTAGTCATTTTCTGTGTGCAACCTTTAATTTGAAATATAATCACGTTCTTTTGAAAGTGTATTTATTTCTTTAAATGCTTTAGTAATAACACACATGTGTTTCTTGGTAAGGAAAGGCAGTTGTTTCTGACATGTCAAAGCCTTGTTAGAAGTGAGATCAGTATTCATTTCTCTTTAGAAACTTTACTTTGAAAGATAATCACATTCTTTGAAAGTGTATTCATTTCATAAATAACTTAAGTAAGAAATGCACAACTGTTCCTTGTAAAGAGAAGCCATTGTTTACGACATGTCAAAGTATTGTTAGAAGTGAGATCAGTGTTCCTTTTCTCTGTACAAGCTTTACATTGAAAGATAATCACGCTATTTTGAAACTGTATTCTTTCCTGAAAAGCTTTAGTTAAAACGCACTTGTGTTACTTGGTAAGGAGAAGCAGTTGTTTGCGACATGTCAAAGTGTTGTTTGAAGTGAGGTCAATATTCCTTTTCTAGGTACAAGATTTACTTTGAAAGATAATCACATTCTTTTGAAAGTGTATTTATTTCCTGAAAAGCTTTAGTAACTAACACACATGTGTTTCTTGATAAAGAGAAGCAGTTTTTTGCGACATGTCAACGTCTTGTTAGAAGTGATATCAGTGTTCCTTTTCTTTGTACAAGCTTTACTTTGAAGGATAATCACATTCTTTTGAAAGTGTATACATTTCTTGAACAGCTTTAGTTAGAAACACATGTGTTTCTTGGTAAAGAGAAGCAGTTGTTTGCGACATGTCAAAGTATTGTTAGAAGTGAGATCAGTTTACCTTTCTCTGTACAACTTTACTTTGAAAGATAATCATATTCTTCTGAAAGTGTATTCATTTCATTAATAGCTTTAGTAAGAAACGCACAAGTGTTTCTCTGTAAAGAGAAGCAGTTGTTTGCGACATGTCAAAGTATTGTTAGAAGTGAGATCAGTGTTCCATTCTCTGTAGAAACTCTGCTTTGAAATATAATCATGTTCTTTTAAAAGTGTATTCATTTCTTTAAAACTTTAGTAAGCAAAGCACATGTGTTACTTGGTTAGGAGAAGCAGTTGTTTGGGACATGTCAAAATATTGTTTGAAGTGAGATCAATATTCCTTTTCTCTGTACAAGCTTTAATTTGAAAGATAATCACGTTCTTTTGAAAGTGTATACATTTCTTGAAAATCTTTAGTAAGAAACATACATGTATTTCTCTCTAAAGAAAAGCAGTTGTTTGTGACATGTCAAATTACTGTTAAAAATGAGAACAGTTTTCTTTTCTCTCTACAAGCTTTACTTTGAAAGATAATCTCATTGTTTTGAAAGTGTATTCATTTCAAAAATAGCTTTAGTAAGAAACGCACAACTGTTTCTCTGTAAAGAAAAGCCATTTTTTGCGACATGTCAAAGTATTTTTGGAAGAGAGATAAGTGTTCCTTTCTCTGTAGAAGCTTTACTTTGAAAGATAATCACATTTATTTCAAAGTGTATTCATTTCATGAAAAGCTTTAGGAAGAAACACACATGTGTTTCCCTGTAAAGAGAAGCAGTTGTTTGCGACGTGTCAAATTATTGTTAGAAGTGATATCAATGTTCCTTTTCTCCGTAGAAGCTTTACTTTGAAAGAAAGTCACATTCTTTGGAAAGTGTATTCATTTTATAAATAGCTTTAGTAAGAAACACACGTCTTTCTGTGTAAAGAAAAGTTGTTTGCGACATGTCAAATTACTGTTAGAAGTGAGATCAGTGTTCCTTTTCTCTGTAGAAGCTATGCTTTGAAATATAATCACGTTCTTTTGAAAGTGTATTCATTTCTTGAAAAGCTTTACTAAGAAACCCACGTGTATCTTGTTAAAGAGAAGCAATTGTTTGCGACATGTCAAAGTATTGTTTGAAGTGAGATCAGTATTCCTTTTCTCTGTAGAAGCTTTATTTGAAAGATAATCACATTCTTTTGAAAGTGTATTCATTTCTTGAAATGCTTTAGTAAGAAACGCACATGTCTTTTTCTGTAAAGCAAAGCAGTTCTTTGTGACATGTCAAAGGCTTGTTAGAAGTGAGATCCGTGTTCCTTTTCTCTGTAGAATCTTTGCTTTTAAATATAATCACGTTCTTTTTAAAGTGTATTCATTTTAGGAAAAGCTTTATTAAGAAATGCACATGTGCTTCTCCTTATAGAGAAGCAGATTTTTTCGACATATCTATTACTGTTTGAAGTGAGATCAGTTTTCCTTTTCTCTGTAGAAGCTTTACTTTGGAAGATAATCACATTGTTTTGAAAGAGTTCATTTCAAAAATAGCTTTAGTAAGAAACGCAAAAGTGTTTCTTTGTAAAGAAAAGCAGTTGTTTGCAACATGGCAAATTACTGTTAGAAGTGAGATCAGTGTTACTTTTCTCTGTAGAAGCTTTGCTTTGAAATATAATCATGTTCTTTTGAAAGTGTATTCATCTCTTGAAAAAGCTTTATTAAGAAACACATGTGTTTCTTGGTAAAGAGAAGCAGTTTTTGCTACATGTCAAAGTCTTTTGAGAAGTGAGATCAGTGTTCCTTTTCTCTATAGAAGCTTTACTTTGGAAGATAATCACGTTTTTTTGAAAGTGCATTTATTTCATGAAATACTTTTGTAAGAAACACACATGTGTTTCTCTGTAAGGAGAAGCAGTTGTTTTCGACATGTCAAAGTATTGTTAGAAGTGAGATCAGTAGTCATTTTCTGTGTGCAACCTTTAATTTGAAATATAATCACGTTCTTTTGAAAGTGTATTTATTTCTTTAAATGCTTTAGTAATAACACACATGTGTTTCTTGGTAAGGAAAGGCAGTTGTTTCTGACATGTCAAAGCCTTGTTAGAAGTGAGATCAGTATTCATTTCTCTTTAGAAACTTTACTTTGAAAGATAATCACATTCTTTGAAAGTGTATTCATTTCATAAATAACTTAAGTAAGAAATGCACAACTGTTCCTTGTAAAGAGAAGCCATTGTTTACGACATGTCAAAGTATTGTTAGAAGTGAGATCAGTGTTCCTTTTCTCTGTACAAGCTTTACATTGAAAGATAATCACGCTATTTTGAAACTGTATTCTTTCCTGAAAAGCTTTAGTTAAAACGCACTTGTGTTACTTGGTAAGGAGAAGCAGTTGTTTGCGACATGTCAAAGTGTTGTTTGAAGTGAGGTCAATATTCCTTTTCTAGGTACAAGATTTACTTTGAAAGATAATCACATTCTTTTGAAAGTGTATTTATTTCCTGAAAAGCTTTAGTAACTAACACACATGTGTTTCTTGATAAAGAGAAGCAGTTTTTTGCGACATGTCAACGTCTTGTTAGAAGTGATATCAGTGTTCCTTTTCTTTGTACAAGCTTTACTTTGAAGGATAATCACATTCTTTTGAAAGTGTATACATTTCTTGAACAGCTTTAGTTAGAAACACATGTGTTTCTTGGTAAAGAGAAGCAGTTGTTTGCGACATGTCAAAGTATTGTTAGAAGTGAGATCAGTTTACCTTTCTCTGTACAACTTTACTTTGAAAGATAATCATATTCTTCTGAAAGTGTATTCATTTCATTAATAGCTTTAGTAAGAAACGCACAAGTGTTTCTCTGTAAAGAGAAGCAGTTGTTTGCGACATGTCAAAGTATTGTTAGAAGTGAGATCAGTGTTCCATTCTCTGTAGAAACTCTGCTTTGAAATATAATCATGTTCTTTTAAAAGTGTATTCATTTCTTTAAAACTTTAGTAAGCAAAGCACATGTGTTACTTGGTTAGGAGAAGCAGTTGTTTGGGACATGTCAAAATATTGTTTGAAGTGAGATCAATATTCCTTTTCTCTGTACAAGCTTTAATTTGAAAGATAATCACGTTCTTTTGAAAGTGTATACATTTCTTGAAAATCTTTAGTAAGAAACATACATGTATTTCTCTCTAAAGAAAAGCAGTTGTTTGTGACATGTCAAATTACTGTTAAAAATGAGAACAGTTTTCTTTTCTCTCTACAAGCTTTACTTTGAAAGATAATCTCATTGTTTTGAAAGTGTATTCATTTCAAAAATAGCTTTAGTAAGAAACGCACAACTGTTTCTCTGTAAAGAAAAGCCATTTTTTGCGACATGTCAAAGTATTTTTGGAAGAGAGATAAGTGTTCCTTTCTCTGTAGAAGCTTTACTTTGAAAGATAATCACATTTATTTCAAAGTGTATTCATTTCATGAAAAGCTTTAGGAAGAAACACACATGTGTTTCCCTGTAAAGAGAAGCAGTTGTTTGCGACGTGTCAAATTATTGTTAGAAGTGATATCAATGTTCCTTTTCTCCGTAGAAGCTTTACTTTGAAAGAAAGTCACATTCTTTGGAAAGTGTATTCATTTTATAAATAGCTTTAGTAAGAAACACACGTCTTTCTGTGTAAAGAAAAGTTGTTTGCGACATGTCAAATTACTGTTAGAAGTGAGATCAGTGTTCCTTTTCTCTGTAGAAGCTATGCTTTGAAATATAATCACGTTCTTTTGAAAGTGTATTCATTTCTTGAAAAGCTTTACTAAGAAACCCACGTGTATCTTGTTAAAGAGAAGCAATTGTTTGCGACATGTCAAAGTATTGTTTGAAGTGAGATCAGTATTCCTTTTCTCTGTAGAAGCTTTATTTGAAAGATAATCACATTCTTTTGAAAGTGTATTCATTTCTTGAAATGCTTTAGTAAGAAACGCACATGTCTTTTTCTGTAAAGCAAAGCAGTTCTTTGTGACATGTCAAAGGCTTGTTAGAAGTGAGATCCGTGTTCCTTTTCTCTGTAGAATCTTTGCTTTTAAATATAATCACGTTCTTTTTAAAGTGTATTCATTTTAGGAAAAGCTTTATTAAGAAATGCACATGTGCTTCTCCTTATAGAGAAGCAGATTTTTTCGACATATCTATTACTGTTTGAAGTGAGATCAGTTTTCCTTTTCTCTGTAGAAGCTTTACTTTGGAAGATAATCACATTGTTTTGAAAGAGTTCATTTCAAAAATAGCTTTAGTAAGAAACGCAAAAGTGTTTCTTTGTAAAGAAAAGCAGTTGTTTGCAACATGGCAAATTACTGTTAGAAGTGAGATCAGTGTTACTTTTCTCTGTAGAAGCTTTGCTTTGAAATATAATCATGTTCTTTTGAAAGTGTATTCATCTCTTGAAAAAGCTTTATTAAGAAACACATGTGTTTCTTGGTAAAGAGAAGCAGTTTTTGCTACATGTCAAAGTCTTTTGAGAAGTGAGATCAGTGTTCCTTTTCTCTATAGAAGCTTTACTTTGGAAGATAATCACGTTTTTTTGAAAGTGCATTTATTTCATGAAATACTTTTGTAAGAAACACACATGTGTTTCTCTGTAAGGAGAAGCAGTTGTTTTCGACATGTCAAAGTATTGTTAGAAGTGAGATCAGTAGTCATTTTCTGTGTGCAACCTTTAATTTGAAATATAATCACGTTCTTTTGAAAGTGTATTTATTTCTTTAAATGCTTTAGTAATAACACACATGTGTTTCTTGGTAAGGAAAGGCAGTTGTTTCTGACATGTCAAAGCCTTGTTAGAAGTGAGATCAGTATTCATTTCTCTTTAGAAACTTTACTTTGAAAGATAATCACATTCTTTGAAAGTGTATTCATTTCATAAATAACTTAAGTAAGAAATGCACAACTGTTCCTTGTAAAGAGAAGCCATTGTTTACGACATGTCAAAGTATTGTTAGAAGTGAGATCAGTGTTCCTTTTCTCTGTACAAGCTTTACATTGAAAGATAATCACGCTATTTTGAAACTGTATTCTTTCCTGAAAAGCTTTAGTTAAAACGCACTTGTGTTACTTGGTAAGGAGAAGCAGTTGTTTGCGACATGTCAAAGTGTTGTTTGAAGTGAGGTCAATATTCCTTTTCTAGGTACAAGATTTACTTTGAAAGATAATCACATTCTTTTGAAAGTGTATTCATTTCCTGAAAAGCTTTAGTAACTAACACACATGTGTTTCTTGATAAAGAGAAGCAGTTTTTTGCGACATGTCAACGTCTTGTTAGAAGTGATATCAGTGTTCCTTTTCTTTGTACAAGCTTTACTTTGAAGGATAATCACATTCTTTTGAAAGTGTATACATTTCTTGAACAGCTTTAGTTAGAAACACATGTGTTTCTTGGTAAAGAGAAGCAGTTGTTTGCGACATGTCAAAGTATTGTTAGAAGTGAGATCAGTTTACCTTTCTCTGTACAACTTTACTTTGAAAGATAATCATATTCTTCTGAAAGTGTATTCATTTCATTAATAGCTTTAGTAAGAAACGCACAAGTGTTTCTCTGTAAAGAGAAGCAGTTGTTTGCGACATGTCAAAGTATTGTTAGAAGTGAGATCAGTGTTCCATTCTCTGTAGAAACTCTGCTTTGAAATATAATCATGTTCTTTTAAAAGTGTATTCATTTCTTTAAAACTTTAGTAAGCAAAGCACATGTGTTACTTGGTTAGGAGAAGCAGTTGTTTGGGACATGTCAAAATATTGTTTGAAGTGAGATCAATATTCCTTTTCTCTGTACAAGCTTTAATTTGAAAGATAATCACGTTCTTTTGAAAGTGTATACATTTCTTGAAAATCTTTAGTAAGAAACATACATGTATTTCTCTCTAAAGAAAAGCAGTTGTTTGTGACATGTCAAATTACTGTTAAAAATGAGAACAGTTTTCTTTTCTCTCTACAAGCTTTACTTTGAAAGATAATCTCATTGTTTTGAAAGTGTATTCATTTCAAAAATAGCTTTAGTAAGAAACGCACAACTGTTTCTCTGTAAAGAAAAGCCATTTTTTGCGACATGTCAAAGTATTTTTGGAAGAGAGATAAGTGTTCCTTTCTCTGTAGAAGCTTTACTTTGAAAGATAATCACATTTATTTCAAAGTGTATTCATTTCATGAAAAGCTTTAGGAAGAAACACACATGTGTTTCCCTGTAAAGAGAAGCAGTTGTTTGCGACGTGTCAAATTATTGTTAGAAGTGATATCAATGTTCCTTTTCTCCGTAGAAGCTTTACTTTGAAAGAAAGTCACATTCTTTGGAAAGTGTATTCATTTTATAAATAGCTTTAGTAAGAAACACACGTCTTTCTGTGTAAAGAAAAGTTGTTTGCGACATGTCAAATTACTGTTAGAAGTGAGATCAGTGTTCCTTTTCTCTGTAGAAGCTATGCTTTGAAATATAATCACGTTCTTTTGAAAGTGTATTCATTTCTTGAAAAGCTTTACTAAGAAACCCACGTGTATCTTGTTAAAGAGAAGCAATTGTTTGCGACATGTCAAAGTATTGTTTGAAGTGAGATCAGTATTCCTTTTCTCTGTAGAAGCTTTATTTGAAAGATAATCACATTCTTTTGAAAGTGTATTCATTTCTTGAAATGCTTTAGTAAGAAACGCACATGTCTTTTTCTGTAAAGCAAAGCAGTTCTTTGTGACATGTCAAAGGCTTGTTAGAAGTGAGATCCGTGTTCCTTTTCTCTGTAGAATCTTTGCTTTTAAATATAATCACGTTCTTTTTAAAGTGTATTCATTTTAGGAAAAGCTTTATTAAGAAATGCACATGTGCTTCTCCTTATAGAGAAGCAGATTTTTCCGACATATCTATTACTGTTTGAAGTGAGATCAGTTTTCCTTTTCTCTGTAGAAGCTTTACTTTGGAAGATAATCACATTGTTTTGAAAGAGTTCATTTCAAAAATAGCTTTAGTAAGAAACGCAAAAGTGTTTCTTTGTAAAGAAAAGCAGTTGTTTGCAACATGGCAAATTACTGTTAGAAGTGAGATCAGTGTTACTTTTCTCTGTAGAAGCTTTGCTTTGAAATATAATCATGTTCTTTTGAAAGTGTATTCATCTCTTGAAAAAGCTTTATTAAGAAACACATGTGTTTCTTGGTAAAGAGAAGCAGTTTTTGCTACATGTCAAAGTCTTTTGAGAAGTGAGATCAGTGTTCCTTTTCTCTATAGAAGCTTTACTTTGGAAGATAATCACGTTTTTTTGAAAGTGCATTTATTTCATGAAATACTTTTGTAAGAAACACACATGTGTTTCTCTGTAAGGAGAAGCAGTTGTTTTCGACATGTCAAAGTATTGTTAGAAGTGAGATCAGTAGTCATTTTCTGTGTGCAACCTTTAATTTGAAATATAATCACGTTCTTTTGAAAGTGTATTTATTTCTTTAAATGCTTTAGTAATAACACACATGTGTTTCTTGGTAAGGAAAGGCAGTTGTTTCTGACATGTCAAAGCCTTGTTAGAAGTGAGATCAGTATTCATTTCTCTTTAGAAACTTTACTTTGAAAGATAATCACATTCTTTGAAAGTGTATTCATTTCATAAATAACTTAAGTAAGAAATGCACAACTGTTCCTTGTAAAGAGAAGCCATTGTTTACGACATGTCAAAGTATTGTTAGAAGTGAGATCAGTGTTCCTTTTCTCTGTACAAGCTTTACATTGAAAGATAATCACGCTATTTTGAAACTGTATTCTTTCCTGAAAAGCTTTAGTTAAAACGCACTTGTGTTACTTGGTAAGGAGAAGCAGTTGTTTGCGACATGTCAAAGTGTTGTTTGAAGTGAGGTCAATATTCCTTTTCTAGGTACAAGATTTACTTTGAAAGATAATCACATTCTTTTGAAAGTGTATTTATTTCCTGAAAAGCTTTAGTAACTAACACACATGTGTTTCTTGATAAAGAGAAGCAGTTTTTTGCGACATGTCAACGTCTTGTTAGAAGTGATATCAGTGTTCCTTTTCTTTGTACAAGCTTTACTTTGAAGGATAATCACATTCTTTTGAAAGTGTATACATTTCTTGAACAGCTTTAGTTAGAAACACATGTGTTTCTTGGTAAAGAGAAGCAGTTGTTTGCGACATGTCAAAGTATTGTTAGAAGTGAGATCAGTTTACCTTTCTCTGTACAACTTTACTTTGAAAGATAATCATATTCTTCTGAAAGTGTATTCATTTCATTAATAGCTTTAGTAAGAAACGCACAAGTGTTTCTCTGTAAAGAGAAGCAGTTGTTTGCGACATGTCAAAGTATTGTTAGAAGTGAGATCAGTGTTCCATTCTCTGTAGAAACTCTGCTTTGAAATATAATCATGTTCTTTTAAAAGTGTATTCATTTCTTTAAAACTTTAGTAAGCAAAGCACATGTGTTACTTGGTTAGGAGAAGCAGTTGTTTGGGACATGTCAAAATATTGTTTGAAGTGAGATCAATATTCCTTTTCTCTGTACAAGCTTTAATTTGAAAGATAATCACGTTCTTTTGAAAGTGTATACATTTCTTGAAAATCTTTAGTAAGAAACATACATGTATTTCTCTCTAAAGAAAAGCAGTTGTTTGTGACATGTCAAATTACTGTTAAAAATGAGAACAGTTTTCTTTTCTCTCTACAAGCTTTACTTTGAAAGAGAATCTCATTGTTTTGAAAGTGTATTCATTTCAAAAATAGCTTTAGTAAGAAACGCACAACTGTTTCTCTGTAAAGAAAAGCCATTTTTTGCGACATGTCAAAGTATTTTTGGAAGAGAGATAAGTGTTCCTTTCTCTGTAGAAGCTTTACTTTGAAAGATAATCACATTTATTTCAAAGTGTATTCATTTCATGAAAAGCTTTAGGAAGAAACACACATGTGTTTCCCTGTAAAGAGAAGCAGTTGTTTGCGACGTGTCAAATTATTGTTAGAAGTGATATCAATGTTCCTTTTCTCCGTAGAAGCTTTACTTTGAAAGAAAGTCACATTCTTTGGAAAGTGTATTCATTTTATAAATAGCTTTAGTAAGAAACACACGTCTTTCTGTGTAAAGAAAAGTTGTTTGCGACATGTCAAATTACTGTTAGAAGTGAGATCAGTGTTCCTTTTCTCTGTAGAAGCTATGCTTTGAAATATAATCACGTTCTTTTGAAAGTGTATTCATTTCTTGAAAAGCTTTACTAAGAAACCCACGTGTATCTTGTTAAAGAGAAGCAATTGTTTGCGACATGTCAAAGTATTGTTTGAAGTGAGATCAGTATTCCTTTTCTCTGTAGAAGCTTTATTTGAAAGATAATCACATTCTTTTGAAAGTGTATTCATTTCTTGAAATGCTTTAGTAAGAAACGCACATGTCTTTTTCTGTAAAGCAAAGCAGTTCTTTGTGACATGTCAAAGGCTTGTTAGAAGTGAGATCCGTGTTCCTTTTCTCTGTAGAATCTTTGCTTTTAAATATAATCACGTTCTTTTTAAAGTGTATTCATTTTAGGAAAAGCTTTATTAAGAAATGCACATGTGCTTCTCCTTATAGAGAAGCAGATTTTTCCGACATATCTATTACTGTTTGAAGTGAGATCAGTTTTCCTTTTCTCTGTAGAAGCTTTACTTTGGAAGATAATCACATTGTTTTGAAAGAGTTCATTTCAAAAATAGCTTTAGTAAGAAACGCAAAAGTGTTTCTTTGTAAAGAAAAGCAGTTGTTTGCAACATGGCAAATTACTGTTAGAAGTGAGATCAGTGTTACTTTTCTCTGTAGAAGCTTTGCTTTGAAATATAATCATGTTCTTTTGAAAGTGTATTCATCTCTTGAAAAAGCTTTATTAAGAAACACATTTGTTTCTTGGTAAAGAGAAGCAGTTTTTGCTACATGTCAAAGTCTTTTGAGAAGTGAGATCAGTGTTCCTTTTCTCTATAGAAGCTTTACTTTGGAAGATAATCACGTTTTTTTGAAAGTGCATTTATTTCATGAAATACTTTTGTAAGAAACACACATGTGTTTCTCTGTAAGGAGAAGCAGTTGTTTTCGACATGTCAAAGTATTGTTAGAAGTGAGATCAGTAGTCATTTTCTGTGTGCAACCTTTAATTTGAAATATAATCACGTTCTTTTGAAAGTGTATTTATTTCTTTAAATGCTTTAGTAATAACACACATGTGTTTCTTGGTAAGGAAAGGCAGTTGTTTCTGACATGTCAAAGCCTTGTTAGAAGTGAGATCAGTATTCATTTCTCTTTAGAAACTTTACTTTGAAAGATAATCACATTCTTTGAAAGTGTATTCATTTCATAAATAACTTAAGTAAGAAATGCACAACTGTTCCTTGTAAAGAGAAGCCATTGTTTACGACATGTCAAAGTATTGTTAGAAGTGAGATCAGTGTTCCTTTTCTCTGTACAAGCTTTACATTGAAAGATAATCACGCTATTTTGAAACTGTATTCTTTCCTGAAAAGCTTTAGTTAAAACGCACTTGTGTTACTTGGTAAGGAGAAGCAGTTGTTTGCGACATGTCAAAGTGTTGTTTGAAGTGAGGTCAATATTCCTTTTCTAGGTACAAGATTTACTTTGAAAGATAATCACATTCTTTTGAAAGTGTATTTATTTCCTGAAAAGCTTTAGTAACTAACACACATGTGTTTCTTGATAAAGAGAAGCAGTTTTTTGCGACATGTCAACGTCTTGTTAGAAGTGATATCAGTGTTCCTTTTCTTTGTACAAGCTTTACTTTGAAGGATAATCACATTCTTTTGAAAGTGTATACATTTCTTGAACAGCTTTAGTTAGAAACACATGTGTTTCTTGGTAAAGAGAAGCAGTTGTTTGCGACATGTCAAAGTATTGTTAGAAGTGAGATCAGTTTACCTTTCTCTGTACAACTTTACTTTGAAAGATAATCATATTCTTCTGAAAGTGTATTCATTTCATTAATAGCTTTAGTAAGAAACGCACAAGTGTTTCTCTGTAAAGAGAAGCAGTTGTTTGCGACATGTCAAAGTATTGTTAGAAGTGAGATCAGTGTTCCATTCTCTGTAGAAACTCTGCTTTGAAATATAATCATGTTCTTTTAAAAGTGTATTCATTTCTTTAAAACTTTAGTAAGCAAAGCACATGTGTTACTTGGTTAGGAGAAGCAGTTGTTTGGGACATGTCAAAATATTGTTTGAAGTGAGATCAATATTCCTTTTCTCTGTACAAGCTTTAATTTGAAAGATAATCACGTTCTTTTGAAAGTGTATACATTTCTTGAAAATCTTTAGTAAGAAACATACATGTATTTCTCTCTAAAGAATAGCAGTTGTTTGTGACATGTCAAATTACTGTTAAAAATGAGAACAGTTTTCTTTTCTCTCTACAAGCTTTACTTTGAAAGAGAATCTCATTGTTTTGAAAGTGTATTCATTTCAAAAATAGCTTTAGTAAGAAACGCACAACTGTTTCTCTGTAAAGAAAAGCCATTTTTTGCGACATGTCAAAGTATTTTTGGAAGAGAGATAAGTGTTCCTTTCTCTGTAGAAGCTTTACTTTGAAAGATAATCACATTTATTTCAAAGTGTATTCATTTCATGAAAAGCTTTAGGAAGAAACACACATGTGTTTCCCTGTAAAGAGAAGCAGTTGTTTGCGACGTGTCAAATTATTGTTAGAAGTGATATCAATGTTCCTTTTCTCCGTAGAAGCTTTACTTTGAAAGAAAGTCACATTCTTTGGAAAGTGTATTCATTTTATAAATAGCTTTAGTAAGAAACACACGTCTTTCTGTGTAAAGAAAAGTTGTTTGCGACATGTCAAATTACTGTTAGAAGTGAGATCAGTGTTCCTTTTCTCTGTAGAAGCTATGCTTTGAAATATAATCACGTTCTTTTGAAAGTGTATTCATTTCTTGAAAAGCTTTACTAAGAAACCCACGTGTATCTTGTTAAAGAGAAGCAATTGTTTGCGACATGTCAAAGTATTGTTTGAAGTGAGATCAGTATTCCTTTTCTCTGTAGAAGCTTTATTTGAAAGATAATCACATTCTTTTGAAAGTGTATTCATTTCTTGAAATGCTTTAGTAAGAAACGCACATGTCTTTTTCTGTAAAGCAAAGCAGTTCTTTGTGACATGTCAAAGGCTTGTTAGAAGTGAGATCCGTGTTCCTTTTCTCTGTAGAATCTTTGCTTTTAAATATAATCACGTTCTTTTTAAAGTGTATTCATTTTAGGAAAAGCTTTATTAAGAAATGCACATGTGCTTCTCCTTATAGAGAAGCAGATTTTTTCGACATATCTATTACTGTTTGAAGTGAGATCAGTTTTCCTTTTCTCTGTAGAAGCTTTACTTTGGAAGATAATCACATTGTTTTGAAAGAGTTCATTTCAAAAATAGCTTTAGTAAGAAACGCAAAAGTGTTTCTTTGTAAAGAAAAGCAGTTGTTTGCAACATGGCAAATTACTGTTAGAAGTGAGATCAGTGTTACTTTTCTCTGTAGAAGCTTTGCTTTGAAATATAATCATGTTCTTTTGAAAGTGTATTCCTCTCTTGAAAAAGCTTTATTAAGAAACACATGTGTTTCTTGGTAAAGAGAAGCAGTTTTTGCTACATGTCAAAGTCTTTTGAGAAGTGAGATCAGTGTTCCTTTTCTCTATAGAAGCTTTACTTTGGAAGATAATCACGTTTTTTTGAAAGTGCATTTATTTCATGAAATACTTTTGTAAGAAACACACATGTGTTTCTCTGTAAGGAGAAGCAGTTGTTTTCGACATGTCAAAGTATTGTTAGAAGTGAGATCAGTAGTCATTTTCTGTGTGCAACCTTTAATTTGAAATATAATCACGTTCTTTTGAAAGTGTATTTATTTCTTTAAATGCTTTAGTAATAACACACATGTGTTTCTTGGTAAGGAAAGGCAGTTGTTTCTGACATGTCAAAGCCTTGTTAGAAGTGAGATCAGTGTTCATTTCTCTTTAGAAACGTTACTTTGAAAGATAATCACATTCTTTGAAAGTGTATTCATTTCATAAATAACTTAAGTAAGAAATGCACAACTGTTCCTTGTAAAGAGAAGCCATTGTTTACGACATGTCAAAGTATTGTTAGAAGTGAGATCAGTGTTCCTTTTCTCTGTACAAGCTTTACATTGAAAGATAATCACGCTATTTTGAAACTGTATTCTTTCCTGAAAAGCTTTAGTTAAAACGCACTTGTGTTACTTGGTAAGGAGAAGCAGTTGTTTGCGACATGTCAAAGTGTTGTTTGAAGTGAGGTCAATATTCCTTTTCTAGGTACAAGATTTACTTTGAAAGATAATCACATTCTTTTGAAAGTGTATTCATTTCCTGAAAAGCTTTAGTAACTAACACACATGTGTTTCTTGATAAAGAGAAGCAGTTTTTTGCGACATGTCAACGTCTTGTCAGAAGTGATATCAGTGTTCCTTTTCTTTGTACAAGCTTTACTTTGAAGGATAATCACATTCTTTTGAAAGTGTATACATTTCTTGAACAGCTTTAGTTAGAAACACATGTGTTTCTTGGTAAAGAGAAGCAGTTGTTTGCGACATGTCAAAGTATTGTTAGAAGTGAGATCAGTTTACCTTTCTCTGTACAACTTTACTTTGAAAGATAATCATATTCTTCTGAAAGTGTATTCATTTCATTAATAGCTTTAGTAAGAAACGCACAAGTGTTTCTCTGTAAAGAGAAGCAGTTGTTTGCGACATGTCAAAGTATTGTTAGAAGTGAGATCAGTGTTCCATTCTCTGTAGAAACTCTGCTTTGAAATATAATCATGTTCTTTTAAAAGTGTATTCATTTCTTTAAAACTTTAGTAAGCAAAGCACATGTGTTACTTGGTTAGGAGAAGCAGTTGTTTGGGACATGTCAAAATATTGTTTGAAGTGAGATCAATATTCCTTTTCTCTGTACAAGCTTTAATTTGAAAGATAATCACGTTCTTTTGAAAGTGTATACATTTCTTGAAAATCTTTAGTAAGAAACATACATGTATTTCTCTCTAAAGAAAAGCAGTTGTTTGTGACATGTCAAATTACTGTTAAAAATGAGAACAGTTTTCTTTTCTCTCTACAAGCTTTACTTTGAAAGATAATCTCATTGTTTTGAAAGTGTATTCATTTCAAAAATAGCTTTAGTAAGAAACGCACAACTGTTTCTCTGTAAAGAAAAGCCATTTTTTGCGACATGTCAAAGTATTTTTGGAAGAGAGATAAGTGTTCCTTTCTCTGTAGAAGCTTTACTTTGAAAGATAATCACATTTATTTCAAAGTGTATTCATTTCATGAAAAGCTTTAGGAAGAAACACACATGTGTTTCCCTGTAAAGAGAAGCAGTTGTTTGCGACGTGTCAAATTATTGTTAGAAGTGATATCAATGTTCCTTTTCTCCGTAGAAGCTTTACTTTGAAAGAAAGTCACATTCTTTGGAAAGTGTATTCATTTTATAAATAGCTTTAGTAAGAAACACACGTCTTTCTGTGTAAAGAAAAGTTGTTTGCGACATGTCAAATTACTGTTAGAAGTGAGATCAGTGTTCCTTTTCTCTGTAGAAGCTATGCTTTGAAATATAATCACGTTCTTTTGAAAGTGTATTCATTTCTTGAAAAGCTTTACTAAGAAACCCACGTGTATCTTGTTAAAGAGAAGCAATTGTTTGCGACATGTCAAAGTATTGTTTGAAGTGAGATCAGTATTCCTTTTCTCTGTAGAAGCTTTATTTGAAAGATAATCACATTCTTTTGAAAGTGTATTCATTTCTTGAAATGCTTTAGTAAGAAACGCACATGTCTTTTTCTGTAAAGCAAAGCAGTTCTTTGTGACATGTCAAAGGCTTGTTAGAAGTGAGATCCGTGTTCCTTTTCTCTGTAGAATCTTTGCTTTTAAATATAATCACGTTCTTTTTAAAGTGTATTCATTTTAGGAAAAGCTTTATTAAGAAATGCACATGTGCTTCTCCTTATAGAGAAGCAGATTTTTTCGACATATCTATTACTGTTTGAAGTGAGATCAGTTTTCCTTTTCTCTGTAGAAGCTTTACTTTGGAAGATAATCACATTGTTTTGAAAGAGTTCATTTCAAAAATAGCTTTAGTAAGAAACGCAAAAGTGTTTCTTTGTAAAGAAAAGCAGTTGTTTGCAACATGGCAAATTACTGTTAGAAGTGAGATCAGTGTTACTTTTCTCTGTAGAAGCTTTGCTTTGAAATATAATCATGTTCTTTTGAAAGTGTATTCATCTCTTGAAAAGCTTTATTAAGAAACACATGTGTTTCTTGGTAAAGAGAAGCAGTTTTTGCTACATGTCAAAGTCTTTTTAGAAGTGAGATCAGTGTTCCTTTTCTCTATAGAAGCTTTACTTTGGAAGATAATCACGTTTTTTTGAAAGTGCATTTATTTCATGAAATACTTTTGTAAGAAACACACATGTGTTTCTCTGTAAGGAGAAGCAGTTGTTTTCGACATGTCAAAGTATTGTTAGAAGTGAGATCAGTAGTCATTTTCTGTGTGCAACCTTTAATTTGAAATATAATCACGTTCTTTTGAAAGTGTATTTATTTCTTTAAATGCTTTAGTAATAACACACATGTGTTTCTTGGTAAGGAAAGGCAGTTGTTTCTGACATGTCAAAGCCTTGTTAGAAGTGAGATCAGTGTTCATTTCTCTTTAGAAACGTTACTTTGAAAGATAATCACATTCTTTGAAAGTGTATTCATTTCATAAATAACTTAAGTAAGAAATGCACAACTGTTCCTTGTAAAGAGAAGCCATTGTTTACGACATGTCAAATTATTGTTAGAAGTGAGATCAGTGTTCCTTTTCTCTGTACAAGCTTTACATTGAAAGATAATCACGCTATTTTGAAACTGTATTCTTTCCTGAAAAGCTTTAGTTAAAACGCACTTGTGTTACTTGGTAAGGAGAAGCAGTTGTTTGCGACATGTCAAAGTGTTGTTTGAAGTGAGGTCAATATTCCTTTTCTAGGTACAAGATTTACTTTGAAAGATAATCACATTCTTTTGAAAGTGTATTCATTTCCTGAAAAGCTTTAGTAACTAACACACATGTGTTTCTTGATAAAGAGAAGCAGTTTTTTGCGACATGTCAACGTCTTGTCAGAAGTGATATCAGTGTTCCTTTTCTTTGTACAAGCTTTACTTTGAAGGATAATCACATTCTTTTGAAAGTGTATACATTTCTTGAACAGCTTTAGTTAGAAACACATGTGTTTCTTGGTAAAGAGAAGCAGTTGTTTGCGACATGTCAAAGTATTGTTAGAAGTGAGATCAGTTTACCTTTCTCTGTACAACTTTACTTTGAAAGATAATCATATTCTTCTGAAAGTGTATTCATTTCATTAATAGCTTTAGTAAGAAACGCACAAGTGTTTCTCTGTAAAGAGAAGCAGTTGTTTGCGACATGTCAAAGTATTGTTAGAAGTGAGATCAGTGTTCCATTCTCTGTAGAAACTCTGCTTTGAAATATAATCATGTTCTTTTAAAAGTGTATTCATTTCTTTAAAACTTTAGTAAGCAAAGCACATGTGTTACTTGGTTAGGAGAAGCAGTTGTTTGGGACATGTCAAAATATTGTTTGAAGTGAGATCAATATTCCTTTTCTCTGTACAAGCTTTAATTTGAAAGATAATCACGTTCTTTTGAAAGTGTATACATTTCTTGAAAATCTTTAGTAAGAAACATACATGTATTTCTCTCTAAAGAAAAGCAGTTGTTTGTGACATGTCAAATTACTGTTAAAAATGAGAACAGTTTTCTTTTCTCTCTACAAGCTTTACTTTGAAAGATAATCTCATTGTTTTGAAAGTGTATTCATTTCAAAAATAGCTTTAGTAAGAAACGCACAACTGTTTCTCTGTAAAGAAAAGCCATTTTTTGCGACATGTCAAAGTATTTTTGGAAGAGAGATAAGTGTTCCTTTCTCTGTAGAAGCTTTACTTTGAAAGATAATCACATTTATTTCAAAGTGTATTCATTTCATGAAAAGCTTTAGGAAGAAACACACATGTGTTTCCCTGTAAAGAGAAGCAGTTGTTTGCGACGTGTCAAATTATTGTTAGAAGTGATATCAATGTTCCTTTTCTCCGTAGAAGCTTTACTTTGAAAGAAAGTCACATTCTTTGGAAAGTGTATTCATTTTATAAATAGCTTTAGTAAGAAACACACGTCTTTCTGTGTAAAGAAAAGTTGTTTGCGACATGTCAAATTACTGTTAGAAGTGAGATCAGTGTTCCTTTTCTCTGTAGAAGCTATGCTTTGAAATATAATCACGTTCTTTTGAAAGTGTATTCATTTCTTGAAAAGCTTTACTAAGAAACCCACGTGTATCTTGTTAAAGAGAAGCAATTGTTTGCGACATGTCAAAGTATTGTTTGAAGTGAGATCAGTATTCCTTTTCTCTGTAGAAGCTTTATTTGAAAGATAATCACATTCTTTTGAAAGTGTATTCATTTCTTGAAATGCTTTAGTAAGAAACGCACATGTCTTTTTCTGTAAAGCAAAGCAGTTCTTTGTGACATGTCAAAGGCTTGTTAGAAGTGAGATCCGTGTTCCTTTTCTCTGTAGAATCTTTGCTTTTAAATATAATCACGTTCTTTTTAAAGTGTATTCATTTTAGGAAAAGCTTTATTAAGAAATGCACATGTGCTTCTCCTTATAGAGAAGCAGATTTTTTCGACATATCTATTACTGTTTGAAGTGAGATCAGTTTTCCTTTTCTCTGTAGAAGCTTTACTTTGGAAGATAATCACATTGTTTTGAAAGAGTTCATTTCAAAAATAGCTTTAGTAAGAAACGCAAAAGTGTTTCTTTGTAAAGAAAAGCAGTTGTTTGCAACATGGCAAATTACTGTTAGAAGTGAGATCAGTGTTACTTTTCTCTGTAGAAGCTTTGCTTTGAAATATAATCATGTTCTTTTGAAAGTGTATTCATCTCTTGAAAAGCTTTATTAAGAAACACATGTGTTTCTTGGTAAAGAGAAGCAGTTTTTGCTACATGTCAAAGTCTTTTTAGAAGTGAGATCAGTGTTCCTTTTCTCTATAGAAGCTTTACTTTGGAAGATAATCACGTTTTTTTGAAAGTGCATTTATTTCATGAAATACTTTTGTAAGAAACACACATGTGTTTCTCTGTAAGGAGAAGCAGTTGTTTTCGACATGTCAAAGTATTGTTAGAAGTGAGATCAGTAGTCATTTTCTGTGTGCAACCTTTAATTTGAAATATAATCACGTTCTTTTGAAAGTGTATTTATTTCTTTAAATGCTTTAGTAATAACACACATGTGTTTCTTGGTAAGGAAAGGCAGTTGTTTCTGACATGTCAAAGCCTTGTTAGAAGTGAGATCAGTGTTCATTTCTCTTTAGAAACGTTACTTTGAAAGATAATCACATTCTTTGAAAGTGTATTCATTTCATAAATAACTTAAGTAAGAAATGCACAACTGTTCCTTGTAAAGAGAAGCCATTGTTTACGACATGTCAAATTATTGTTAGAAGTGAGATCAGTGTTCCTTTTCTCTGTACAAGCTTTACATTGAAAGATAATCACGCTATTTTGAAACTGTATTCTTTCCTGAAAAGCTTTAGTTAAAACGCACTTGTGTTACTTGGTAAGGAGAAGCAGTTGTTTGCGACATGTCAAAGTGTTGTTTGAAGTGAGGTCAATATTCCTTTTCTAGGTACAAGATTTACTTTGAAAGATAATCACATTCTTTTGAAAGTGTATTCATTTCCTGAAAAGCTTTAGTAACTAACACACATGTGTTTCTTGATAAAGAGAAGCAGTTTTTTGCGACATGTCAACGTCTTGTCAGAAGTGATATCAGTGTTCCTTTTCTTTGTACAAGCTTTACTTTGAAGGATAATCACATTCTTTTGAAAGTGTATACATTTCTTGAACAGCTTTAGTTAGAAACACATGTGTTTCTTGGTAAAGAGAAGCAGTTGTTTGCGACATGTCAAAGTATTGTTAGAAGTGAGATCAGTTTACCTTTCTCTGTACAACTTTACTTTGAAAGATAATCATATTCTTCTGAAAGTGTATTCATTTCATTAATAGCTTTAGTAAGAAACGCACAAGTGTTTCTCTGTAAAGAGAAGCAGTTGTTTGCGACATGTCAAAGTATTGTTAGAAGTGAGATCAGTGTTCCATTCTCTGTAGAAACTCTGCTTTGAAATATAATCATGTTCTTTTAAAAGTGTATTCATTTCTTTAAAACTTTAGTAAGCAAAGCACATGTGTTACTTGGTTAGGAGAAGCAGTTGTTTGGGACATGTCAAAATATTGTTTGAAGTGAGATCAATATTCCTTTTCTCTGTACAAGCTTTAATTTGAAAGATAATCACGTTCTTTTGAAAGTGTATACATTTCTTGAAAATCTTTAGTAAGAAACATACATGTATTTCTCTCTAAAGAAAAGCAGTTGTTTGTGACATGTCAAATTACTGTTAAAAATGAGAACAGTTTTCTTTTCTCTCTACAAGCTTTACTTTGAAAGATAATCTCATTGTTTTGAAAGTGTATTCATTTCAAAAATAGCTTTAGTAAGAAACGCACAACTGTTTCTCTGTAAAGAAAAGCCATTTTTTGCGACATGTCAAAGTATTTTTGGAAGAGAGATAAGTGTTCCTTTCTCTGTAGAAGCTTTACTTTGAAAGATAATCACATTTATTTCAAAGTGTATTCATTTCATGAAAAGCTTTAGGAAGAAACACACATGTGTTTCCCTGTAAAGAGAAGCAGTTGTTTGCGACGTGTCAAATTATTGTTAGAAGTGATATCAATGTTCCTTTTCTCCGTAGAAGCTTTACTTTGAAAGAAAGTCACATTCTTTGGAAAGTGTATTCATTTTATAAATAGCTTTAGTAAGAAACACACGTCTTTCTGTGTAAAGAAAAGTTGTTTGCGACATGTCAAATTACTGTTAGAAGTGAGATCAGTGTTCCTTTTCTCTGTAGAAGCTATGCTTTGAAATATAATCACGTTCTTTTGAAAGTGTATTCATTCAT
This sequence comes from Chionomys nivalis, assembly GCF_950005125.1. Lineage (NCBI taxonomy): Eukaryota > Metazoa > Chordata > Mammalia > Rodentia > Cricetidae > Chionomys > Chionomys nivalis. The sequence continues at coordinate 137,009,620 of NC_080087.1, forward strand.
TTCTTGAAAAGCTTTACTAAGAAACCCACGTGTATCTTGTTAAAGAGAAGCAATTGTTTGCGACATGTCAAAGTATTGTTTGAAGTGAGATCAGTATTCCTTTTCTCTGTAGAAGCTTTATTTGAAAGATAATCACATTCTTTTGAAAGTGTATTCATTTCTTGAAATGCTTTAGTAAGAAACGCACATGTCTTTTTCTGTAAAGCAAAGCAGTTCTTTGTGACATGTCAAAGGCTTGTTAGAAGTGAGATCCGTGTTCCTTTTCTCTGTAGAATCTTTGCTTTTAAATATAATCACGTTCTTTTTAAAGTGTATTCATTTTAGGAAAAGCTTTATTAAGAAATGCACATGTGCTTCTCCTTATAGAGAAGCAGATTTTTTCGACATATCTATTACTGTTTGAAGTGAGATCAGTTTTCCTTTTCTCTGTAGAAGCTTTACTTTGGAAGATAATCACATTGTTTTGAAAGAGTTCATTTCAAAAATAGCTTTAGTAAGAAACGCAAAAGTGTTTCTTTGTAAAGAAAAGCAGTTGTTTGCAACATGGCAAATTACTGTTAGAAGTGAGATCAGTGTTACTTTTCTCTGTAGAAGCTTTGCTTTGAAATATAATCATGTTCTTTTGAAAGTGAATTCCTCTCTTGAAAAAGCTTTATTAAGAAACACATGTGTTTCTTGGTAAAGAGAAGCAGTTTTTGCTACATGTCAAAGTCTTTTTAGAAGTGAGATCAGTGTTCCTTTTCTCTATAGAAGCTTTACTTTGGAAGATAATCACGTTTTTTTGAAAGTGCATTTATTTCATGAAATACTTTTATAAGAAACACACATGTGTTTCTCTGTAAGGAGAAGCAGTTGTTTTCGACATGTCAAAGTATTGTTAGAAGTGAGATCAGTAGTCATTTTCTGTGTGCAACCTTTAATTTGAAATATAATCACGTTCTTTTGAAAGTGTATTTATTTCTTTAAATGCTTTAGTAATAACACACATGTGTTTCTTGGTAAGGAAAGGCAGTTGTTTCTGACATGTCAAAGCCTTGTTAGAAGTGAGATCAGTATTCATTTCTCTTTAGAAACTTTACTTTGAAAGATAATCACATTCTTTGAAAGTGTATTCATTTCATAAATAACTTAAGTAAGAAATGCACAACTGTTCCTTGTAAAGAGAAGCCATTGTTTACGACATGTCAAAGTATTGTTAGAAGTGAGATCAGTGTTCCTTTTCTCTGTACAAGCTTTACATTGAAAGATAATCACGCTATTTTGAAACTGTATTCTTTCCTGAAAAGCTTTAGTTAAAACGCACTTGTGTTACTTGGTAAGGAGAAGCAGTTGTTTGCGACATGTCAAAGTGTTGTTTGAAGTGAGGTCAATATTCCTTTTCTAGGTACAAGATTTACTTTGAAAGATAATCACATTCTTTTGAAAGTGTATTTATTTCCTGAAAAGCTTTAGTAACTAACACACATGTGTTTCTTGATAAAGAGAAGCAGTTTTTTGCGACATGTCAACGTCTTGTCAGAAGTGATATCAGTGTTCCTTTTCTTTGTACAAGCTTTACTTTGAAGGATAATCACATTCTTTTGAAAGTGTATACATTTCTTGAACAGCTTTAGTTAGAAACACATGTGTTTCTTGGTAAAGAGAAGCAGTTGTTTGCGACATGTCAAAGTATTGTTAGAAGTGAGATCAGTTTACCTTTCTCTGTACAACTTTACTTTGAAAGATAATCATATTCTTCTGAAAGTGTATTCATTTCATTAATAGCTTTAGTAAGAAACGCACAAGTGTTTCTCTGTAAAGAGAAGCAGTTGTTTGCGACATGTCAAAGTATTGTTAGAAGTGAGATCAGTGTTCCATTCTCTGTAGAAACTCTGCTTTGAAATATAATCATGTTCTTTTAAAAGTGTATTCATTTCTTTAAAACTTTAGTAAGCAAAGCACATGTGTTACTTGGTTAGGAGAAGCAGTTGTTTGGGACATGTCAAAATATTGTTTGAAGTGAGATCAATATTCCTTTTCTCTGTACAAGCTTTAATTTGAAAGATAATCACGTTCTTTTGAAAGTGTATACATTTCTTGAAAATCTTTAGTAAGAAACATACATGTATTTCTCTCTAAAGAAAAGCAGTTGTTTGTGACATGTCAAATTACTGTTAAAAATGAGAACAGTTTTCTTTTCTCTCTACAAGCTTTACTTTGAAAGATAATCTCATTGTTTTGAAAGTGTATTCATTTCAAAAATAGCTTTAGTAAGAAACGCACAACTGTTTCTCTGTAAAGAAAAGCCATTTTTTGCGACATGTCAAAGTATTTTTGGAAGAGAGATAAGTGTTCCTTTCTCTGTAGAAGCTTTACTTTGAAAGATAATCACATTTATTTCAAAGTGTATTCATTTCATGAAAAGCTTTAGGAAGAAACACACATGTGTTTCCCTGTAAAGAGAAGCAGTTGTTTGCAACGTGTCAAATTATTGTTAGAAGTGATATCAATGTTCCTTTTCTCCGTAGAAGCTTTACTTTGAAAGAAAGTCACATTCTTTGGAAAGTGTATTCATTTTATAAATAGCTTTAGTAAGAAACACACGTCTTTCTGTGTAAAGAAAAGTTGTTTGCGACATGTCAAATTACTGTTAGAAGTGAGATCAGTGTTCCTTTTCTCTGTAGAAGCTATGCTTTGAAATATAATCACGTTCTTTTGAAAGTGTATTCATTTCTTGAAAAGCTTTACTAAGAAACCCACGTGTATCTTGTTAAAGAGAAGCAATTGTTTGCGACATGTCAAAGTATTGTTTGAAGTGAGATCAGTATTCCTTTTCTCTGTAGAAGCTTTATTTGAAAGATAATCACATTCTTTTGAAAGTGTATTCATTTCTTGAAATGCTTTAGTAAGAAACGCACATGTCTTTTTCTGTAAAGCAAAGCAGTTCTTTGTGACATGTCAAAGGCTTGTTAGAAGTGAGATCCGTGTTCCTTTTCTCTGTAGAATCTTTGCTTTTAAATATAATCACGTTCTTTTTAAAGTGTATTCATTTTAGGAAAAGCTTTATTAAGAAATGCACATGTGCTTCTCCTTATAGAGAAGCAGATTTTTTCGACATATCTATTACTGTTTGAAGTGAGATCAGTTTTCCTTTTCTCTGTAGAAGCTTTACTTTGGAAGATAATCACATTGTTTTGAAAGAGTTCATTTCAAAAATAGCTTTAGTAAGAAACGCAAAAGTGTTTCTTTGTAAAGAAAAGCAGTTGTTTGCAACATGGCAAATTACTGTTAGAAGTGAGATCAGTGTTACTTTTCTCTGTAGAAGCTTTGCTTTGAAATATAATCATGTTCTTTTGAAAGTGTATTCATCTCTTGAAAAAGCTTTATTAAGAAACACATGTGTTTCTTGGTAAAGAGAAGCAGTTTTTGCTACATGTCAAAGTCTTTTTAGAAGTGAGATCAGTGTTCCTTTTCTCTATAGAAGCTTTACTTTGGAAGATAATCACGTTTTTTTGAAAGTGCATTTATTTCATGAAATACTTTTGTAAGAAACACACATGTGTTTCTCTGTAAGGAGAAGCAGTTGTTTTCGACATGTCAAAGTATTGTTAGAAGTGAGATCAGTAGTCATTTTCTGTGTGCAAGCTTTAATTTGAAATATAATCACGTTCTTTTGAAAGTGTATTTATTTCTTTAAATGCTTTAGTAATAACACACATGTGTTTCTTGGTAAGGAAATGCAGTTGTTTCTGACATGTCAAAGCCTTGTTAGAAGTGAGATCAGTATTCATTTCTCTTTAGAAACGTTACTTTGAAAGATAATCACATTCTTTGAAAGTGTAATCATTTCATAAATAACTTAAGTAAGAAATGCACAACTGTTCCTTGTAAAGAGAAGCCATTGTTTACGACATGTCAAAGTATTGTTAGAAGTGAGATCAGTGTTCCTTTTCTCTGTACAAGCTTTACATTGAAAGATAATCACGCTATTTTGAAACTGTATTCTTTCCTGAAAAGCTTTAGTTAAAACGCACTTGTGTTACTTGGTAAGGAGAAGCAGTTGTTTGCGACATGTCAAAGTGTTGTTTGAAGTGAGGTCAATATTCCTTTTCTAGGTACAAGATTTACTTTGAAAGATAATCACATTCTTTTGAAAGTGTATTTATTTCCTGAAAAGCTTTAGTAACTAACACACATGTGTTTCTTGATAAAGAGAAGCAGTTTTTTGCGACATGTCAACGTCTTGTTAGAAGTGATATCAGTGTTCCTTTTCTTTGTACAAGCTTTACTTTGAAGGATAATCACATTCTTTTGAAAGTGTATACATTTCTTGAACAGCTTTAGTTAGAAACACATGTGTTTCTTGGTAAAGAGAAGCAGTTGTTTGCGACATGTCAAAGTATTGTTAGAAGTGAGATCAGTTTACCTTTCTCTGTACAACTTTACTTTGAAAGATAATCATATTCTTCTGAAAGTGTATTCATTTCATTAATAGCTTTAGTAAGAAACGCACAAGTGTTTCTCTGTAAAGAGAAGCAGTTGTTTGCGACATGTCAAAGTATTGTTAGAAGTGAGATCAGTGTTCCATTCTCTGTAGAAACTCTGCTTTGAAATATAATCATGTTCTTTTAAAAGTGTATTCATTTCTTTAAAACTTTAGTAAGCAAAGCACATGTGTTACTTGGTTAGGAGAAGCAGTTGTTTGGGACATGTCAAAATATTGTTTGAAGTGAGATCAATATTCCTTTTCTCTGTACAAGCTTTAATTTGAAAGATAATCACGTTCTTTTGAAAGTGTATACATTTCTTGAAAATCTTTAGTAAGAAACATACATGTATTTCTCTCTAAAGAAAAGCAGTTGTTTGTGACATGTCAAATTACTGTTAAAAATGAGAACAGTTTTCTTTTCTCTCTACAAGCTTTACTTTGAAAGATAATCTCATTGTTTTGAAAGTGTATTCATTTCAAAAATAGCTTTAGTAAGAAACGCACAACTGTTTCTCTGTAAAGAAAAGCCATTTTTTGCGACATGTCAAAGTATTTTTGGAAGAGAGATAAGTGTTCCTTTCTCTGTAGAAGCTTTACTTTGAAAGATAATCACATTTATTTCAAAGTGTATTCATTTCATGAAAAGCTTTAGGAAGAAACACACATGTGTTTCCCTGTAAAGAGAAGCAGTTGTTTGCGACGTGTCAAATTATTGTTAGAAGTGATATCAATGTTCCTTTTCTCCGTAGAAGCTTTACTTTGAAAGAAAGTCACATTCTTTGGAAAGTGTATTCATTTTATAAATAGCTTTAGTAAGAAACACACGTCTTTCTGTGTAAAGAAAAGTTGTTTGCGACATGTCAAATTACTGTTAGAAGTGAGATCAGTGTTCCTTTTCTCTGTAGAAGCTATGCTTTGAAATATAATCACGTTCTTTTGAAAGTGTATTCATTCATTTCTTGAAAAGCTTTACTAAGAAACCCACGTGTATCTTGTTAAAGAGAAGCAATTGTTTGCGACATGTCAAAGTATTGTTTGAAGTGAGATCAGTATTCCTTTTCTCTGTAGAAGCTTTATTTGAAAGATAATCACATTCTTTTGAAAGTGTATTCATTTCTTGAAATGCTTTAGTAAGAAACGCACATGTCTTTTTCTGTAAAGCAAAGCAGTTCTTTGTGACATGTCAAAGGCTTGTTAGAAGTGAGATCCGTGTTCCTTTTCTCTGTAGAATCTTTGCTTTTAAATATAATCACGTTCTTTTTAAAGTGTATTCATTTTAGGAAAAGCTTTATTAAGAAATGCACATGTGCTTCTCCTTATAGAGAAGCAGATTTTTTCGACATATCTATTACTGTTTGAAGTGAGATCAGTTTTCCTTTTCTCTGTAGAAGCTTTACTTTGGAAGATAATCACATTGTTTTGAAAGAGTTCATTTCAAAAATAGCTTTAGTAAGAAACGCAAAAGTGTTTCTTTGTAAAGAAAAGCAGTTGTTTGCAACATGGCAAATTACTGTTAGAAGTGAGATCAGTGTTACTTTTCTCTGTAGAAGCTTTGCTTTGAAATATAATCATGTTCTTTTGAAAGTGAATTCCTCTCTTGAAAAAGCTTTATTAAGAAACACATGTGTTTCTTGGTAAAGAGAAGCAGTTTTTGCTACATGTCAAAGTCTTTTTAGAAGTGAGATCAGTGTTCCTTTTCTCTATAGAAGCTTTACTTTGGAAGATAATCACGTTTTTTTGAAAGTGCATTTATTTCATGAAATACTTTTATAAGAAACACACATGTGTTTCTCTGTAAGGAGAAGCAGTTGTTTTCGACATGTCAAAGTATTGTTAGAAGTGAGATCAGTAGTCATTTTCTGTGTGCAACCTTTAATTTGAAATATAATCACGTTCTTTTGAAAGTGTATTTATTTCTTTAAATGCTTTAGTAATAACACACATGTGTTTCTTGGTAAGGAAAGGCAGTTGTTTCTGACATGTCAAAGCCTTGTTAGAAGTGAGATCAGTATTCATTTCTCTTTAGAAACTTTACTTTGAAAGATAATCACATTCTTTGAAAGTGTATTCATTTCATAAATAACTTAAGTAAGAAATGCACAACTGTTCCTTGTAAAGAGAAGCCATTGTTTACGACATGTCAAAGTATTGTTAGAAGTGAGATCAGTGTTCCTTTTCTCTGTACAAGCTTTACATTGAAAGATAATCACGCTATTTTGAAACTGTATTCTTTCCTGAAAAGCTTTAGTTAAAACGCACTTGTGTTACTTGGTAAGGAGAAGCAGTTGTTTGCGACATGTCAAAGTGTTGTTTGAAGTGAGGTCAATATTCCTTTTCTAGGTACAAGATTTACTTTGAAAGATAATCACATTCTTTTGAAAGTGTATTTATTTCCTGAAAAGCTTTAGTAACTAACACACATGTGTTTCTTGATAAAGAGAAGCAGTTTTTTGCGACATGTCAACGTCTTGTCAGAAGTGATATCAGTGTTCCTTTTCTTTGTACAAGCTTTACTTTGAAGGATAATCACATTCTTTTGAAAGTGTATACATTTCTTGAACAGCTTTAGTTAGAAACACATGTGTTTCTTGGTAAAGAGAAGCAGTTGTTTGCGACATGTCAAAGTATTGTTAGAAGTGAGATCAGTTTACCTTTCTCTGTACAACTTTACTTTGAAAGATAATCATATTCTTCTGAAAGTGTATTCATTTCATTAATAGCTTTAGTAAGAAACGCACAAGTGTTTCTCTGTAAAGAGAAGCAGTTGTTTGCGACATGTCAAAGTATTGTTAGAAGTGAGATCAGTGTTCCATTCTCTGTAGAAACTCTGCTTTGAAATATAATCATGTTCTTTTAAAAGTGTATTCATTTCTTTAAAACTTTAGTAAGCAAAGCACATGTGTTACTTGGTTAGGAGAAGCAGTTGTTTGGGACATGTCAAAATATTGTTTGAAGTGAGATCAATATTCCTTTTCTCTGTACAAGCTTTAATTTGAAAGATAATCACGTTCTTTTGAAAGTGTATACATTTCTTGAAAATCTTTAGTAAGAAACATACATGTATTTCTCTCTAAAGAAAAGCAGTTGTTTGTGACATGTCAAATTACTGTTAAAAATGAGAACAGTTTTCTTTTCTCTCTACAAGCTTTACTTTGAAAGATAATCTCATTGTTTTGAAAGTGTATTCATTTCAAAAATAGCTTTAGTAAGAAACGCACAACTGTTTCTCTGTAAAGAAAAGCCATTTTTTGCGACATGTCAAAGTATTTTTGGAAGAGAGATAAGTGTTCCTTTCTCTGTAGAAGCTTTACTTTGAAAGATAATCACATTTATTTCAAAGTGTATTCATTTCATGAAAAGCTTTAGGAAGAAACACACATGTGTTTCCCTGTAAAGAGAAGCAGTTGTTTGCGACGTGTCAAATTATTGTTAGAAGTGATATCAATGTTCCTTTTCTCCGTAGAAGCTTTACTTTGAAAGAAAGTCACATTCTTTGGAAAGTGTATTCATTTTATAAATAGCTTTAGTAAGAAACACACGTCTTTCTGTGTAAAGAAAAGTTGTTTGCGACATGTCAAATTACTGTTAGAAGTGAGATCAGTGTTCCTTTTCTCTGTAGAAGCTATGCTTTGAAATATAATCACGTTCTTTTGAAAGTGTATTCATTTCTTGAAAAGCTTTACTAAGAAACCCACGTGTATCTTGTTAAAGAGAAGCAATTGTTTGCGACATGTCAAAGTATTGTTTGAAGTGAGATCAGTATTCCTTTTCTCTGTAGAAGCTTTATTTGAAAGATAATCACATTCTTTTGAAAGTGTATTCATTTCTTGAAATGCTTTAGTAAGAAACGCACATGTCTTTTTCTGTAAAGCAAAGCAGTTCTTTGTGACATGTCAAAGGCTTGTTAGAAGTGAGATCCGTGTTCCTTTTCTCTGTAGAATCTTTGCTTTTAAATATAATCACGTTCTTTTTAAAGTGTATTCATTTTAGGAAAAGCTTTATTAAGAAATGCACATGTGCTTCTCCTTATAGAGAAGCAGATTTTTTCGACATATCTATTACTGTTTGAAGTGAGATCAGTTTTCCTTTTCTCTGTAGAAGCTTTACTTTGGAAGATAATCACATTGTTTTGAAAGAGTTCATTTCAAAAATAGCTTTAGTAAGAAACGCAAAAGTGTTTCTTTGTAAAGAAAAGCAGTTGTTTGCAACATGGCAAATTACTGTTAGAAGTGAGATCAGTGTTACTTTTCTCTGTAGAAGCTTTGCTTTGAAATATAATCATGTTCTTTTGAAAGTGTATTCATCTCTTGAAAAAGCTTTATTAAGAAACACATGTGTTTCTTGGTAAAGAGAAGCAGTTTTTGCTACATGTCAAAGTCTTTTTAGAAGTGAGATCAGTGTTCCTTTTCTCTATAGAAGCTTTACTTTGGAAGATAATCACGTTTTTTTGAAAGTGCATTTATTTCAATAAATACTTTTGTAAGAAACACACATGTGTTTCTCTGTAAGGAGAAGCAGTTGTTTTCGACATGTCAAAGTATTGTTAGAAGTGAGATCAGTAGTCATTTTCTGTGTGCAACCTTTAATTTGAAATATAATCACGTTCTTTTGAAAGTGTATTTATTTCTTTAAATGCTTTAGTAATAACACACATGTGTTTCTTGGTAAGGAAAGGCAGTTGTTTCTGACATGTCAAAGCCTTGTTAGAAGTGAGATCAGTATTCATTTCTCTTTAGAAACTTTACTTTGAAAGATAATCACATTCTTTGAAAGTGTATTCATTTCATAAATAACTTAAGTAAGAAATGCACAACTGTTCCTTGTAAAGAGAAGCCATTGTTTACGACATGTCAAAGTATTGTTAGAAGTGAGATCAGTGTTCCTTTTCTCTGTACAAGCTTTACATTGAAAGATAATCACGCTATTTTGAAACTGTATTCTTTCCTGAAAAGCTTTAGTTAAAACGCACTTGTGTTACTTGGTAAGGAGAAGCAGTTGTTTGCGACATGTCAAAGTGTTGTTTGAAGTGAGGTCAATATTCCTTTTCTAGGTACAAGATTTACTTTGAAAGATAATCACATTCTTTTGAAAGTGTATTCATTTCCTGAAAAGCTTTAGTAACTAACACACATGTGTTTCTTGATAAAGAGAAGCAGTTTTTTGCGACATGTCAACGTCTTGTTAGAAGTGATATCAGTGTTCCTTTTCTTTGTACAAGCTTTACTTTGAAGGATAATCACATTCTTTTGAAAGTGTATACATTTCTTGAACAGCTTTAGTTAGAAACACATGTGTTTCTTGGTAAAGAGAAGCAGTTGTTTGCGACATGTCAAAGTATTGTTAGAAGTGAGATCAGTTTACCTTTCTCTGTACAACTTTACTTTGAAAGATAATCATATTCTTCTGAAAGTGTATTCATTTCATTAATAGCTTTAGTAAGAAACGCACAAGTGTTTCTCTGTAAAGAGAAGCAGTTGTTTGCGACATGTCAAAGTATTGTTAGAAGTGAGATCAGTGTTCCATTCTCTGTAGAAACTCTGCTTTGAAATATAATCATGTTCTTTTAAAAGTGTATTCATTTCTTTAAAACTTTAGTAAGCAAAGCACATGTGTTACTTGGTTAGGAGAAGCAGTTGTTTGGGACATGTCAAAATATTGTTTGAAGTGAGATCAATATTCCTTTTCTCTGTACAAGCTTTAATTTGAAAGATAATCACGTTCTTTTGAAAGTGTATACATTTCTTGGAAATCTTTAGTAAGAAACATACATGTATTTCTCTCTAAAGAAAAGCAGTTGTTTGTGACATGTCAAATTACTGTTAAAAATGAGAACAGTTTTCTTTTCTCTCTACAAGCTTTACTTTGAAAGATAATCTCATTGTTTTGAAAGTGTATTCATTTCAAAAATAGCTTTAGTAAGAAACGCACAACTGTTTCTCTGTAAAGAAAAGCCATTTTTTGCGACATGTCAAAGTATTTTTGGAAGAGAGATAAGTGTTCCTTTCTCTGTAGAAGCTTTACTTTGAAAGATAATCACATTTATTTCAAAGTGTATTCATTTCATGAAAAGCTTTAGGAAGAAACACACATGTGTTTCCCTGTAAAGAGAAGCAGTTGTTTGCGACGTGTCAAATTATTGTTAGAAGTGATATCAATGTTCCTTTTCTCCGTAGAAGCTTTACTTTGAAAGAAAGTCACATTCTTTGGAAAGTGTATTCATTGTATAAATAGCTTTAGTAAGAAACACACGTCTTTCTGTGTAAAGAAAAGTTGTTTGCGACATGTCAAATTACTGTTAGAAGTGAGATCAGTGTTCCTTTTCTCTGTAGAAGCTATGCTTTGAAATATAATCACGTTCTTTTGAAAGTGTATTCATTTCTTGAAAAGCTTTACTAAGAAACCCACGTGTATCTTGTTAAAGAGAAGCAATTGTTTGCGACATGTCAAAGTATTGTTTGAAGTGAGATCAGTATTCCTTTTCTCTGTAGAAGCTTTATTTGAAAGATAATCACATTCTTTTGAAAGTGTATTCATTTCTTGAAATGCTTTAGTAAGAAACGCACATGTCTTTTTCTGTAAAGCAAAGCAGTTCTTTGTGACATGTCAAAGGCTTGTTAGAAGTGAGATCCGTGTTCCTTTTCTCTGTAGAATCTTTGCTTTTAAATATAATCACGTTCTTTTTAAAGTGTATTCATTTTAGGAAAAGCTTTATTAAGAAATGCACATGTGCTTCTCCTTATAGAGAAGCAGATTTTTTCGACATATCTATTACTGTTTGAAGTGAGATCAGTTTTCCTTTTCTCTGTAGAAGCTTTACTTTGGAAGATAATCACATTGTTTTGAAAGAGTTCATTTCAAAAATAGCTTTAGTAAGAAACGCAAAAGTGTTTCTTTGTAAAGAAAAGCAGTTGTTTGCAACATGGCAAATTACTGTTAGAAGTGAGATCAGTGTTACTTTTCTCTGTAGAAGCTTTGCTTTGAAATATAATCATGTTCTTTTGAAAGTGTATTCCTCTCTTGAAAAAGCTTTATTAAGAAACACATGTGTTTCTTGGTAAAGAGAAGCAGTTTTTGCTACATGTCAAAGTCTTTTTAGAAGTGAGATCAGTGTTCCTTTTCTCTATAGAAGCTTTACTTTGGAAGATAATCACGTTTTTTTGAAAGTGCATTTATTTCATGAAATACTTTTGTAAGAAACACACATGTGTTTCTCTGTAAGGAGAAGCAGTTGTTTTCGACATGTCAAAGTATTGTTAGAAGTGAGATCAGTAGTCATTTTCTGTGTGCAACCTTTAATTTGAAATATAATCACGTTCTTTTGAAAGTGTATTTATTTCTTTAAATGCTTTAGTAATAACACACATGTGTTTCTTGGTAAGGAAAGGCAGTTGTTTCTGACATGTCAAAGCCTTGTTAGAAGTGAGATCAGTATTCATTTCTCTTTAGAAACTTTACTTTGAAAGATAATCACATTCTTTGAAAGTGTATTCATTTCATAAATAACTTAAGTAAGAAACGCACAACTGTTCCTTGTAAAGAGAAGCCATTGTTTACGACATGTCAAAGTATTGTTAGAAGTGAGATCAGTGTTCCTTTTCTCTGTACAAGCTTTACATTGAAAGATAATCACGCTATTTTGAAACTGTATTCTTTCCTGAAAAGCTTTAGTTAAAACGCACTTGTGTTACTTGGTAAGGAGAAGCAGTTGTTTGCGACATGTCAAAGTGTTGTTTGAAGTGAGGTCAATATTCCTTTTCTAGGTACAAGATTTACTTTGAAAGATAATCACATTCTTTTGAAAGTGTATTTATTTCCTGAAAAGCTTTAGTAACTAACACACATGTGTTTCTTGATAAAGAGAAGCAGTTTTTTGCGACATGTCAACGTCTTGTCAGAAGTGATATCAGTGTTCCTTTTCTTTGTACAAGCTTTACTTTGAAGGATAATCACATTCTTTTGAAAGTGTATACATTTCTTGAACAGCTTTAGTTAGAAACACATGTGTTTCTTGGTAAAGAGAAGCAGTTGTTTGCGACATGTCAAAGTATTGTTAGAAGTGAGATCAGTTTACCTTTCTCTGTACAACTTTACTTTGAAAGATAATCATATTCTTCTGAAAGTGTATTCATTTCATTAATAGCTTTAGTAAGAAACGCACAAGTGTTTCTCTGTAAAGAGAAGCAGTTGTTTGCGACATGTCAAAGTATTGTTAGAAGTGAGATCAGTGTTCCATTCTCTGTAGAAACTCTGCTTTGAAATATAATCATGTTCTTTTAAAAGTGTATTCATTTCTTTAAAACTTTAGTAAGCAAAGCACATGTGTTACTTGGTTAGGAGAAGCAGTTGTTTGGGACATGTCAAAATATTGTTTGAAGTGAGATCAATATTCCTTTTCTCTGTACAAGCTTTAATTTGAAAGATAATCACGTTCTTTTGAAAGTGTATACATTTCTTGAAAATCTTTAGTAAGAAACATACATGTATTTCTCTCTAAAGAAAAGCAGTTGTTTGTGACATGTCAAATTACTGTTAAAAATGAGAACAGTTTTCTTTTCTCTCTACAAGCTTTACTTTGAAAGATAATCTCATTGTTTTGAAAGTGTATTCATTTCAAAAATAGCTTTAGTAAGAAACGCACAACTGTTTCTCTGTAAAGAAAAGCCATTTTTTGCGACATGTCAAAGTATTTTTGGAAGAGAGATAAGTGTTCCTTTCTCTGTAGAAGCTTTACTTTGAAAGATAATCACATTTATTTCAAAGTGTATTCATTTCATGAAAAGCTTTAGGAAGAAACACACATGTGTTTCCCTGTAAAGAGAAGCAGTTGTTTGCAACGTGTCAAATTATTGTTAGAAGTGATATCAATGTTCCTTTTCTCCGTAGAAGCTTTACTTTGAAAGAAAGTCACATTCTTTGGAAAGTGTATTCATTTTATAAATAGCTTTAGTAAGAAACACACGTCTTTCTGTGTAAAGAAAAGTTGTTTGCGACATGTCAAATTACTGTTAGAAGTGAGATCAGTGTTCCTTTTCTCTGTAGAAGCTATGCTTTGAAATATAATCACGTTCTTTTGAAAGTGTATTCATTTCTTGAAAAGCTTTACTAAGAAACCCACGTGTATCTTGTTAAAGAGAAGCAATTGTTTGCGACATGTCAAAGTATTGTTTGAAGTGAGATCAGTATTCCTTTTCTCTGTAGAAGCTTTATTTGAAAGATAATCACATTCTTTTGAAAGTGTATTCATTTCTTGAAATGCTTTAGTAAGAAACGCACATGTCTTTTTCTGTAAAGCAAAGCAGTTCTTTGTGACATGTCAAAGGCTTGTTAGAAGTGAGATCCGTGTTCCTTTTCTCTGTAGAATCTTTGCTTTTAAATATAATCACGTTCTTTTTAAAGTGTATTCATTTTAGGAAAAGCTTTATTAAGAAATGCACATGTGCTTCTCCTTATAGAGAAGCAGATTTTTTCGACATATCTATTACTGTTTGAAGTGAGATCAGTTTTCCTTTTCTCTGTAGAAGCTTTACTTTGGAAGATAATCACATTGTTTTGAAAGAGTTCATTTCAAAAATAGCTTTAGTAAGAAACGCAAAAGTGTTTCTTTGTAAAGAAAAGCAGTTGTTTGCAACATGGCAAATTACTGTTAGAAGTGAGATCAGTGTTACTTTTCTCTGTAGAAGCTTTGCTTTGAAATATAATCATGTTCTTTTGAAAGTGTATTCATCTCTTGAAAAAGCTTTATTAAGAAACACATGTGTTTCTTGGTAAAGAGAAGCAGTTTTTGCTACATGTCAAAGTCTTTTTAGAAGTGAGATCAGTGTTCCTTTTCTCTATAGAAGCTTTACTTTGGAAGATAATCACGTTTTTTTGAAAGTGCATTTATTTCATGAAATACTTTTGTAAGAAACACACATGTGTTTCTCTGTAAGGAGAAGCAGTTGTTTTCGACATGTCAAAGTATTGTTAGAAGTGAGATCAGTAGTCATTTTCTGTGTGCAAGCTTTAATTTGAAATATAATCACGTTCTTTTGAAAGTGTATTTATTTCTTTAAATGCTTTAGTAATAACACACATGTGTTTCTTGGTAAGGAAATGCAGTTGTTTCTGACATGTCAAAGCCTTGTTAGAAGTGAGATCAGTATTCATTTCTCTTTAGAAACGTTACTTTGAAAGATAATCACATTCTTTGAAAGTGTAATCATTTCATAAATAACTTAAGTAAGAAATGCACAACTGTTCCTTGTAAAGAGAAGCCATTGTTTACGACATGTCAAAGTATTGTTAGAAGTGAGATCAGTGTTCCTTTTCTCTGTACAAGCTTTACATTGAAAGATAATCACGCTATTTTGAAACTGTATTCTTTCCTGAAAAGCTTTAGTTAAAACGCACTTGTGTTACTTGGTAAGGAGAAGCAGTTGTTTGCGACATGTCAAAGTGTTGTTTGAAGTGAGGTCAATATTCCTTTTCTAGGTACAAGATTTACTTTGAAAGATAATCACATTCTTTTGAAAGTGTATTTATTTCCTGAAAAGCTTTAGTAACTAACACACATGTGTTTCTTGATAAAGAGAAGCAGTTTTTTGCGACATGTCAACGTCTTGTTAGAAGTGATATCAGTGTTCCTTTTCTTTGTACAAGCTTTACTTTGAAGGATAATCACATTCTTTTGAAAGTGTATACATTTCTTGAACAGCTTTAGTTAGAAACACATGTGTTTCTTGGTAAAGAGAAGCAGTTGTTTGCGACATGTCAAAGTATTGTTAGAAGTGAGATCAGTTTACCTTTCTCTGTACAACTTTACTTTGAAAGATAATCATATTCTTCTGAAAGTGTATTCATTTCATTAATAGCTTTAGTAAGAAACGCACAAGTGTTTCTCTGTAAAGAGAAGCAGTTGTTTGCGACATGTCAAAGTATTGTTAGAAGTGAGATCAGTGTTCCATTCTCTGTAGAAACTCTGCTTTGAAATATAATCATGTTCTTTTAAAAGTGTATTCATTTCTTTAAAACTTTAGTAAGCAAAGCACATGTGTTACTTGGTTAGGAGAAGCAGTTGTTTGGGACATGTCAAAATATTGTTTGAAGTGAGATCAATATTCCTTTTCTCTGTACAAGCTTTAATTTGAAAGATAATCACGTTCTTTTGAAAGTGTATACATTTCTTGAAAATCTTTAGTAAGAAACATACATGTATTTCTCTCTAAAGAAAAGCAGTTGTTTGTGACATGTCAAATTACTGTTAAAAATGAGAACAGTTTTCTTTTCTCTCTACAAGCTTTACTTTGAAAGATAATCTCATTGTTTTGAAAGTGTATTCATTTCAAAAATAGCTTTAGTAAGAAACGCACAACTGTTTCTCTGTAAAGAAAAGCCATTTTTTGCGACATGTCAAAGTATTTTTGGAAGAGAGATAAGTGTTCCTTTCTCTGTAGAAGCTTTACTTTGAAAGATAATCACATTTATTTCAAAGTGTATTCATTTCATGAAAAGCTTTAGGAAGAAACACACATGTGTTTCCCTGTAAAGAGAAGCAGTTGTTTGCGACGTGTCAAATTATTGTTAGAAGTGATATCAATGTTCCTTTTCTCCGTAGAAGCTTTACTTTGAAAGAAAGTCACATTCTTTGGAAAGTGTATTCATTTTATAAATAGCTTTAGTAAGAAACACACGTCTTTCTGTGTAAAGAAAAGTTGTTTGCGACATGTCAAATTACTGTTAGAAGTGAGATCAGTGTTCCTTTTCTCTGTAGAAGCTATGCTTTGAAATATAATCACGTTCTTTTGAAAGTGTATTCATTCATTTCTTGAAAAGCTTTACTAAGAAACCCACGTGTATCTTGTTAAAGAGAAGCAATTGTTTGCGACATGTCAAAGTATTGTTTGAAGTGAGATCAGTATTCCTTTTCTCTGTAGAAGCTTTATTTGAAAGATAATCACATTCTTTTGAAAGTGTATTCATTTCTTGAAATGCTTTAGTAAGAAACGCACATGTCTTTTTCTGTAAAGCAAAGCAGTTCTTTGTGACATGTCAAAGGCTTGTTAGAAGTGAGATCCGTGTTCCTTTTCTCTGTAGAATCTTTGCTTTTAAATATAATCACGTTCTTTTTAAAGTGTATTCATTTTAGGAAAAGCTTTATTAAGAAATGCACATGTGCTTCTCCTTATAGAGAAGCAGATTTTTTCGACATATCTATTACTGTTTGAAGTGAGATCAGTTTTCCTTTTCTCTGTAGAAGCTTTACTTTGGAAGATAATCACATTGTTTTGAAAGAGTTCATTTCAAAAATAGCTTTAGTAAGAAACGCAAAAGTGTTTCTTTGTAAAGAAAAGCAGTTGTTTGCAACATGGCAAATTACTGTTAGAAGTGAGATCAGTGTTACTTTTCTCTGTAGAAGCTTTGCTTTGAAATATAATCATGTTCTTTTGAAAGTGAATTCCTCTCTTGAAAAAGCTTTATTAAGAAACACATGTGTTTCTTGGTAAAGAGAAGCAGTTTTTGCTACATGTCAAAGTCTTTTTAGAAGTGAGATCAGTGTTCCTTTTCTCTATAGAAGCTTTACTTTGGAAGATAATCACGTTTTTTTGAAAGTGCATTTATTTCATGAAATACTTTTATAAGAAACACACATGTGTTTCTCTGTAAGGAGAAGCAGTTGTTTTCGACATGTCAAAGTATTGTTAGAAGTGAGATCAGTAGTCATTTTCTGTGTGCAACCTTTAATTTGAAATATAATCACGTTCTTTTGAAAGTGTATTTATTTCTTTAAATGCTTTAGTAATAACACACATGTGTTTCTTGGTAAGGAAAGGCAGTTGTTTCTGACATGTCAAAGCCTTGTTAGAAGTGAGATCAGTATTCATTTCTCTTTAGAAACTTTACTTTGAAAGATAATCACATTCTTTGAAAGTGTATTCATTTCATAAATAACTTAAGTAAGAAATGCACAACTGTTCCTTGTAAAGAGAAGCCATTGTTTACGACATGTCAAAGTATTGTTAGAAGTGAGATCAGTGTTCCTTTTCTCTGTACAAGCTTTACATTGAAAGATAATCACGCTATTTTGAAACTGTATTCTTTCCTGAAAAGCTTTAGTTAAAACGCACTTGTGTTACTTGGTAAGGAGAAGCAGTTGTTTGCGACATGTCAAAGTGTTGTTTGAAGTGAGGTCAATATTCCTTTTCTAGGTACAAGATTTACTTTGAAAGATAATCACATTCTTTTGAAAGTGTATTTATTTCCTGAAAAGCTTTAGTAACTAACACACATGTGTTTCTTGATAAAGAGAAGCAGTTTTTTGCGACATGTCAACGTCTTGTCAGAAGTGATATCAGTGTTCCTTTTCTTTGTACAAGCTTTACTTTGAAGGATAATCACATTCTTTTGAAAGTGTATACATTTCTTGAACAGCTTTAGTTAGAAACACATGTGTTTCTTGGTAAAGAGAAGCAGTTGTTTGCGACATGTCAAAGTATTGTTAGAAGTGAGATCAGTTTACCTTTCTCTGTACAACTTTACTTTGAAAGATAATCATATTCTTCTGAAAGTGTATTCATTTCATTAATAGCTTTAGTAAGAAACGCACAAGTGTTTCTCTGTAAAGAGAAGCAGTTGTTTGCGACATGTCAAAGTATTGTTAGAAGTGAGATCAGTGTTCCATTCTCTGTAGAAACTCTGCTTTGAAATATAATCATGTTCTTTTAAAAGTGTATTCATTTCTTTAAAACTTTAGTAAGCAAAGCACATGTGTTACTTGGTTAGGAGAAGCAGTTGTTTGGGACATGTCAAAATATTGTTTGAAGTGAGATCAATATTCCTTTTCTCTGTACAAGCTTTAATTTGAAAGATAATCACGTTCTTTTGAAAGTGTATACATTTCTTGAAAATCTTTAGTAAGAAACATACATGTATTTCTCTCTAAAGAAAAGCAGTTGTTTGTGACATGTCAAATTACTGTTAAAAATGAGAACAGTTTTCTTTTCTCTCTACAAGCTTTACTTTGAAAGATAATCTCATTGTTTTGAAAGTGTATTCATTTCAAAAATAGCTTTAGTAAGAAACGCACAACTGTTTCTCTGTAAAGAAAAGCCATTTTTTGCGACATGTCAAAGTATTTTTGGAAGAGAGATAAGTGTTCCTTTCTCTGTAGAAGCTTTACTTTGAAAGATAATCACATTTATTTCAAAGTGTATTCATTTCATGAAAAGCTTTAGGAAGAAACACACATGTGTTTCCCTGTAAAGAGAAGCAGTTGTTTGCGACGTGTCAAATTATTGTTAGAAGTGATATCAATGTTCCTTTTCTCCGTAGAAGCTTTACTTTGAAAGAAAGTCACATTCTTTGGAAAGTGTATTCATTTTATAAATAGCTTTAGTAAGAAACACACGTCTTTCTGTGTAAAGGAAAAGTTGTTTGCGACATGTCAAATTACTGTTAGAAGTGAGATCAGTGTTCCTTTTCTCTGTAGAAGCTATGCTTTGAAATATAATCACGTTCTTTTGAAAGTGTATTCATTTCTTGAAAAGCTTTACTAAGAAACCCACGTGTATCTTGTTAAAGAGAAGCAATTGTTTGCGACATGTCAAAGTATTGTTTGAAGTGAGTTCAGTATTCCTTTTCTCTGTAGAAGCTTTATTTGAAAGATAATCACATTCTTTTGAAAGTGTATTCATTTCTTGAAATGCTTTAGTAAGAAACGCACATGTCTTTTTCTGTAAAGCAAAGCAGTTCTTTGTGACATGTCAAAGGCTTGTTAGAAGTGAGATCCGTGTTCCTTTTCTCTGTAGAATCTTTGCTTTTAAATATAATCACGTTCTTTTTAAAGTGTATTCATTTTAGGAAAAGCTTTATTAAGAAATGCACATGTGCTTCTCCTTATAGAGAAGCAGATTTTTTCGACATATCTATTACTGTTTGAAGTGAGATCAGTTTTCCTTTTCTCTGTAGAAGCTTTACTTTGGAAGATAATCACATTGTTTTGAAAGAGTTCATTTCAAAAATAGCTTTAGTAAGAAACGCAAAAGTGTTTCTTTGTAAAGAAAAGCAGTTGTTTGCAACATGGCAAATTACTGTTAGAAGTGAGATCAGTGTTACTTTTCTCTGTAGAAGCTTTGCTTTGAAATATAATCATGTTCTTTTGAAAGTGTATTCATCTCTTGAAAAGCTTTATTAAGAAACACATGTGTTTCTTGGTAAAGAGAAGCAGTTTTTGCTACATGTCAAAGTCTTTTGAGAAGTGAGATCAGTGTTCCTTTTCTCTATAGAAGCTTTACTTTGGAAGATAATCACGTTTTTTTGAAAGTGCATTTATTTCATGAAATACTTTTATAAGAAACACACATGTGTTTCTCTGTAAGGAGAAGCAGTTGTTTTCGACATGTCAAAGTATTGTTAGAAGTGAGATCAGTAGTCATTTTCTGTGTGCAAGCTTTAATTTGAAATATAATCACGTTCTTTTGAAAGTGTATTTATTTCTTTAAATGCTTTAGTAATAACACACATGTGTTTCTTGGTAAGGAAAGGCAGTTGTTTCTGACATGTCAAAGCCTTGTTAGAAGTGAGATCAGTGTTCATTTCTCTTTTGAAACTTTACTTTGAAAGATAATCACATTCTTTGAAAGTGTATTCATTTCATAAATAACTTAAGTAAGAAACGCACAAGTGTTTCTCTGTAAAGAGAAGCAGTTGTTTGCGACATGTCAAAGTATTGTTAGAAGTGAGATCAGTGTTCCATTCTCTGTAGAAACTCTGCTTTGAAATATAATCATGTTCTTTTAAAAGTGTATTCATTTCTTTAAAACTTTAGTAAGCAAAGCACATGTGTTACTTGGTTAGGAGAAGCAGTTGTTTGGGACATGTCAAAATATTGTTTGAAGTGAGATCAATATTCCTTTTCTCTGTACAAGCTTTAATTTGAAAGATAATCACGTTCTTTTGAAAGTGTATACATTTCTTGAAAATCTTTAGTAAGAAACATACATGTATTTCTCTCTAAAGAAAAGCAGTTGTTTGTGACATGTCAAATTACTGTTAAAAATGAGAACAGTTTTCTTTTCTCTCTACAAGCTTTACTTTGAAAGATAATCTCATTGTTTTGAAAGTGTATTCATTTCAAAAATAGCTTTAGTAAGAAACGCACAACTGTTTCTCTGTAAAGAAAAGCCATTTTTTGCGACATGTCAAAGTATTTTTGGAAGAGAGATAAGTGTTCCTTTCTCTGTAGAAGCTTTACTTTGAAAGATAATCACATTTATTTCAAAGTGTATTCATTTCATGAAAAGCTTTAGGAAGAAACACACATGTGTTTCCCTGTAAAGAGAAGCAGTTGTTTGCGACGTGTCAAATTATTGTTAGAAGTGATATCAATGTTCCTTTTCTCCGTAGAAGCTTTACTTTGAAAGAAAGTCACATTCTTTGGAAAGTGTATTCATTTTATAAATAGCTTTAGTAAGAAACACACGTCTTTCTGTGTAAAGAAAAGTTGTTTGCGACATGTCAAATTACTGTTAGAAGTGAGATCAGTGTTCCTTTTCTCTGTAGAAGCTATGCTTTGAAATATAATCACGTTCTTTTGAAAGTGTATTCATTCATTTCTTGAAAAGCTTTACTAAGAAACCCACGTGTATCTTGTTAAAGAGAAGCAATTGTTTGCGACATGTCAAAGTATTGTTTGAAGTGAGATCAGTATTCCTTTTCTCTGTAGAAGCTTTATTTGAAAGATAATCACATTCTTTTGAAAGTGTATTCATTTCTTGAAATGCTTTAGTAAGAAACGCACATGTCTTTTTCTGTAAAGCAAAGCAGTTCTTTGTGACATGTCAAAGGCTTGTTAGAAGTGAGATCCGTGTTCCTTTTCTCTGTAGAATCTTTGCTTTTAAATATAATCACGTTCTTTTTAAAGTGTATTCATTTTAGGAAAAGCTTTATTAAGAAATGCACATGTGCTTCTCCTTATAGAGAAGCAGATTTTTTCGACATATCTATTACTGTTTGAAGTGAGATCAGTTTTCCTTTTCTCTGTAGAAGCTTTACTTTGGAAGATAATCACATTGTTTTGAAAGAGTTCATTTCAAAAATAGCTTTAGTAAGAAACGCAAAAGTGTTTCTTTGTAAAGAAAAGCAGTTGTTTGCAACATGGCAAATTACTGTTAGAAGTGAGATCAGTGTTACTTTTCTCTGTAGAAGCTTTGCTTTGAAATATAATCATGTTCTTTTGAAAGTGTATTCATCTCTTGAAAAGCTTTATTAAGAAACACATGTGTTTCTTGGTAAAGAGAAGCAGTTTTTGCTACATGTCAAAGTCTTTTGAGAAGTGAGATCAGTGTTCCTTTTCTCTATAGAAGCTTTACTTTGGAAGATAATCACGTTTTTTTGAAAGTGCATTTATTTCATGAAATACTTTTGTAAGAAACACACATGTGTTTCTCTGTAAGGAGAAGCAGTTGTTTTCGACATGTCAAAGTATTGTTAGAAGTGAGATCAGTAGTCATTTTCTGTGTGCAAGTTTTAATTTGAAATATAATCACGTTCTTTTGAAAGTGTATTTATTTCTTTAAATGCTTTAGTAATAACACACATGTGTTTCTTGGTAAGGAAAGGCAGTTGTTTCTGACATGTCAAAGCCTTGTTAGAAGTGAGATCAGTGTTCATTTCTCTTTAGAAACTTTACTTTGAAAGATAATCACATTCTTTGAAAGTGTATTCATTTCATAAATAACTTAAGTAAGAAACGCACAACTGTTCCTTGTAAAGAGAAGCCATTGTTTACGACATGTCAACGTATTGGTAGAAGTGAGATCAGTGTTCCTTTTCTCTGTAGAATCTTTGTTTTGAAATATAAACATGTTCTTTTGAAAGTGTATTCATATCTTGAAAAGCTTTAGTAAGAAACGCACATGTGTTTCTCTGTAAAGAGAAGCAGATGTTTGCGACATGTCAAATTACTGTTAGAAGTGAGATTAGTTTTCCTTTTCTCTGCACAAGTTTTACTTGAAAGATAATAACGTTCTTTTGAATGTGTATTTATTTCATGAAATGCTTTTGTAAGAAAAGCACATGTGTTTTTCTGTAAAGAGAAGCAGTTCTTTGGAACATGTTAAAGTATTGGTAGAAGTGAGATCCGCATTCCTTTTCTCTGTACAAGCTTTACTTTGAAAGATATTCACATTCTTTTGAAAGTGTATTCATTTCTTGAAAAGCTTTAGCATGAAACACACATGTGTATCTTGGTAAGGAGAAGCAGTTGTTTACGACATTCAAAGTATTGTTTGAAGTGAAATCAGTATTCCTTTTCTCTGTAGCAGGTTTACTTTGAAAGAAAATCACATTCTTTTGAAAGGGTGTTCATTTCATAAATAGCTTTAGTAAGAAACGCACATGTGTTTCTCTAAAGAGAGGCCATTTTTTGCGACATGTCAAAGTATTGTTAGAAGAGAGATCAGTGTTCCTTTCTGTGTAGAAGCTTTACTTTGAAAGATAATCACATTCCTTTGAAAGTGTATTCATTTCAGGATTAGCTTTAGTAAGAAACACACATGTTACTTGGTAAAGAGATTCAATTGTTTCCTTAATGTCAAAGTCTTGTTAGAAGTGAGATCAGTGTTCCATCCTCTGTAGAAGCTTTGCTTTGAATGATAATCACGTTCTTTTGAATGTGTATTCATTTCTTAAAAAGTTTTAGTATGAAACACACATGAGTTTCTCTGTAAAGAAGCAGATGTTTGCAACTGTCAAATATCTATTAGAAGTGAGATCAGTTTTCCTTTTCTCTGTCAAAGCTTTATTTTGAAAGATAATCACGTTTTTTGAAAGTGTATTAGTTTCATATATAACTTTAGTAAGAAACGCACAGTTGTTTCTCTGTAAAGAAAGGCCGTATTATGCATCATGTCAAAGTATTTTTAGAAGAGAGATCAGTGTTCCTTTCTCTGTAAAAGCTTTACTTTGAAAGATAATCACATTCTTTTCAAAGTGTATTCATTTCATGAAAAGCATTAGGAAGAAACGCATATGTGTTTCTCTGTAAAGAGAAACAGTTTTTTCCGACATGTCAAGTATTTTTAGAAGTGAGATCAGTGTTCCTTTTCTCTGTAGAAGCTTTGCTTTGAAGTATAATCATATTCTTTTGAAAGTGTATTCATTTCATGATAAGCTTTAGTAAGAAACGTACATGTGTTTCTCTGTAAAGAAAAGCACTTCTTTTCGACGTGTCAAATTACTGTTAGAAGTGAGATCAGTGTTCATTTTCTCTGTGGAAGCTTTATTTTGAAATATAGTCACGTTCTTTTGAAAGTGTATTCATTTCTAGAAATGCTTTAGTAATAATGCTCATGTGTGTCTTGGTAAAGAGAAGCAGTTGTTTCTGACATGTCAAAGTCTTGTTAGAAGTGTGATCAGTATTCATTTCTCTGTAGAAGCTTTACTTTGAAAGATAATCACATTCTTTGAAAGTGTATCCATTTCATTAATAGCTTTAGTAAGAAACGCACAAGTGTTTCTCTGTAAAGAGAAGCTGTTGTTTGCGACATGTCAAAGTATTGTTAGAAGGGAGATCAGTGTTCCATTCTCTGTAGAAGCTTTGCTTTGCAATACAATTGGTTCTTTAAAAAGTGTATTCATTTCTTTAAAAACTTTAGTAAGAAACGCACATGTGTTTCTTGGTAATGAGAAGCAGTTGTTTGCGACATGTCAACGTCCTATTAGACCTGAGATCAGTGTTGCTTTTCTCTGTAGAAGCTTTAATTTGAAAGATAACCACATTCTTTGAAAGTGTATTTATTTCATAAATAGCTTTAGTAAGAAACGCACATGTGTTTCTCTGTAAAGAGAGGCCATTTTTTGCGACATGTCAAAGTATTGTTATTAGTGAGATCAGTGTTCCTTTTCTCTGTACAAGCTTTACATTGAAAGATAATCACGCTATTTTGAAACTGTATTCTTTCCTGAAAAGCTTTAGTTAAAACGCACTTGTGTTACTTGGTAAGGAGAAGCAGTTGTTTGCGACATGTCAAAGTGTTGTTTGAAGTGAGGTCAATGTTCCTTTTCTAGGTACAAGATTTACTTTGAAAGATAATCACATTCTTTTGAAAGTGTATTCATTTCCTGAAAAGCTTTAGTAACTAACACACATGTGTTTCTTGATAAAGAGAAGCAGTTTTTTGCGACATGTCAACGTCTTGTTAGAAGTGATATCAGTGTTCCTTTTCTTTGTACAAGCTTTACTTTGAAGGATAATCACATTCTTTTGAAGGTGTATACATTTCTTGAACAGCTTTAGTTAGAAACACATGTGTTTCTTGGTAAAGAGAAGCAGTTGTTTGCGACATGTCAAAGTATTGTTAGAAGTGAGATCAGTTTACCTTTCCCTGTACAACTTTACTTTGAAAGATAATCATATTCTTCTGAAAGTGTATTCATTTCATTAATAGCTTTAGTAAGAAACGCACAAGTGTTTCTCTGTAAAGAAAAGCCATTTTTTGCGACATGTCAAAGTCTTTTGAGAAGTGAGATCAGTGTTCCTTTTCTCTATAGAAGCTTTACTTTGGAAGATAATCACGTTTTTTTGAAAGTGCATTTATTTCATGAAATACTTTTGTAAGAAACACACATGTGTTTCTCTGTAAGGAGAAGCAGTTGTTTTCGACATGTCAACGTCTTGTTAGAAGTGAGATCAGTAGTCATTTTCTGTGTGCAAGCTTTAATTTGAAATATAATCACGTTCTTTTGAAAGTGTATTTATTTCTTTAAATGCTTTAGTAATAACACACATGTGTTTCTTGGTAAGGAAAGGCAGTTGTTTCTGACATGTCAAAGCCTTGTTAGAAGTGAGATCAGTGTTCATTTCTCTTTAGAAACTTTACTTTGAAAGATAATCACATTCTTTGAAAGTGTATTCATTTCATAAATAACTTAAGTAAGAAACGCACAACTGTTCCTTGTAAAGAGAAGCCATTGTTTACGACATGTCAAAGTATTGTTAGAAGTGAGATCAGTGTTCCATTCTCTGTAGAAACTCTGCTTTGAAATATAATCATGTTCTTTTAAAAGTGTATTCATTTCTTTAAAACTTTAGTAAGCAAAGCACATGTGTTACTTGGTTAGGAGAAGCAGTTGTTTGGGACATGTCAAAATATTGTTTGAAGTGAGATCAATATTCCTTTTCTCTGTACAAGCTTTAATTTGAAAGATAATCACGTTCTTTTGAAAGTGTATACATTTCTTGAAAATCTTTAGTAAGAAACATACATGTATTTCTCTCTAAAGAAAAGCAGTTGTTTGTGACATGTCAAATTACTGTTAAAAATGAGAACAGTTTTCTTTTCTCTCTACAAGCTTTACTTTGAAAGATAATCTCATTGTTTTGAAAGTGTATTCATTTCAAAAATAGCTTTAGTAAGAAACGCACAACTGTTTCTCTGTAAAGAAAAGCCATTTTTTGCGACATGTCAAAGTATTTTTGGAAGAGAGATAAGTGTTCCTTTCTCTGTAGAAGCTTTACTTTGAAAGATAATCACATTTATTTCAAAGTGTATTCATTTCATGAAAAGCTTTAGGAAGAAACACACATGTGTTTCCCTGTAAAGAGAAGCAGTTGTTTGCGACGTGTCAAATTATTGTTAGAAGTGATATCAATGTTCCTTTTCTCCGTAGAAGCTTTACTTTGAAAGAAAGTCACATTCTTTGGAAAGTGTATTCATTTTATAAATAGCTTTAGTAAGAAACACACGTCTTTCTGTGTAAAGAAAAGTTGTTTGCGACATGTCAAATTACTGTTAGAAGTGAGATCAGTGTTCCTTTTCTCTGTAGAAGCTATGCTTTGAAATATAATCACGTTCTTTTGAAAGTGTATTCATTTCTTGAAAAGCTTTATTAAGAAACACATGTGTTTCTTGGTAAAGAGAAGCAGTTTTTGCTACATGTCAAAGTCTTTTGAGAAGTGAGATCAGTGTTCCTTTTCTCTATAGAAGCTTTACTTTGGAAGATAATCACGTTTTTTTGAAAGTGCATTTATTTCATGAAATACTATTGTAAGAAACACACATGTGTTTCTCTGTAAGGAGAAGCAGTTGTTTTCGACATGTCAAAGTATTGTTA
Organism: Chionomys nivalis; assembly: GCF_950005125.1. Lineage (NCBI taxonomy): Eukaryota > Metazoa > Chordata > Mammalia > Rodentia > Cricetidae > Chionomys > Chionomys nivalis. Next base: position 137,036,177 of record NC_080087.1, read on the forward strand.
GAAGTGAGATCAATAGTCATTTTCTGTGTGCAAGCTTTAATTTGAAATATAATCACGTTCTTTTGAAAGTGTATTTATTTCCTGAAAAGCTTTAGTAATAACACACATGTGTTTCTTGGTAAGGAAAGGCAGTTGTTTCTGACATGTCAAAGCCATGTTAGAAGTGAGATCAGTTTTCATTTCTCTTTAGAAACTTTACTTTGAAAGATAATCACATTCTTTGAAAGTGTATTCATTTCATAAATAACTTAAGTAAGAAACGCACAAGTGTTTCTCTGTAAAGAGAAGCAGTTGTTTGCGACATGTCAAAGTATTGTTAGAAGTGAGATCAGTGTTCCATTCTCTGTAGAAACTCTGCTTTGAAATATAATCATGTTCTTTTAAAAGTGTATTCATTTCTTTAAAACTTTAGTAAGCAAAGCACATGTGTTACTTGGTTAGGAGAAGCAGTTGTTTGGGACATGTCAAAATATTGTTTGAAGTGAGATCAATATTCCTTTTCTCTGTACAAGCTTTAATTTGAAAGATAATCACGTTCTTTTGAAAGTGTATACATTTCTTGAAAATCTTTAGTAAGAAACATACATGTATTTCTCTCTAAAGAAAAGCAGTTGTTTGTGACATGTCAAATTACTGTTAAAAATGAGAACAGTTTTCTTTTCTCTCTACAAGCTTTACTTTGAAAGATAATCTCATTGTTTTGAAAGTGTATTCATTTCAAAAATAGCTTTAGTAAGAAACGCACAACTGTTTCTCTGTAAAGAAAAGCCATTTTTTGCGACATGTCAAAGTATTTTTGGAAGAGAGATAAGTGTTCCTTTCTCTGTAGAAGCTTTACTTTGAAAGATAATCACATTTATTTCAAAGTGTATTCATTTCATGAAAAGCTTTAGGAAGAAACACACATGTGTTTCCCTGTAAAGAGAAGCAGTTGTTTGCGACGTGTCAAATTATTGTTAGAAGTGATATCAATGTTCCTTTTCTCCGTAGAAGCTTTACTTTGAAAGAAAGTCACATTCTTTGGAAAGTGTATTCATTTTATAAATAGCTTTAGTAAGAAACACACGTCTTTCTGTGTAAAGAAAAGTTGTTTGCGACATGTCAAATTACTGTTAGAAGTGAGATCAGTGTTCCTTTTCTCTGTAGAAGCTATGCTTTGAAATATAATCACGTTCTTTTGAAAGTGTATTCATTTCTTGAAAAGCTTTACTAAGAAACCCACGTGTATCTTGTTAAAGAGAAGCAATTGTTTGCGACATGTCAAAGTATTGTTTGAAGTGAGATCAGTATTCCTTTTCTCTGTAGAAGCTTTATTTGAAAGATAATCACATTCTTTTGAAAGTGTATTCATTTCTTGAAATGCTTTAGTAAGAAACGCACATGTCTTTTTCTGTAAAGCAAAGCAGTTCTTTGTGACATGTCAAAGGCTTGTTAGAAGTGAGATCCGTGTTCCTTTTCTCTGTAGAATCTTTGCTTTTAAATATAATCACGTTCTTTTTAAAGTGTATTCATTTTAGGAAAAGCTTTATTAAGAAATGCACATGTGCTTCTCCTTATAGAGAAGCAGATTTTTTCGACATATCTATTACTGTTTGAAGTGAGATCAGTTTTCCTTTTCTCTGTAGAAGCTTTACTTTGGAAGATAATCACATTGTTTTGAAAGAGTTCATTTCAAAAATAGCTTTAGTAAGAAACGCAAAAGTGTTTCTTTGTAAAGAAAAGCAGTTGTTTGCAACATGGCAAATTACTGTTAGAAGTGAGATCAGTGTTACTTTTCTCTGTAGAAGCTTTGCTTTGAAATATAATCACGTTCTTTTGAAAGTGTATTCATCTCTTGAAAAGCTTTATTAAGAAACACATGTGTTTCTTGGTAAAGAGAAGCAGTTTTTGCTACATGTCAAAGTCTTTTGAGAAGTGAGATCAGTGTTCCTTTTCTCTATAGAAGCTTTACTTTGGAAGATAATCACGTTTTTTTGAAAGTGCATTTATTTCATGAAATACTATTGTAAGAAACACACATGTGTTTCTCTGTAAGGAGAAGCAGTTGTTTTCGACATGTCAAAGTATTGTTAGAAGTGAGATCAGTAGTCATTTTCTGTGTGCAAGCTTTAATTTGAAATATAATCACGTTCTTTTGAAAGTGTATTTATTTCTTTAAATGCTTTAGTAATAACACACATGTGTTTCTTGGTAAGGAAAGGCAGTTGTTTCTGACATGTCAAAGCCTTGTTAGAAGTGAGATCAGTGTTCATTTCTCTTTAGAAACTTTACTTTGAAAGATAATCACATTCTTTGAAAGTGTATTCATTTCATAAATAACTTAAGTAAGAAACGCACAACTGTTCCTTGTAAAGAGAAGCCATTGTTTACGACATGTCAACGTATTGGTAGAAGTGAGATCAGTGTTCCTTTTCTCTGTAGAATCTTTGTTTTGAAATATAAACATGTTCTTTTGAAAGTGTATTCATATCTTGAAAAGCTTTAGTAAGAAACGCACATGTGTTTCTCTGTAAAGAGAAGCAGATGTTTGCGACATGTCAAATTACTGTTAGAAGTGAGATTAGTTTTCCTTTTCTCTGCACAAGTTTTACTTGAAAGATAATAACGTTCTTTTGAATGTGTATTTATTTCATGAAATGCTTTTGTAAGAAAAGCACATGTGTTTTTCTGTAAAGAGAAGCAGTTCTTTGGAACATGTTAAAGTATTGGTAGAAGTGAGATCCGCATTCCTTTTCTCTGTACAAGCTTTACTTTGAAAGATATTCACATTCTTTTGAAAGTGTATTCATTTCTTGAAAAGCTTTAGCATGAAACACACATGTGTATCTTGGTAAGGAGAAGCAGTTGTTTACGACATTCAAAGTATTGTTTGAAGTGAAATCAGTATTCCTTTTCTCTGTAGCAGGTTTACTTTGAAAGAAAATCACATTCTTTTGAAAGGGTGTTCATTTCATAAATAGCTTTAGTAAGAAACGCACATGTGTTTCTCTAAAGAGAGGCCATTTTTTGCGACATGTCAAAGTATTGTTAGAAGAGAGATCAGTGTTCCTTTCTGTGTAGAAGCTTTACTTTGAAAGATAATCACATTCCTTTGAAAGTGTATTCATTTCAGGATTAGCTTTAGTAAGAAACACACATGTTACTTGGTAAAGAGATTCAATTGTTTCCTTAATGTCAAAGTCTTGTTAGAAGTGAGATCAGTGTTCCATCCTCTGTAGAAGCTTTGCTTTGAATGATAATCACGTTCTTTTGAATGTGTATTCATTTCTTAAAAAGTTTTAGTATGAAACACACATGAGTTTCTCTGTAAAGAAGCAGATGTTTGCAACTGTCAAATATCTATTAGAAGTGAGATCAGTTTTCCTTTTCTCTGTCAAAGCTTTATTTTGAAAGATAATCACGTTTTTTGAAAGTGTATTAGTTTCATATATAACTTTAGTAAGAAACGCACAGTTGTTTCTCTGTAAAGAAAGGCCGTATTATGCATCATGTCAAAGTATTTTTAGAAGAGAGATCAGTGTTCCTTTCTCTGTAAAAGCTTTACTTTGAAAGATAATCACATTCTTTTCAAAGTGTATTCATTTCATGAAAAGCATTAGGAAGAAACGCATATGTGTTTCTCTGTAAAGAGAAACAGTTTTTTCCGACATGTCAAGTATTTTTAGAAGTGAGATCAGTGTTCCTTTTCTCTGTAGAAGCTTTGCTTTGAAGTATAATCATATTCTTTTGAAAGTGTATTCATTTCATGATAAGCTTTAGTAAGAAACGTACATGTGTTTCTCTGTAAAGAAAAGCACTTCTTTTCGACGTGTCAAATTACTGTTAGAAGTGAGATCAGTGTTCATTTTCTCTGTGGAAGCTTTATTTTGAAATATAGTCACGTTCTTTTGAAAGTGTATTCATTTCTAGAAATGCTTTAGTAATAATGCTCATGTGTGTCTTGGTAAAGAGAAGCAGTTGTTTCTGACATGTCAAAGTCTTGTTAGAAGTGTGATCAGTATTCATTTCTCTGTAGAAGCTTTACTTTGAAAGATAATCACATTCTTTGAAAGTGTATCCATTTCATTAATAGCTTTAGTAAGAAACGCACAAGTGTTTCTCTGTAAAGAGAAGCTGTTGTTTGCGACATGTCAAAGTATTGTTAGAAGGGAGATCAGTGTTCCATTCTCTGTAGAAGCTTTGCTTTGCAATACAATTGGTTCTTTAAAAAGTGTATTCATTTCTTTAAAAACTTTAGTAAGAAACGCACATGTGTTTCTTGGTAATGAGAAGCAGTTGTTTGCGACATGTCAACGTCCTATTAGACCTGAGATCAGTGTTGCTTTTCTCTGTAGAAGCTTTAATTTGAAAGATAACCACATTCTTTGAAAGTGTATTTATTTCATAAATAGCTTTAGTAAGAAACGCACATGTGTTTCTCTGTAAAGAGAGGCCATTTTTTGCGACATGTCAAAGTATTGTTATTAGTGAGATCAGTGTTCCTTTTCTCTGTACAAGCTTTACATTGAAAGATAATCACGCTATTTTGAAACTGTATTCTTTCCTGAAAAGCTTTAGTTAAAACGCACTTGTGTTACTTGGTAAGGAGAAGCAGTTGTTTGCGACATGTCAAAGTGTTGTTTGAAGTGAGGTCAATGTTCCTTTTCTAGGTACAAGATTTACTTTGAAAGATAATCACATTCTTTTGAAAGTGTATTCATTTCCTGAAAAGCTTTAGTAACTAACACACATGTGTTTCTTGATAAAGAGAAGCAGTTTTTTGCGACATGTCAACGTCTTGTTAGAAGTGATATCAGTGTTCCTTTTCTTTGTACAAGCTTTACTTTGAAGGATAATCACATTCTTTTGAAGGTGTATACATTTCTTGAACAGCTTTAGTTAGAAACACATGTGTTTCTTGGTAAAGAGAAGCAGTTGTTTGCGACATGTCAAAGTATTGTTAGAAGTGAGATCAGTTTACCTTTCTCTGTACAACTTTACTTTGAAAGATAATCATATTCTTCTGAAAGTGTATTCATTTCATTAATAGCTTTAGTAAGAAACGCACAAGTGTTTCTCTGTAAAGAAAAGCCATTTTTTGCGACATGTCAAAGTCTTTTGAGAAGTGAGATCAGTGTTCCTTTTCTCTATAGAAGCTTTACTTTGGAAGATAATCACGTTTTTTTGAAAGTGCATTTATTTCATGAAATACTTTTGTAAGAAACACACATGTGTTTCTCTGTAAGGAGAAGCAGTTGTTTTCGACATGTCAACGTCTTGTTAGAAGTGAGATCAGTAGTCATTTTCTGTGTGCAAGCTTTAATTTGAAATATAATCACGTTCTTTTGAAAGTGTATTTATTTCTTTAAATGCTTTAGTAATAACACACATGTGTTTCTTGGTAAGGAAAGGCAGTTGTTTCTGACATGTCAAAGCCTTGTTAGAAGTGAGATCAGTGTTCATTTCTCTTTAGAAACTTTACTTTGAAAGATAATCACATTCTTTGAAAGTGTATTCATTTCATAAATAACTTAAGTAAGAAACGCACAACTGTTCCTTGTAAAGAGAAGCCATTGTTTACGACATGTCAAAGTATTGTTAGAAGTGAGATCAGTGTTCCATTCTCTGTAGAAACTCTGCTTTGAAATATAATCATGTTCTTTTAAAAGTGTATTCATTTCTTTAAAACTTTAGTAAGCAAAGCACATGTGTTACTTGGTTAGGAGAAGCAGTTGTTTGGGACATGTCAAAATATTGTTTGAAGTGAGATCAATATTCCTTTTCTCTGTACAAGCTTTAATTTGAAAGATAATCACGTTCTTTTGAAAGTGTATACATTTCTTGAAAATCTTTAGTAAGAAACATACATGTATTTCTCTCTAAAGAAAAGCAGTTGTTTGTGACATGTCAAATTACTGTTAAAAATGAGAACAGTTTTCTTTTCTCTCTACAAGCTTTACTTTGAAAGATAATCTCATTGTTTTGAAAGTGTATTCATTTCAAAAATAGCTTTAGTAAGAAACGCACAACTGTTTCTCTGTAAAGAAAAGCCATTTTTTGCGACATGTCAAAGTATTTTTGGAAGAGAGATAAGTGTTCCTTTCTCTGTAGAAGCTTTACTTTGAAAGATAATCACATTTATTTCAAAGTGTATTCATTTCATGAAAAGCTTTAGGAAGAAACACACATGTGTTTCCCTGTAAAGAGAAGCAGTTGTTTGCGACGTGTCAAATTATTGTTAGAAGTGATATCAATGTTCCTTTTCTCCGTAGAAGCTTTACTTTGAAAGAAAGTCACATTCTTTGGAAAGTGTATTCATTTTATAAATAGCTTTAGTAAGAAACACACGTCTTTCTGTGTAAAGAAAAGTTGTTTGCGACATGTCAAATTACTGTTAGAAGTGAGATCAGTGTTCCTTTTCTCTGTAGAAGCTATGCTTTGAAATATAATCACGTTCTTTTGAAAGTGTATTCATTTCTTGAAAAGCTTTACTAAGAAACCCACGTGTATCTTGTTAAAGAGAAGCAATTGTTTGCGACATGTCAAAGTATTGTTTGAAGTGAGATCAGTATTCCTTTTCTCTGTAGAAGCTTTATTTGAAAGATAATCACATTCTTTTGAAAGTGTATTCATTTCTTGAAATGCTTTAGTAAGAAACGCACATGTCTTTTTCTGTAAAGCAAAGCAGTTCTTTGTGACATGTCAAAGGCTTGTTAGAAGTGAGATCCGTGTTCCTTTTCTCTGTAGAATCTTTGCTTTTAAATATAATCACGTTCTTTTTAAAGTGTATTCATTTTAGGAAAAGCTTTATTAAGAAATGCACATGTGCTTCTCCTTATAGAGAAGCAGATTTTTTCGACATATCTATTACTGTTTGAAGTGAGATCAGTTTTCCTTTTCTCTGTAGAAGCTTTACTTTGGAAGATAATCACATTGTTTTGAAAGAGTTCATTTCAAAAATAGCTTTAGTAAGAAACGCAAAAGTGTTTCTTTGTAAAGAAAAGCAGTTGTTTGCAACATGGCAAATTACTGTTAGAAGTGAGATCAGTGTTACTTTTCTCTGTAGAAGCTTTGCTTTGAAATATAATCATGTTCTTTTGAAAGTGTATTCATCTCTTGAAAAGCTTTATTAAGAAACACATGTGTTTCTTGGTAAAGAGAAGCAGTTTTTGCTACATGTCAAAGTCTTTTGAGAAGTGAGATCAGTGTTCCTTTTCTCTATAGAAGCTTTACTTTGGAAGATAATCACGTTTTTTTGAAAGTGCATTTATTTCATGAAATACTATTGTAAGAAACACACATGTGTTTCTCTGTAAGGAGAAGCAGTTGTTTTCGACATGTCAAAGTATTGTTAGAAGTGAGATCAGTAGTCATTTTCTGTGTGCAAGCTTTAATTTGAAATATAATCACGTTCTTTTGAAAGTGTATTTATTTCTTTAAATGCTTTAGTAATAACACACATGTGTTTCTTGGTAAGGAAAGGCAGTTGTTTCTGACATGTCAAAGCCTTGTTAGAAGTGAGATCAGTGTTCATTTCTCTTTAGAAACTTTACTTTGAAAGATAATCACATTCTTTGAAAGTGTATTCATTTCATAAATAACTTAAGTAAGAAACGCACAAGTGTTTCTCTGTAAAGAGAAGCAGTTGTTTGCGACATGTCAAAGTATTGTTAGAAGTGAGATCAGTGTTCCATTCTCTGTAGAAACTCTGCTTTGAAATATAATCATGTTCTTTTAAAAGTGTATTCATTTCTTTAAAACTTTAGTAAGCAAAGCACATGTGTTACTTGGTTAGGAGAAGCAGTTGTTTGGGACATGTCAAAATATTGTTTGAAGTGAGATCAATATTCCTTTTCTCTGTACAAGCTTTAATTTGAAAGATAATCACGTTCTTTTGAAAGTGTATACATTTCTTGAAAATCTTTAGTAAGAAACATACATGTATTTCTCTCTAAAGAAAAGCAGTTGTTTGTGACATGTCAAATTACTGTTAAAAATGAGAACAGTTTTCTTTTCTCTCTACAAGCTTTACTTTGAAAGATAATCTCATTGTTTTGAAAGTGTATTCATTTCAAAAATAGCTTTAGTAAGAAACGCACAACTGTTTCTCTGTAAAGAAAAGCCATTTTTTGCGACATGTCAAAGTATTTTTGGAAGAGAGATAAGTGTTCCTTTCTCTGTAGAAGCTTTACTTTGAAAGATAATCACATTTATTTCAAAGTGTATTCATTTCATGAAAAGCTTTAGGAAGAAACACACATGTGTTTCCCTGTAAAGAGAAGCAGTTGTTTGCGACGTGTCAAATTATTGTTAGAAGTGATATCAATGTTCCTTTTCTCCGTAGAAGCTTTACTTTGAAAGAAAGTCACATTCTTTGGAAAGTGTATTCATTTTATAAATAGCTTTAGTAAGAAACACACGTCTTTCTGTGTAAAGAAAAGTTGTTTGCGACATGTCAAATTACTGTTAGAAGTGAGATCAGTGTTCCTTTTCTCTGTAGAAGCTATGCTTTGAAATATAATCACGTTCTTTTGAAAGTGTATTCATTTCTTGAAAAGCTTTACTAAGAAACCCACGTGTATCTTGTTAAAGAGAAGCAATTGTTTGCGACATGTCAAAGTATTGTTTGAAGTGAGATCAGTATTCCTTTTCTCTGTAGAAGCTTTATTTGAAAGATAATCACATTCTTTTGAAAGTGTATTCATTTCTTGAAATGCTTTAGTAAGAAACGCACATGTCTTTTTCTGTAAAGCAAAGCAGTTCTTTGTGACATGTCAAAGGCTTGTTAGAAGTGAGATCCGTGTTCCTTTTCTCTGTAGAATCTTTGCTTTTAAATATAATCACGTTCTTTTTAAAGTGTATTCATTTTAGGAAAAGCTTTATTAAGAAATGCACATGTGCTTCTCCTTATAGAGAAGCAGATTTTTTCGACATATCTATTACTGTTTGAAGTAAGATCAGTTTTCCTTTTCTCTGTAGAAGCTTTACTTTGGAAGATAATCACATTGTTTTGAAAGAGTTCATTTCAAAAATAGCTTTAGTAAGAAACGCAAAAGTGTTTCTTTGTAAAGAAAAGCAGTTGTTTGCAACATGGCAAATTACTGTTAGAAGTGAGATCAGTGTTACTTTTCTCTGTAGAAGCTTTGCTTTGAAATATAATCATGTTCTTTTGAAAGTGTATTCATCTCTTGAAAAGCTTTATTAAGAAACACATGTGTTTCTTGGTAAAGAGAAGCAGTTTTTGCTACATGTCAAAGTCTTTTTAGAAGTGAGATCAGTGTTCCTTTTCTCTATAGAAGCTTTACTTTGGAAGATAATCACGTTTTTTTGAAAGTGCATTTATTTCATGAAATACTTTTGTAAGAAACACACATGTGTTTCTCTGTAAGGAGAAGCAGTTGTTTTCGACATGTCAAAGTATTGTTAGAAGTGAGATCAGTAGTCATTTTCTGTGTGCAAGCTTTAATTTGAAATATAATCACGTTCTTTTGAAAGTGTATTTATTTCTTTAAATGCTTTAGTAATAACACACATGTGTTTCTTGGTAAGGAAAGGCAGTTGTTTCTGACATGTCAAAGCCTTGTTAGAAGTGAGATCAGTGTTCATTTCTCTTTAGAAACTTTACTTTGAAAGATAATCACATTCTTTGAAAGTGTATTCATTTCATAAATAACTTAAGTAAGAAACGCACAACTGTTCCTTGTAAAGAGAAGCCATTGTTTACGACATGTCAAAGTATTGTTAGAAGTGAGATCAGTGTTCCTTTTCTCTGTAGAATCTTTGTTTTGAAATATAAACATGTTCTTTTGAAAGTGTATTCATATCTTGAAAAGCTTTAGTAAGAAACGCACATGTGTTTCTCTGTAAAGAGAAGCAGATGTTTGCGACATGTCAAATTACTGTTAGAAGTGAGATTAGTTTTCCTTTTCTCTGCAGAAGTTTTACTTTGAAAGATAATAACGTTCTTTTGAATGTGTATTTATTTCATGAAATGCTTTTGTAAGAAAAGCACATGTGTTTTTCTGTAAAGAGAAGCAGTTCTTTGGAACATGTTAAAGTATTGGTAGAAGTGAGATCCGCATTCCTTTTCTCTGTACAAGCTTTACTTTGAAAGATATTCACATTCTTTTGAAAGTGTATTCATTTCTTGAAAAGCTTTAGCATGAAACACACATGTGTATCTTGGTAAGGAGAAGCAGTTGTTTACGACATTCAAAGTATTGTTTGAAGTGAAATCAGTATTCCTTTTCTCTGTAGCAGGTTTACTTTGAAAGAAAATCACATTCTTTTGAAAGGGTGTTCATTTCATAAATAGCTTTAGTAAGAAACGCACATGTGTTTCTCTAAAGAGAGGCCATTTTTTGCGACATGTCAAAGTATTGTTAGAAGAGAGATCAGTGTTCCTTTCTGTGTAGAAGCTTTACTTTGAAAGATAATCACATTCCTTTGAAAGTGTATTCATTTCAGGATTAGCTTTAGTAAGAAACACACGTGTTACTTGGTAAAGAGATTCAATTGTTTCCTAAATGTCAAAGTCTTGTTAGAAGTGAGATCAGTGTTCCATCCTCTGTAGAAGCTTTGCTTTGAATGATAATCACGTTCTTTTGAATGTGTATTCATTTCTTAAAAAGTTTTAGTATGAAACACACATGAGTTTCTCTGTAAAGAAGCAGATGTTTGCAACTGTCAAATATCTATTAGAAGTGAGATCAGTTTTCCTTTTCTCTGTCAAAGCTTTATTTTGAAAGATAATCACGTTTTTTGAAAGTGTATTAGTTTCATATATAACTTTAGTAAGAAACGCACAGTTGTTTCTCTGTAAAGAAAGGCCGTATTATGCATCATGTCAAAGTATTTTTAGAAGAGAGATCACTGTTCCTTTCTCTGTAAAAGCTTTACTTTGAAAGATAATCACATTCTTTTCAAAGTGTATTCATTTCATGAAAAGCATTAGGAAGAAACGCATATGTGTTTCTCTGTAAAGAGAAGCAGTTTTTTCCGACATGTCAAGTATTTTTAGAAGTGAGATCAGTGTTCCTTTTCTCTGTAGAAGCTTTGCTTTGAAGTATAATCATATTCTTTTGAAAGTGTATTCATTTCATGATAAGCTTTAGTAAGAAACGTACATGTGTTTCTCTGTAAAGAAAAGCACTTCTTTTCGACGTGTCAAATTACTGTTAGAAGTGAGATCAGTGTTCATTTTCTCTGTGGAAGCTTTATTTTGAAATATAGTCACGTTCTTTTGAAAGTGTATTCATTTCTAGAAATGCTTTAGTAATAATGCTCATGTGTGTCTTGGTAAAGAGAAGCAGTTGTTTCTGACATGTCAAAGTCTTGTTAGAAGTGTGATCAGTATTCATTTCTCTGTAGAAGCTTTACTTTGAAAGATAATCACATTCTTTGAAAGTGTATCCATTTCATTAATAGCTTTAGTAAGAAACGCACAAGTGTTTCTCTGTAAAGAGAAGCTGTTGTTTGCGACATGTCAAAGTATTGTTAGAAGGGAGATCAGTGTTCCATTCTCTGTAGAAGCTTTGCTTTGCAATACAATTGCTTCTTTAAAAAGTGTATTCATTTCTTTAAAAACTTTAGTAAGAAACGCACATGTGTTTCTTGGTAATGAGAAGCAGTTGTTTGCGACATGTCAACGTCCTATTAGACCTGAGATCAGTGTTGCTTTTCTCTGTAGAAGCTTTAATTTGAAAGATAACCACATTCTTTGAAAGTGTATTTATTTCATAAATAGCTTTAGTAAGAAACGCACATGTGTTTCTCTGTAAAGAGAGGCCATTTTTTGCGACATGTCAAAGTATTGTTATTAGTGAGATCAGTGTTCCTTTTCTCTGTACAAGCTTTACATTGAAAGATAATCACGCTATTTTGAAACTGTATTCTTTCCTGAAAAGCTTTAGTTAAAACGCACTTGTGTTACTTGGTAAGGAGAAGCAGTTGTTTGCGACATGTCAAAGTGTTGTTTGAAGTGAGGTCAATGTTCCTTTTCTAGGTACAAGATTTACTTTGAAAGATAATCACATTCTTTTGAAAGTGTATTCATTTCCTGAAAAGCTTTAGTAACTAACACACATGTGTTTCTTGATAAAGAGAAGCAGTTTTTTGCGACATGTCAACGTCTTGTTAGAAGTGATATCAGTGTTCCTTTTCTTTGTACAAGCTTTACTTTGAAGGATAATCACATTCTTTTGAAAGTGTATACATTTCTTGAACAGCTTTAGTTAGAAACACATGTGTTTCTTGGTAAAGAGAAGCAGTTGTTTGCGACATGTCAAAGTATTGTTAGAAGTGAGATCAGTTTACCTTTCTCTGTACAACTTTACTTTGAAAGATAATCATATTCTTCTGAAAGTGTATTCATTTCATTAATAACTTAAGTAAGAAACGCACAAGTGTTTCTCTGTAAAGAGAAGCAGTTGTTTGCGACATGTCAAAGTATTGTTAGAAGTGAGATCAGTGTTCCATTCTCTGTAGAAACTCTGCTTTGAAATATAATCATGTTCTTTTAAAAGTGTATTCATTTCTTTAAAACTTTAGTAAGCAAAGCACATGTGTTACTTGGTTAGGAGAAGCAGTTGTTTGGGACATGTCAAAATATTGTTTGAAGTGAGATCAATATTCCTTTTCTCTGTACAAGCTTTAATTTGAAAGATAATCACGTTCTTTTGAAAGTGTATACATTTCTTGAAAATCTTTAGTAAGAAACATACATGTATTTCTCTCTAAAGAAAAGCAGTTGTTTGTGACATGTCAAATTACTGTTAAAAATGAGAACAGTTTTCTTTTCTCTCTACAAGCTTTACTTTGAAAGATAATCTCATTGTTTTGAAAGTGTATTCATTTCAAAAATAGCTTTAGTAAGAAACGCACAACTGTTTCTCTGTAAAGAAAAGCCATTTTTTGCGACATGTCAAAGTATTTTTGGAAGAGAGATAAGTGTTCCTTTCTCTGTAGAAGCTTTACTTTGAAAGATAATCACATTTATTTCAAAGTGTATTCATTTCATGAAAAGCTTTAGGAAGAAACACACATGTGTTTCCCTGTAAAGAGAAGCAGTTGTTTGCGACGTGTCAAATTATTGTTAGAAGTGATATCAATGTTCCTTTTCTCCGTAGAAGCTTTACTTTGAAAGAAAGTCACATTCTTTGGAAAGTGTATTCATTTTATAAATAGCTTTAGTAAGAAACACACGTCTTTCTGTGTAAAGAAAAGTTGTTTGCGACATGTCAAATTACTGTTAGAAGTGAGATCAGTGTTCCTTTTCTCTGTAGAAGCTATGCTTTGAAATATAATCACGTTCTTTTGAAAGTGTATTCATTTCTTGAAAAGCTTTACTAAGAAACCCACGTGTATCTTGTTAAAGAGAAGCAATTGTTTGCGACATGTCAAAGTATTGTTTGAAGTGAGATCAGTATTCCTTTTCTCTGTAGAAGCTTTATTTGAAAGATAATCACATTCTTTTGAAAGTGTATTCATTTCTTGAAATGCTTTAGTAAGAAACGCACATGTCTTTTTCTGTAAAGCAAAGCAGTTCTTTGTGACATGTCAAAGGCTTGTTAGAAGTGAGATCCGTGTTCCTTTTCTCTGTAGAATCTTTGCTTTTAAATATAATCACGTTCTTTTTAAAGTGTATTCATTTTAGGAAAAGCTTTATTAAGAAATGCACATGTGCTTCTCCTTATAGAGAAGCAGATTTTTTCGACATATCTATTACTGTTTGAAGTGAGATCAGTTTTCCTTTTCTCTGTAGAAGCTTTACTTTGGAAGATAATCACATTGTTTTGAAAGAGTTCATTTCAAAAATAGCTTTAGTAAGAAACGCAAAAGTGTTTCTTTGTAAAGAAAAGCAGTTGTTTGCAACATGGCAAATTACTGTTAGAAGTGAGATCAGTGTTACTTTTCTCTGTAGAAGCTTTGCTTTGAAATATAATCATGTTCTTTTGAAAGTGTATTCATCTCTTGAAAAGCTTTATTAAGAAACACATGTGTTTCTTGGTAAAGAGAAGCAGTTTTTGCTACATGTCAAAGTCTTTTGAGAAGTGAGATCAGTGTTCCTTTTCTCTATAGAAGCTTTACTTTGGAAGATAATCACGTTTTTTTGAAAGTGCATTTATTTCATGAAATACTTTTGTAAGAAACACACATGTGTTTCTCTGTAAGGAGAAGCAGTTGTTTTCGACATGTCAAAGTATTGTTAGAAGTGAGATCAGTAGTCATTTTCTGTGTGCAAGCTTTAATTTGAAATATAATCACGTTCTTTTGAAAGTGTATTTATTTCTTTAAATGCTTTAGTAATAACACACATGTGTTTCTTGGTAAGGAAAGGCAGTTGTTTCTGACATGTCAAAGCCTTGTTAGAAGTGAGATCAGTGTTCATTTCTCTTTAGAAACTTTACTTTGAAAGATAATCACATTCTTTGAAAGTGTATTCATTTCATAAATAACTTAAGTAAGAAACGCACAACTGTTCCTTGTAAAGAGAAGCCATTGTTTACGACATGTCAACGTATTGTTAGAAGTGAGATCAGTGTTCCTTTTCTCTGTAGAATCTTTGTTTTGAAATATAAACATGTTCTTTTGAAAGTGTATTCATATCTTGAAAAGCTTTAGTAAGAAACGCACATGTGTTTCTCTGTAAAGAGAAGCAGATGTTTGCGACATGTCAAATTACTGTTAGAAGTGAGATTAGTTTTCCTTTTCTCTGCAGAAGTTTTACTTTGAAAGATAATAACGTTCTTTTGAATGTGTATTTATTTCATGAAATGCTTTTGTAAGAAAAGCACATGTGTTTTTCTGTAAAGAGAAGCAGTTCTTTGGAACATGTTAAAGTATTGGTAGAAGTGAGATCCGCATTCCTTTTCTCTGTACAAGCTTTACTTTGAAAGATATTCACATTCTTTTGAAAGTGTATTCATTTCTTGAAAAGCTTTAGCATGAAACACACATGTGTATCTTGGTAAGGAGAAGCAGTTGTTTACGACATTCAAAGTATTGTTTGAAGTGAAATCAGTATTCCTTTTCTCTGTAGCAGGTTTACTTTGAAAGAAAATCACATTCTTTTGAAAGGGTGTTCATTTCATAAATAGCTTTAGTAAGAAACGCACATGTGTTTCTCTAAAGAGAGGCCATTTTTTGCGACATGTCAAAGTATTGTTAGAAGAGAGATCAGTGTTCCTTTCTGTGTAGAAGCTTTACTTTGAAAGATAATCACATTCCTTTGAAAGTGTATTCATTTCAGGATTAGCTTTAGTAAGAAACACACGTGTTACTTGGTAAAGAGATTCAATTGTTTCCTAAATGTCAAAGTCTTGTTAGAAGTGAGATCAGTGTTCCATCCTCTGTAGAAGCTTTGCTTTGAATGATAATCACGTTCTTTTGAATGTGTATTCATTTCTTAAAAAGTTTTAGTATGAAACACACATGAGTTTCTCTGTAAAGAAGCAGATGTTTGCAACTGTCAAATATCTATTAGAAGTGAGATCAGTTTTCCTTTTCTCTGTCAAAGCTTTATTTTGAAAGATAATCACGTTTTTTGAAAGTGTATTAGTTTCATATATAACTTTAGTAAGAAACGCACAGTTGTTTCTCTGTAAAGAAAGGCCGTATTATGCATCATGTCAAAGTATTTTTAGAAGAGAGATCACTGTTCCTTTCTCTGTAAAAGCTTTACTTTGAAAGATAATCACATTCTTTTCAAAGTGTATTCATTTCATGAAAAGCATTAGGAAGAAACGCATATGTGTTTCTCTGTAAAGAGAAGCAGTTTTTTCCGACATGTCAAGTATTTTTAGAAGTGAGATCAGTGTTCCTTTTCTCTGTAGAAGCTTTGCTTTGAAGTATAATCATATTCTTTTGAAAGTGTATTCATTTCATGATAAGCTTTAGTAAGAAACGTACATGTGTTTCTCTGTAAAGAAAAGCACTTCTTTTCGACGTGTCAAATTACTGTTAGAAGTGAGATCAGTGTTCATTTTCTCTGTGGAAGCTTTATTTTGAAATATAGTCACGTTCTTTTGAAAGTGTATTCATTTCTAGAAATGCTTTAGTAATAATGCTCATGTGTGTCTTGGTAAAGAGAAGCAGTTGTTTCTGACATGTCAAAGTCTTGTTAGAAGTGTGATCAGTATTCATTTCTCTGTAGAAGCTTTACTTTGAAAGATAATCACATTCTTTGAAAGTGTATCCATTTCATTAATAGCTTTAGTAAGAAACGCACAAGTGTTTCTCTGTAAAGAGAAGCTGTTGTTTGCGACATGTCAAAGTATTGTTAGAAGGGAGATCAGTGTTCCATTCTCTGTAGAAGCTTTGCTTTGCAATACAATTGGTTCTTTAAAAAGTGTATTCATTTCTTTAAAAACTTTAGTAAGAAACGCACATGTGTTTCTTGGTAATGAGAAGCAGTTGTTTGCGACATGTCAACGTCCTATTAGACCTGAGATCAGTGTTGCTTTTCTCTGTAGAAGCTTTAATTTGAAAGATAACCACATTCTTTGAAAGTGTATTTATTTCATAAATAGCTTTAGTAAGAAACGCACATGTGTTTCTCTGTAAAGAGAGGCCATTTTTTGCGACATGTCAAAGTATTGTTATTAGTGAGATCAGTGTTCCTTTTCTCTGTACAAGCTTTACATTGAAAGATAATCACGCTATTTTGAAACTGTATTCTTTCCTGAAAAGCTTTAGTTAAAACGCACTTGTGTTACTTGGTAAGGAGAAGCAGTTGTTTGCGACATGTCAAAGTGTTGTTTGAAGTGAGGTCAATATTCCTTTTCTAGGTACAAGATTTACTTTGAAAGATAATCACATTCTTTTGAAAGTGTATTCATTTCCTGAAAAGCTTTAGTAACTAACACACATGTGTTTCTTGATAAAGAGAAGCAGTTTTTTGCGACATGTCAACGTCTTGTTAGAAGTGATATCAGTGTTCCTTTTCTTTGTACAAGCTTTACTTTGAAGGATAATCACATTCTTTTGAAAGTGTATACATTTCTTGAACAGCTTTAGTTAGAAACACATGTGTTTCTTGGTAAAGAGAAGCAGTTGTTTGCGACATGTCAAAGTATTGTTAGAAGTGAGATCAGTTTACCTTTCTCTGTACAACTTTACTTTGAAAGATAATCATATTCTTCTGAAAGTGTATTCATTTCATTAATAGCTTTAGTAAGAAACGCACAAGTGTTTCTCTGTAAAGAGAAGCAGTTGTTTGCGACATGTCAAAGTATTGTTAGAAGTGAGATCAGTGTTCCATTCTCTGTAGAAACTCTGCTTTGAAATATAATCATGTTCTTTTAAAAGTGTATTCATTTCTTTAAAACTTTAGTAAGCAAAGCACATGTGTTACTTGGTTAGGAGAAGCAGTTGTTTGGGACATGTCAAAATATTGTTTGAAGTGAGATCAATATTCCTTTTCTCTGTACAAGCTTTAATTTGAAAGATAATCACGTTCTTTTGAAAGTGTATACATTTCTTGAAAATCTTTAGTAAGAAACATACATGTATTTCTCTCTAAAGAAAAGCAGTTGTTTGTGACATGTCAAATTACTGTTAAAAATGAGAACAGTTTTCTTTTCTCTCTACAAGCTTTACTTTGAAAGATAATCTCATTGTTTTGAAAGTGTATTCATTTCAAAAATAGCTTTAGTAAGAAACGCACAACTGTTTCTCTGTAAAGAAAAGCCATTTTTTGCGACATGTCAAAGTATTTTTGGAAGAGAGATAAGTGTTCCTTTCTCTGTAGAAGCTT
This sequence comes from Chionomys nivalis, assembly GCF_950005125.1. Taxonomy (NCBI): domain Eukaryota; kingdom Metazoa; phylum Chordata; class Mammalia; order Rodentia; family Cricetidae; genus Chionomys; species Chionomys nivalis. The sequence continues at coordinate 137,053,911 of NC_080087.1, forward strand.
TACTTTGAAAGATAATCACATTTATTTCAAAGTGTATTCATTTCATGAAAAGCTTTAGGAAGAAACACACATGTGTTTCCCTGTAAAGAGAAGCAGTTGTTTGCGACGTGTCAAATTATTGTTAGAAGTGATATCAATGTTCCTTTTCTCCGTAGAAGCTTTACTTTGAAAGAAAGTCACATTCTTTGGAAAGTGTATTCATTTTATAAATAGCTTTAGTAAGAAACACACGTCTTTCTGTGTAAAGAAAAGTTGTTTGCGACATGTCAAATTACTGTTAGAAGTGAGATCAGTGTTCCTTTTCTCTGTAGAAGCTATGCTTTGAAATATAATCACGTTCTTTTGAAAGTGTATTCATTTCTTGAAAAGCTTTACTAAGAAACCCACGTGTATCTTGTTAAAGAGAAGCAATTGTTTGCGACATGTCAAAGTATTGTTTGAAGTGAGTTTAGTATTCCTTTTCTCTGTAGAAGCTTTATTTGAAAGATAATCACATTCTTTTGAAAGTGTATTCATTTCTTGAAATGCTTTAGTAAGAAACGCACATGTCTTTTTCTGTAAAGCAAAGCAGTTCTTTGTGACATGTCAAAGGCTTGTTAGAAGTGAGATCCGTGTTCCTTTTCTCTGTAGAATCTTTGCTTTTAAATATAATCACGTTCTTTTTAAAGTGTATTCATTTTAGGAAAAGCTTTATTAAGAAATGCACATGTGCTTCTCCTTATAGAGAAGCAGATTTTTTCGACATATCTATTACTGTTTGAAGTGAGATCAGTTTTCCTTTTCTCTGTAGAAGCTTTACTTTGGAAGATAATCACATTGTTTTGAAAGAGTTCATTTCAAAAATAGCTTTAGTAAGAAACGCAAAAGTGTTTCTTTGTAAAGAAAAGCAGTTGTTTGCAACATGGCAAATTACTGTTAGAAGTGAGATCAGTGTTACTTTTCTCTGTAGAAGCTTTGCTTTGAAATATAATCATGTTCTTTTGAAAGTGTATTCATCTCTTGAAAAGCTTTATTAAGAAACACATGTGTTTCTTGGTAAAGAGAAGCAGTTTTTGCTACATGTCAAAGTCTTTTGAGAAGTGAGATCAGTGTTCCTTTTCTCTATAGAAGCTTTACTTTGGAAGATAATCACGTTTTTTTGAAAGTGCATTTATTTCATGAAATACTTTTGTAAGAAACACACATGTGTTTCTCTGTAAGGAGAAGCAGTTGTTTTCGACATGTCAACGTCTTGTTAGAAGTGAGATCAGTAGTCATTTTCTGTGTGCAAGCTTTAATTTGAAATATAATCACGTTCTTTTGAAAGTGTATTTATTTCTTTAAATGCTTTAGTAATAACACACATGTGTTTCTTGGTAAGGAAAGGCAGTTGTTTCTGAAATGTCAAAGCCTTGTTAGAAGTGAGATCAGTGTTCATTTCTCTTTAGAAACTTTACTTTGAAAGATAATCACATTCTTTGAAAGTGTATTCATTTCATAAATAACTTAAGTAAGAAATGCACAACTGTTACTTGTAAAGAGAAGCCATTGTTTACGACATGTCAAAGTATTGTTAGAAGTGAGATCAGTGTTCCTTTTCTCTGTACAAGCTTTACATTGAAAGATAATCACGCTATTTTGAAACTGTATTCTTTCCTGAAAAGCTTTAGTTAAAACGCACTTGTGTTACTTGGTAAGGAGAAGCAGTTGTTTGCGACATGTCAAAGTGTTGTTTGAAGTGAGGTCAATATTCCTTTTCTAGGTACAAGATTTACTTTGAAAGATAATCACATTCTTTTGAAAGTGTATTCATTTCCTGAAAAGCTTTAGTAACTAACACACATGTGTTTCTTGATAAAGAGAAGCAGTTTTTTGCGACATGTCAACGTCTTGTTAGAAGTGATATCAGTGTTCCTTTTCTTTGTACAAGCTTTACTTTGAAGGATAATCACATTCTTTTGAAAGTGTATACATTTCTTGAACAGCTTTAGTTAGAAACACATGTGTTTCTTGGTAAAGAGAAGCAGTTGTTTGCGACATGTCAAAGTATTGTTAGAAGTGAGATCAGTTTACCTTTCTCTGTACAACTTTACTTTGAAAGATAATCATATTCTTCTGAAAGTGTATTCATTTCATTAATAGCTTTAGTAAGAAACGCACAAGTGTTTCTCTGTAAAGAGAAGCAGTTGTTTGCGACATGTCAAAGTATTGTTAGAAGTGAGATCAGTGTTCCATTCTCTGTAGAAACTCTGCTTTGAAATATAATCATGTTCTTTTAAAAGTGTATTCATTTCTTTAAAACTTTAGTAAGCAAAGCACATGTGTTACTTGGTTAGGAGAAGCAGTTGTTTGGGACATGTCAAAATATTGTTTGAAGTGAGATCAATATTCCTTTTCTCTGTACAAGCTTTAATTTGAAAGATAATCACGTTCTTTTGAAAGTGTATACATTTCTTGAAAATCTTTAGTAAGAAACATACATGTATTTCTCTCTAAAGAAAAGCAGTTGTTTGTGACATGTCAAATTACTGTTAAAAATGAGAACAGTTTTCTTTTCTCTCTACAAGCTTTACTTTGAAAGATAATCTCATTGTTTTGAAAGTGTATTCATTTCAAAAATAGCTTTAGTAAGAAACGCACAACTGTTTCTCTGTAAAGAAAAGCCATTTTTTGCGACATGTCAAAGTATTTTTGGAAGAGAGATAAGTGTTCCTTTCTCTGTAGAAGCTTTACTTTGAAAGATAATCACATTTATTTCAAAGTGTATTCATTTCATGAAAAGCTTTAGGAAGAAACACACATGTGTTTCCCTGTAAAGAGAAGCAGTTGTTTGCGACGTGTCAAATTATTGTTAGAAGTGATATCAATGTTCCTTTTCTCCGTAGAAGCTTTACTTTGAAAGAAAGTCACATTCTTTGGAAAGTGTATTCATTTTATAAATAGCTTTAGTAAGAAACACACGTCTTTCTGTGTAAAGAAAAGTTGTTTGCGACATGTCAAATTACTGTTAGAAGTGAGATCAGTGTTCCTTTTCTCTGTAGAAGCTATGCTTTGAAATATAATCACGTTCTTTTGAAAGTGTATTCATTCATTTCTTGAAAAGCTTTACTAAGAAACCCACGTGTATCTTGTTAAAGAGAAGCAATTGTTTGCGACATGTCAAAGTATTGTTTGAAGTGAGATCAGTATTCCTTTTCTCTGTAGAAGCTTTATTTGAAAGATAATCACATTCTTTTGAAAGTGTATTCATTTCTTGAAATGCTTTAGTAAGAAACGCACATGTCTTTTTCTGTAAAGCAAAGCAGTTCTTTGTGACATGTCAAAGGCTTGTTAGAAGTGAGATCCGTGTTCCTTTTCTCTGTAGAATCTTTGCTTTTAAATATAATCACGTTCTTTTTAAAGTGTATTCATTTTAGGAAAAGCTTTATTAAGAAATGCACATGTGCTTCTCCTTATAGAGAAGCAGATTTTTCCGACATATCTATTACTGTTTGAAGTGAGATCAGTTTTCCTTTTCTCTGTAGAAGCTTTACTTTGGAAGATAATCACATTGTTTTGAAAGAGTTCATTTCAAAAATAGCTTTAGTAAGAAACGCAAAAGTGTTTCTTTGTAAAGAAAAGCAGTTGTTTGCAACATGGCAAATTACTGTTAGAAGTGAGATCAGTGTTACTTTTCTCTGTAGAAGCTTTGCTTTGAAATATAATCATGTTCTTTTGAAAGTGTATTCATCTCTTGAAAAGCTTTATTAAGAAACACATGTGTTTCTTGGTAAAGAGAAGCAGTTTTTGCTACATGTCAAAGTCTTTTGAGAAGTGAGATCAGTGTTCCTTTTCTCTATAGAAGCTTTACTTTGGAAGATAATCACGTTTTTTTGAAAGTGCATTTATTTCATGAAATACTTTTGTAAGAAACACACATGTGTTTCTCTGTAAGGAGAAGCAGTTGTTTTCGACATGTCAAAGTATTGTTAGAAGTGAGATCAGTAGTCATTTTCTGTGTGCAAGCTTTAATTTGAAATATAATCACGTTCTTTTGAAAGTGTATTTATTTCTTTAAATGCTTTAGTAATAACACACATGTGTTTCTTGGTAAGGAAAGGCAGTTGTTTCTGACATGTCAAAGCCTTGTTAGAAGTGAGATCAGTGTTCATTTCTCTTTAGAAACTTTACTTTGAAAGATAATCACATTCTTTGAAAGTGTATTCATTTCATAAATAACTTAAGTAAGAAACGCACAACTGTTCCTTGTAAAGAGAAGCCATTGTTTACAACATGTCAAAGTATTGGTAGAAGTGAGATCAGTGTTCCTTTTCTCTGTAGAATCTTTGTTTTGAAATATAAACATGTTCTTTTGAAAGTGTATTCATATCTTGAAAAGCTTTAGTAAGAAACGCACATGTGTTTCTCTGTAAAGAGAAGCAGATGTTTGCGACATGTCAAATTACTGTTAGAAGTGAGATTAGTTTTCCTTTTCTCTGCAGAAGTTTTACTTTGAAAGATAATAACGTTCTTTTGAATGTGTATTTATTTCATGAAATGCTTTTGTAAGAAAAGCACATGTGTTTTTCTGTAAAGAGAAGCAGTTCTTTGGAACATGTTAAAGTATTGGTAGAAGTGAGATCCGCATTCCTTTTCTCTGTACAAGCTTTACTTTGAAAGATATTCACATTCTTTTGAAAGTGTATTCATTTCTTGAAAAGCTTTAGCATGAAACACACATGTGTATCTTGGTAAGGAGAAGCAGTTGTTTACGACATTCAAAGTATTGTTTGAAGTGAAATCAGTATTCCTTTTCTCTGTAGCAGGTTTACTTTGAAAGAAAATCACATTCTTTTGAAAGGGTGTTCATTTCATAAATAGCTTTAGTAAGAAACGCACATGTGTTTCTCTAAAGAGAGGCCATTTTTTGCGACATGTCAAAGTATTGTTAGAAGAGAGATCAGTGTTCCTTTCTGTGTAGAAGCTTTACTTTGAAAGATAATCACATTCCTTTGAAAGTGTATTCATTTCAGGATTAGCTTTAGTAAGAAACACACGTGTTACTTGGTAAAGAGATTCAATTGTTTCCTAAATGTCAAAGTCTTGTTAGAAGTGAGAACAGTGTTCCATCCTCTGTAGAAGCTTTGCTTTGAATGATAATCACGTTCTTTTGAATGTGTATTCATTTCTTAAAAAGTTTTAGTATGAAACACACATGAGTTTCTCTGTAAAGAAGCAGATGTTTGCAACTGTCAAATATCTATTAGAAGTGAGATCAGTTTTCCTTTTCTCTGTCAAAGCTTTATTTTGAAAGATAATCACGTTTTTTGAAAGTGTATTAGTTTCATATATAACTTTAGTAAGAAACGCACAGTTGTTTCTCTGTAAAGAAAGGCCGTATTATGCATCATGTCAAAGTATTTTTAGAAGAGAGATCAGTGTTCCTTTCTCTGTAAAAGCTTTACTTTGAAAGATAATCACATTCTTTTCAAAGTGTATTCATTTCATGAAAAGCATTAGGAAGAAACGCATATGTGTTTCTCTGTAAAGAGAAGCAGTTTTTTCCGACATGTCAAGTATTTTTAGAAGTGAGATCAGTGTTCCTTTTCTCTGTAGAAGCTTTGCTTTGAAGTATAATCATATTCTTTTGAAAGTGTATTCATTTCATGATAAGCTTTAGTAAGAAACGTACATGTGTTTCTCTGTAAAGAAAAGCACTTCTTTTCGACGTGTCAAATTACTGTTAGAAGTGAGATCAGTGTTCATTTTCTCTGTGGAAGCTTTATTTTGAAATATAGTCACATTCTTTTGAAAGTGTATTCATTTCTAGAAATGCTTTAGTAATAATGCTCATGTGTGTCTTGGTAAAGAGAAGCAGTTGTTTCTGACATGTCAAAGTCTTGTTAGAAGTGTGATCAGTATTCATTTCTCTGTAGAAGCTTTACTTTGAAAGATAATCACATTCTTTGAAAGTGTATTCATTTCATTAATAGCTTTAGTAAGAAACGCACAAGTGTTTCTCTGTAAAGAGAAGCTGTTGTTTGCGACATGTCAAAGTATTGTTAGAAGGGAGATCAGTGTTCCATTCTCTGTAGAAGCTTTGCTTTGAAATACAATTGGTTCTTTAAGAAGTGTATTCATTTCTTTAAAAACTTTAGTAAGAAACGCACATGTGTTTCTTGGCAATGAGAAGCAGTTGTTTGCGACATGTCAACGTCCTATTAGACCTGAGATCAGTGTTGCTTTTCTCTGTAGAAGCTTTAATTTGAAAGATAACCACATTCTTTGAAAGTGTATTTATTTCATAAATAGCTTTAGTAAGAAACGCACATGTGTTTCTCTGTAAAGAGAGGCCATTTTTTGCGACATGTCAAAGTATTGTTATTAGTGAGATCAGTGTTCCTTTTCTCTGTACAAGCTTTACATTGAAAGATAATCACGCTATTTTGAAACTGTATTCTTTCCTGAAAAGCTTTAGTTAAAACGCACTTGTGTTACTTGGTAAGGAGAAGCAGTTGTTTGCAACATGTCAAAGTGTTGTTTGAAGTGAGGTCAATATTCCTTTTCTAGGTACAAGATTTACTTTGAAAGATAATCACATTCTTTTGAAAGTGTATTCATTTCCTGAAAAGCTTTAGTAACTAACACACATGTGTTTCTTGATAAAGAGAAGCAGTTTTTTGCGACATGTCAACGTCTTGTTAGAAGTGATATCAGTGTTCCTTTTCTTTGTACAAGCTTTACTTTGAAGGATAATCACATTCTTTTGAAAGTGTATACATTTCTTGAACAGCTTTAGTTAGAAACACATGTGTTTCTTGGTAAAGAGAAGCAGTTGTTTGCGACATGTCAAAGTATTGTTAGAAGTGAGATCAGTTTACCTTTCTCTGTACAACTTTACTTTGAAAGATAATCATATTCTTCTGAAAGTGTATTCATTTCATTAATAGCTTTAGTAAGAAACGCACAAGTGTTTCTCTGTAAAGAGAAGCAGTTGTTTGCGACATGTCAAAGTATTGTTAGAAGTGAGATCAGTGTTCCATTCTCTGTAGAAACTCTGCTTTGAAATATAATCATGTTCTTTTAAAAGTGTATTCATTTCTTTAAAACTTTAGTAAGCAAAGCACATGTGTTACTTGGTTAGGAGAAGCAGTTGTTTGGGACATGTCAAAATATTGTTTGAAGTGAGATCAATATTCCTTTTCTCTGTACAAGCTTTAATTTGAAAGATAATCACGTTCTTTTGAAAGTGTATACATTTCTTGAAAATCTTTAGTAAGAAACATACATGTATTTCTCTCTAAAGAAAAGCAGTTGTTTGTGACATGTCAAATTACTGTTAAAAATGAGAACAGTTTTCTTTTCTCTCTACAAGCTTTACTTTGAAAGATAATCTCATTGTTTTGAAAGTGTATTCATTTCAAAAATAGCTTTAGTAAGAAACGCACAACTGTTTCTCTGTAAAGAAAAGCCATTTTTTGCGACATGTCAAAGTATTTTTGGAAGAGAGATAAGTGTTCCTTTCTCTGTAGAAGCTTTACTTTGAAAGATAATCACATTTATTTCAAAGTGTATTCATTTCATGAAAAGCTTTAGGAAGAAACACACATGTGTTTCCCTGTAAAGAGAAGCAGTTGTTTGCGACGTGTCAAATTATTGTTAGAAGTGATATCAATGTTCCTTTTCTCCATAGAAGCTTTACTTTGAAAGAAAGTCACATTCTTTGGAAAGTGTATTCATTTTATAAATAGCTTTAGTAAGAAACACACGTCTTTCTGTGTAAAGAAAAGTTGTTTGCGACATGTCAAATTACTGTTAGAAGTGAGATCAGTGTTCCTTTTCTCTGTAGAAGCTATGCTTTGAAATATAATCACGTTCTTTTGAAAGTGTATTCATTCATTTCTTGAAAAGCTTTACTAAGAAACCCACGTGTATCTTGTTAAAGAGAAGCAATTGTTTGCGACATGTCAAAGTATTGTTTGAAGTGAGATCAGTATTCCTTTTCTCTGTAGAAGCTTTATTTGAAAGATAATCACATTCTTTTGAAAGTGTATTCATTTCTTGAAATGCTTTAGTAAGAAACGCACATGTCTTTTTCTGTAAAGCAAAGCAGTTCTTTGTGACATGTCAAAGGCTTGTTAGAAGTGAGATCCGTGTTCCTTTTCTCTGTAGAATCTTTGCTTTTAAATATAATCACGTTCTTTTTAAAGTGTATTCATTTTAGGAAAAGCTTTATTAAGAAATGCACATGTGCTTCTCCTTATAGAGAAGCAGATTTTTCCGACATATCTATTACTGTTTGAAGTGAGATCAGTTTTCCTTTTCTCTGTAGAAGCTTTACTTTGGAAGATAATCACATTGTTTTGAAAGAGTTCATTTCAAAAATAGCTTTAGTAAGAAACGCAAAAGTGTTTCTTTGTAAAGAAAAGCAGTTGTTTGCAACATGGCAAATTACTGTTAGAAGTGAGATCAGTGTTACTTTTCTCTGTAGAAGCTTTGCTTTGAAATATAATCATGTTCTTTTGAAAGTGTATTCATCTCTTGAAAAGCTTTATTAAGAAACACATGTGTTTCTTGGTAAAGAGAAGCAGTTTTTGCTACATGTCAAAGTCTTTTGAGAAGTGAGATCAGTGTTCCTTTTCTCTATAGAAGCTTTACTTTGGAAGATAATCACGTTTTTTTGAAAGTGCATTTATTTCATGAAATACTTTTGTAAGAAACACACATGTGTTTCTCTGTAAGGAGAAGCAGTTGTTTTCGACATGTCAAAGTATTGTTAGAAGTGAGATCAGTAGTCATTTTCTGTGTGCAAGCTTTAATTTGAAATATAATCACGTTCTTTTGAAAGTGTATTTATTTCTTTAAATGCTTTAGTAATAACACACATGTGTTTCTTGGTAAGGAAAGGCAGTTGTTTCTGACATGTCAAAGCCTTGTTAGAAGTGAGATCAGTGTTCATTTCTCTTTAGAAACTTTACTTTGAAAGATAATCACATTCTTTGAAAGTGTATTCATTTCATAAATAACTTAAGTAAGAAACGCACAACTGTTCCTTGTAAAGAGAAGCCATTGTTTACGACATGTCAAAGTATTGGTAGAAGTGAGATCAGTGTTCCTTTTCTCTGTAGAATCTTTGTTTTGAAATATAAACATGTTCTTTTGAAAGTGTATTCATATCTTGAAAAGCTTTAGTAAGAAACGCATATGTGTTTCTCTGTAAAGAGAAGCAGATGTTTGCGACATGTCAAATTACTGTTAGAAGTGAGATTAGTTTTCCTTTTCTCTGCAGAAGTTTTACTTTGAAAGATAATAACGTTCTTTTGAATGTGTATTTATTTCATGAAATGCTTTTGTAAGAAAAGCACATGTGTTTTTCTGTAAAGAGAAGCAGTTCTTTGGAACATGTTAAAGTATTGGTAGAAGTGAGATCCGCATTCCTTTTCTCTGTACAAGCTTTACTTTGAAAGATATTCACATTCTTTTGAAAGTGTATTCATTTCTTGAAAAGCTTTAGCATGAAACACACATGTGTATCTTGGTAAGGAGAAGCAGTTGTTTACGACATTCAAAGTATTGTTTGAAGTGAAATCAGTATTCCTTTTCTCTGTAGCAGGTTTACTTTGAAAGAAAATCACATTCTTTTGAAAGGGTGTTCATTTCATAAATAGCTTTAGTAAGAAACGCACATGTGTTTCTCTAAAGAGAGGCCATTTTTTGCGACATGTCAAAGTATTTTTGGAAGAGAGATAAGTGTTCCTTTCTCTGTAGAAGCTTTACTTTGAAAGATAATCACATTTATTTCAAAGTGTATTCATTTCATGAAAAGCTTTAGGAAGAAACACACATGTGTTTCCCTGTAAAGAGAAGCAGTTGTTTGCGACGTGTCAAATTATTGTTAGAAGTGATATCAATGTTCCTTTTCTCCGTAGAAGCTTTACTTTGAAAGAAAGTCACATTCTTTGGAAAGTGTATTCATTTTATAAATAGCTTTAGTAAGAAACACACGTCTTTCTGTGTAAAGAAAAGTTGTTTGCGACATGTCAAATTACTGTTAGAAGTGAGATCAGTGTTCCTTTTCTCTGTAGAAGCTATGCTTTGAAATATAATCACGTTCTTTTGAAAGTGTATTCATTCATTTCTTGAAAAGCTTTACTAAGAAACCCACGTGTATCTTGTTAAAGAGAAGCAATTGTTTGCGACATGTCAAAGTATTGTTTGAAGTGAGATCAGTATTCCTTTTCTCTGTAGAAGCTTTATTTGAAAGATAATCACATTCTTTTGAAAGTGTATTCATTTCTTGAAATGCTTTAGTAAGAAACGCACATGTCTTTTTCTGTAAAGCAAAGCAGTTCTTTGTGACATGTCAAAGGCTTGTTAGAAGTGAGATCCGTGTTCCTTTTCTCTGTAGAATCTTTGCTTTTAAATATAATCACGTTCTTTTTAAAGTGTATTCATTTTAGGAAAAGCTTTATTAAGAAATGCACATGTGCTTCTCCTTATAGAGAAGCAGATTTTTCCGACATATCTATTACTGTTTGAAGTGAGATCAGTTTTCCTTTTCTCTGTAGAAGCTTTACTTTGGAAGATAATCACATTGTTTTGAAAGAGTTCATTTCAAAAATAGCTTTAGTAAGAAACGCAAAAGTGTTTCTTTGTAAAGAAAAGCAGTTGTTTGCAACATGGCAAATTACTGTTAGAAGTGAGATCAGTGTTACTTTTCTCTGTAGAAGCTTTGCTTTGAAATATAATCATGTTCTTTTGAAAGTGTATTCATCTCTTGAAAAGCTTTATTAAGAAACACATGTGTTTCTTGGTAAAGAGAAGCAGTTTTTGCTACATGTCAAAGTCTTTTGAGAAGTGAGATCAGTGTCCCTTTTCTCTATAGAAGCTTTACTTTGGAAGATAATCACGTTTTTTTGAAAGTGCATTTATTTCATGAAATACTTTTGTAAGAAACACACATGTGTTTCTCTGTAAGGAGAAGCAGTTGTTTTCGACATGTCAAAGTATTGTTAGAAGTGAGATCAGTAGTCATTTTCTGTGTGCAAGCTTTAATTTGAAATATAATCACGTTCTTTTGAAAGTGTATTTATTTCTTTAAATGCTTTAGTAATAACACACATGTGTTTCTTGGTAAGGAAAGGCAGTTGTTTCTGACATGTCAAAGCCTTGTTAGAAGTGAGATCAGTGTTCATTTCTCTTTAGAAACTTTACTTTGAAAGATAATCACATTCTTTGAAAGTGTATTCATTTCATAAATAACTTAAGTAAGAAACGCACAACTGTTCCTTGTAAAGAGAAGCCATTGTTTACGACATGTCAAAGTATTGGTAGAAGTGAGATCAGTGTTCCTTTTCTCTGTAGAATCTTTGTTTTGAAATATAAACATGTTCTTTTGAAAGTGTATTCATATCTTGAAAAGCTTTAGTAAGAAACGCACATGTGTTTCTCTGTAAAGAGAAGCAGATGTTTGCGACATGTCAAATTACTGTTAGAAGTGAGATTAGTTTTCCTTTTCTCTGCAGAAGTTTTACTTTGAAAGATAATAACGTTCTTTTGAATGTGTATTTATTTCATGAAATGCTTTTGTAAGAAAAGCACATGTGTTTTTCTGTAAAGAGAAGCAGTTCTTTGGAACATGTTAAAGTATTGGTAGAAGTGAGATCCGCATTCCTTTTCTCTGTACAAGCTTTACTTTGAAAGATATTCACATTCTTTTGAAAGTGTATTCATTTCTTGAAAAGCTTTAGCATGAAACACACATGTGTATCTTGGTAAGGAGAAGCAGTTGTTTACGACATTCAAAGTATTGTTTGAAGTGAAATCAGTATTCCTTTTCTCTGTAGCAGGTTTACTTTGAAAGAAAATCACATTCTTTTGAAAGGGTGTTCATTTCATAAATAGCTTTAGTAAGAAACGCACATGTGTTTCTCTAAAGAGAGGCCATTTTTTGCGACATGTCAAAGTATTGTTAGAAGAGAGATCAGTGTTCCTTTCTGTGTAGAAGCTTTACTTTGAAAGATAATCACATTCCTTTGAAAGTGTATTCATTTCAGGATTAGCTTTAGTAAGAAACACACGTGTTACTTGGTAAAGAGATTCAATTGTTTCCTAAATGTCAAAGTCTTGTTAGAAGTGAGATCAGTGTTCCATCCTCTGTAGAAGCTTTGCTTTGAATGATAATCACGTTCTTTTGAATGTGTATTCATTTCTTAAAAAGTTTTAGTATGAAACACACATGAGTTTCTCTGTAAAGAAGCAGATGTTTGCAACTGTCAAATATCTATTAGAAGTGAGATCAGTTTTCCTTTTCTCTGTCAAAGCTTTATTTTGAAAGATAATCACGTTTTTTGAAAGTGTATTAGTTTCATATATAACTTTAGTAAGAAACGCACAGTTGTTTCTCTGTAAAGAAAGGCCGTATTATGCATCATGTCAAAGTATTTTTAGAAGAGAGATCAGTGTTCCTTTCTCTGTAAAAGCTTTACTTTGAAAGATAATCACATTCTTTTCAAAGTGTATTCATTTCATGAAAAGCATTAGGAAGAAACGCATATGTGTTTCTCTGTAAAGAGAAGCAGTTTTTTCCGACATGTCAAGTATTTTTAGAAGTGAGATCAGTGTTCCTTTTCTCTGTAGAAGCTTTGCTTTGAAGTATAATCATATTCTTTTGAAAGTGTATTCATTTCATGATAAGCTTTAGTAAGAAACGTACATGTGTTTCTCTGTAAAGAAAAGCACTTCTTTTCGACGTGTCAAATTACTGTTAGAAGTGAGATCAGTGTTCATTTTCTCTGTGGAAGCTTTATTTTGAAATATAGTCACGTTCTTTTGAAAGTGTATTCATTTCTAGAAATGCTTTAGTAATAATGCTCATGTGTGTCTTGGTAAAGAGAAGCAGTTGTTTCTGACATGTCAAAGTCTTGTTAGAAGTGTGATCAGTATTCATTTCTCTGTAGAAGCTTTACTTTGAAAGATAATCACATTCTTTGAAAGTGTATTCATTTCATTAATAGCTTTAGTAAGAAACGCACAAGTGTTTCTCTGTAAAGAGAAGCTGTTGTTTGCGACATGTCAAAGTATTGTTAGAAGGGAGATCAGTGTTCCATTCTCTGTAGAAGCTTTGCTTTGCAATACAATTGGTTCTTTAAAAAGTGTATTCATTTCTTTAAAAACTTTAGTAAGAAACGCACATGTGTTTCTTGGTAATGAGAAGCAGTTGTTTGCGACATGTCAACGTCCTATTAGACCTGAGATCAGTGTTGCTTTTCTCTGTAGAAGCTTTAATTTGAAAGATAACCACATTCTTTGAAAGTGTATTTATTTCATAAATAGCTTTAGTAAGAAACGCACATGTGTTTCTCTGTAAAGAGAGGCCATTTTTTGCGACATGTCAAAGTATTGTTATTAGTGAGATCAGTGTTCCTTTTCTCTGTACAAGCTTTACATTGAAAGATAATCACGCTATTTTGAAACTGTATTCTTTCCTGAAAAGCTTTAGTTAAAACGCACTTGTGTTACTTGGTAAGGAGAAGCAGTTGTTTGCGACATGTCAAAGTGTTGTTTGAAGTGAGGTCAATATTCCTTTTCTAGGTACAAGATTTACTTTGAAAGATAATCACATTCTTTTGAAAGTGTATTCATTTCCTGAAAAGCTTTAGTAACTAACACACATGTGTTTCTTGATAAAGAGAAGCAGTTTTTTGCGACATGTCAACGTCTTGTTAGAAGTGATATCAGTGTTCCTTTTCTTTGTACAAGCTTTACTTTGAAGGATAATCACATTCTTTTGAAAGTGTATACATTTCTTGAACAGCTTTAGTTAGAAACACATGTGTTTCTTGGTAAAGAGAAGCAGTTGTTTGCGACATGTCAAAGTATTGTTAGAAGTGAGATCAGTTTACCTTTCTCTGTACAACTTTACTTTGAAAGATAATCATATTCTTCTGAAAGTGTATTCATTTCATTAATAGCTTTAGTAAGAAACGCACAAGTGTTTCTCTGTAAAGAGAAGCAGTTGTTTGCGACATGTCAAAGTATTGTTAGAAGTGAGATCAGTGTTCCATTCTCTGTAGAAACTCTGCTTTGAAATATAATCATGTTCTTTTAAAAGTGTATTCATTTCTTTAAAACTTTAGTAAGCAAAGCACATGTGTTACTTGGTTAGGAGAAGCAGTTGTTTGGGACATGTCAAAATATTGTTTGAAGTGAGATCAATATTCCTTTTCTCTGTACAAGCTTTAATTTGAAAGATAATCACGTTCTTTTGAAAGTGTATACATTTCTTGAAAATCTTTAGTAAGAAACATACATGTATTTCTCTCTAAAGAAAAGCAGTTGTTTGTGACATGTCAAATTACTGTTAAAAATGAGAACAGTTTTCTTTTCTCTCTACAAGCTTTACTTTGAAAGATAATCTCATTGTTTTGAAAGTGTATTCATTTCAAAAATAGCTTTAGTAAGAAACGCACAACTGTTTCTCTGTAAAGAAAAGCCATTTTTTGCGACATGTCAAAGTATTTTTGGAAGAGAGATAAGTGTTCCTTTCTCTGTAGAAGCTTTACTTTGAAAGATAATCACATTTATTTCAAAGTGTATTCATTTCATGAAAAGCTTTAGGAAGAAACACACATGTGTTTCCCTGTAAAGAGAAGCAGTTGTTTGCGACGTGTCAAATTATTGTTAGAAGTGATATCAATGTTCCTTTTCTCCGTAGAAGCTTTACTTTGAAAGAAAGTCACATTCTTTGGAAAGTGTATTCATTTTATAAATAGCTTTAGTAAGAAACACACGTCTTTCTGTGTAAAGAAAAGTTGTTTGCGACATGTCAAATTACTGTTAGAAGTGAGATCAGTGTTCCTTTTCTCTGTAGAAGCTATGCTTTGAAATATAATCACGTTCTTTTGAAAGTGTATTCATTCATTTCTTGAAAAGCTTTACTAAGAAACCCACGTGTATCTTGTTAAAGAGAAGCAATTGTTTGCGACATGTCAAAGTATTGTTTGAAGTGAGATCAGTATTCCTTTTCTCTGTAGAAGCTTTATTTGAAAGATAATCACATTCTTTTGAAAGTGTATTCATTTCTTGAAATGCTTTAGTAAGAAACGCACATGTCTTTTTCTGTAAAGCAAAGCAGTTCTTTGTGACATGTCAAAGGCTTGTTAGAAGTGAGATCCGTGTTCCTTTTCTCTGTAGAATCTTTGCTTTTAAATATAATCACGTTCTTTTTAAAGTGTATTCATTTTAGGAAAAGCTTTATTAAGAAATGCACATGTGCTTCTCCTTATAGAGAAGCAGATTTTTCCGACATATCTATTACTGTTTGAAGTGAGATCAGTTTTCCTTTTCTCTGTAGAAGCTTTACTTTGGAAGATAATCACATTGTTTTGAAAGAGTTCATTTCAAAAATAGCTTTAGTAAGAAACGCAAAAGTGTTTCTTTGTAAAGAAAAGCAGTTGTTTGCAACATGGCAAATTACTGTTAGAAGTGAGATCAGTGTTACTTTTCTCTGTAGAAGCTTTGCTTTGAAATATAATCATGTTCTTTTGAAAGTGTATTCATCTCTTGAAAAGCTTTATTAAGAAACACATGTGTTTCTTGGTAAAGAGAAGCAGTTTTTGCTACATGTCAAAGTCTTTTGAGAAGTGAGATCAGTGTCCCTTTTCTCTATAGAAGCTTTACTTTGGAAGATAATCACGTTTTTTTGAAAGTGCATTTATTTCATGAAATACTTTTGTAAGAAACACACATGTGTTTCTCTGTAAGGAGAAGCAGTTGTTTTCGACATGTCAAAGTATTGTTAGAAGTGAGATCAGTAGTCATTTTCTGTGTGCAAGCTTTAATTTGAAATATAATCACGTTCTTTTGAAAGTGTATTTATTTCTTTAAATGCTTTAGTAATAACACACATGTGTTTCTTGGTAAGGAAAGGCAGTTGTTTCTGACATGTCAAAGCCTTGTTAGAAGTGAGATCAGTGTTCATTTCTCTTTAGAAACTTTACTTTGAAAGATAATCACATTCTTTGAAAGTGTATTCATTTCATAAATAACTTAAGTAAGAAACGCACAACTGTTCCTTGTAAAGAGAAGCCATTGTTTACGACATGTCAAAGTATTGGTAGAAGTGAGATCAGTGTTCCTTTTCTCTGTAGAATCTTTGTTTTGAAATATAAACATGTTCTTTTGAAAGTGTATTCATATCTTGAAAAGCTTTAGTAAGAAACGCACATGTGTTTCTCTGTAAAGAGAAGCAGATGTTTGCGACATGTCAAATTACTGTTAGAAGTGAGATTAGTTTTCCTTTTCTCTGCAGAAGTTTTACTTTGAAAGATAATAACGTTCTTTTGAATGTGTATTTATTTCATGAAATGCTTTTGTAAGAAAAGCACATGTGTTTTTCTGTAAAGAGAAGCAGTTCTTTGGAACATGTTAAAGTATTGGTAGAAGTGAGATCCGCATTCCTTTTCTCTGTACAAGCTTTACTTTGAAAGATATTCACATTCTTTTGAAAGTGTATTCATTTCTTGAAAAGCTTTAGCATGAAACACACATGTGTATCTTGGTAAGGAGAAGCAGTTGTTTACGACATTCAAAGTATTGTTTGAAGTGAAATCAGTATTCCTTTTCTCTGTAGCAGGTTTACTTTGAAAGAAAATCACATTCTTTTGAAAGGGTGTTCATTTCATAAATAGCTTTAGTAAGAAACGCACATGTGTTTCTCTAAAGAGAGGCCATTTTTTGCGACATGTCAAAGTATTGTTAGAAGAGAGATCAGTGTTCCTTTCTGTGTAGAAGCTTTACTTTGAAAGATAATCACATTCCTTTGAAAGTGTATTCATTTCAGGATTAGCTTTAGTAAGAAACACACGTGTTACTTGGTAAAGAGATTCAATTGTTTCCTAAATGTCAAAGTCTTGTTAGAAGTGAGATCAGTGTTCCATCCTCTGTAGAAGCTTTGCTTTGAATGATAATCACGTTCTTTTGAATGTGTATTCATTTCTTAAAAAGTTTTAGTATGAAACACACATGAGTTTCTCTGTAAAGAAGCAGATGTTTGCAACTGTCAAATATCTATTAGAAGTGAGATCAGTTTTCCTTTTCTCTGTCAAAGCTTTATTTTGAAAGATAATCACGTTTTTTGAAAGTGTATTAGTTTCATATATAACTTTAGTAAGAAACGCACAGTTGTTTCTCTGTAAAGAAAGGCCGTATTATGCATCATGTCAAAGTATTTTTAGAAGAGAGATCACTGTTCCTTTCTCTGTAAAAGCTTTACTTTGAAAGATAATCACATTCTTTTCAAAGTGTATTCATTTCATGAAAAGCATTAGGAAGAAACGCATATGTGTTTCTCTGTAAAGAGAAGCAGTTTTTTCCGACATGTCAAGTATTTTTAGAAGTGAGATCAGTGTTCCTTTTCTCTGTAGAAGCTTTGCTTTGAAGTATAATCATATTCTTTTGAAAGTGTATTCATTTCATGATAAGCTTTAGTAAGAAACGTACATGTGTTTCTCTGTAAAGAAAAGCACTTCTTTTCGACGTGTCAAATTACTGTTAGAAGTGAGATCAGTGTTCATTTTCTCTGTGGAAGCTTTATTTTGAAATATAGTCACGTTCTTTTGAAAGTGTATTCATTTCTAGAAATGCTTTAGTAATAATGCTCATGTGTGTCTTGGTAAAGAGAAGCAGTTGTTTCTGACATGTCAAAGTCTTGTTAGAAGTGTGATCAGTATTCATTTCTCTGTAGAAGCTTTACTTTGAAAGATAATCACATTCTTTGAAAGTGTATTCATTTCATTAATAGCTTTAGTAAGAAACGCACAAGTGTTTCTCTGTAAAGAGAAGCTGTTGTTTGCGACATGTCAAAGTATTGTTAGAAGGGAGATCAGTGTTCCATTCTCTGTAGAAGCTTTGCTTTGCAATACAATTGGTTCTTTAAAAAGTGTATTCATTTCTTTAAAAACTTTAGTAAGAAACGCACATGTGTTTCTTGGTAATGAGAAGCAGTTGTTTGCGACATGTCAACGTCCTATTAGACCTGAGATCAGTGTTGCTTTTCTCTGTAGAAGCTTTAATTTGAAAGATAACCACATTCTTTGAAAGTGTATTTATTTCATAAATAGCTTTAGTAAGAAACGCACATGTGTTTCTCTGTAAAGAGAGGCCATTTTTTGCGACATGTCAAAGTATTGTTATTAGTGAGATCAGTGTTCCTTTTCTCTGTACAAGCTTTACATTGAAAGATAATCACGCTATTTTGAAACTGTATTCTTTCCTGAAAAGCTTTAGTTAAAACGCACTTGTGTTACTTGGTAAGGAGAAGCAGTTGTTTGCGACATGTCAAAGTGTTGTTTGAAGTGAGGTCAATATTCCTTTTCTAGGTACAAGATTTACTTTGAAAGATAATCACATTCTTTTGAAAGTGTATTCATTTCCTGAAAAGCTTTAGTAACTAACACACATGTGTTTCTTGATAAAGAGAAGCAGTTTTTTGCGACATGTCAACGTCTTGTTAGAAGTGATATCAGTGTTCCTTTTCTTTGTACAAGCTTTACTTTGAAGGATAATCACATTCTTTTGAAAGTGTATACATTTCTTGAACAGCTTTAGTTAGAAACACATGTGTTTCTTGGTAAAGAGAAGCAGTTGTTTGCGACATGTCAAAGTATTGTTAGAAGTGAGATCAGTTTACCTTTCTCTGTACAACTTTACTTTGAAAGATAATCATATTCTTCTGAAAGTGTATTCATTTCATTAATAGCTTTAGTAAGAAACGCACAAGTGTTTCTCTGTAAAGAGAAGCAGTTGTTTGCGACATGTCAAAGTATTGTTAGAAGTGAGATCAGTGTTCCATTCTCTGTAGAAACTCTGCTTTGAAATATAATCATGTTCTTTTAAAAGTGTATTCATTTCTTTAAAACTTTAGTAAGCAAAGCACATGTGTTACTTGGTTAGGAGAAGCAGTTGTTTGGGACATGTCAAAATATTGTTTGAAGTGAGATCAATATTCCTTTTCTCTGTACAAGCTTTAATTTGAAAGATAATCACGTTCTTTTGAAAGTGTATACATTTCTTGAAAATCTTTAGTAAGAAACATACATGTATTTCTCTCTAAAGAAAAGCAGTTGTTTGTGACATGTCAAATTACTGTTAAAAATGAGAACAGTTTTCTTTTCTCTCTACAAGCTTTACTTTGAAAGATAATCTCATTGTTTTGAAAGTGTATTCATTTCAAAAATAGCTTTAGTAAGAAACGCACAACTGTTTCTCTGTAAAGAAAAGCCATTTTTTGCGACATGTCAAAGTATTTTTGGAAGAGAGATAAGTGTTCCTTTCTCTGTAGAAGCTTTACTTTGAAAGATAATCACATTTATTTCAAAGTGTATTCATTTCATGAAAAGCTTTAGGAAGAAACACACATGTGTTTCCCTGTAAAGAGAAGCAGTTGTTTGCGACGTGTCAAATTATTGTTAGAAGTGATATCAATGTTCCTTTTCTCCATAGAAGCTTTACTTTGAAAGAAAGTCACATTCTTTGGAAAGTGTATTCATTTTATAAATAGCTTTAGTAAGAAACACACGTCTTTCTGTGTAAAGAAAAGTTGTTTGCGACATGTCAAATTACTGTTAGAAGTGAGATCAGTGTTCCTTTTCTCTGTAGAAGCTATGCTTTGAAATATAATCACGTTCTTTTGAAAGTGTATTCATTCATTTCTTGAAAAGCTTTACTAAGAAACCCACGTGTATCTTGTTAAAGAGAAGCAATTGTTTGCGACATGTCAAAGTATTGTTTGAAGTGAGATCAGTATTCCTTTTCTCTGTAGAAGCTTTATTTGAAAGATAATCACATTCTTTTGAAAGTGTATTCATTTCTTGAAATGCTTTAGTAAGAAACGCACATGTCTTTTTCTGTAAAGCAAAGCAGTTCTTTGTGACATGTCAAAGGCTTGTTAGAAGTGAGATCCGTGTTCCTTTTCTCTGTAGAATCTTTGCTTTTAAATATAATCACGTTCTTTTTAAAGTGTATTCATTTTAGGAAAAGCTTTATTAAGAAATGCACATGTGCTTCTCCTTATAGAGAAGCAGATTTTTCCGACATATCTATTACTGTTTGAAGTGAGATCAGTTTTCCTTTTCTCTGTAGAAGCTTTACTTTGGAAGATAATCACATTGTTTTGAAAGAGTTCATTTCAAAAATAGCTTTAGTAAGAAACGCAAAAGTGTTTCTTTGTAAAGAAAAGCAGTTGTTTGCAACATGGCAAATTACTGTTAGAAGTGAGATCAGTGTTACTTTTCTCTGTAGAAGCTTTGCTTTGAAATATAATCATGTTCTTTTGAAAGTGTATTCATCTCTTGAAAAGCTTTATTAAGAAACACATGTGTTTCTTGGTAAAGAGAAGCAGTTTTTGCTACATGTCAAAGTCTTTTGAGAAGTGAGATCAGTGTCCCTTTTCTCTATAGAAGCTTTACTTTGGAAGATAATCACGTTTTTTTGAAAGTGCATTTATTTCATGAAATACTTTTGTAAGAAACACACATGTGTTTCTCTGTAAGGAGAAGCAGTTGTTTTCGACATGTCAAAGTATTGTTAGAAGTGAGATCAGTAGTCATTTTCTGTGTGCAAGCTTTAATTTGAAATATAATCACGTTCTTTTGAAAGTGTATTTATTTCTTTAAATGCTTTAGTAATAACACACATGTGTTTCTTGGTAAGGAAAGGCAGTTGTTTCTGACATGTCAAAGCCTTGTTAGAAGTGAGATCAGTGTTCATTTCTCTTTAGAAACTTTACTTTGAAAGATAATCACATTCTTTGAAAGTGTATTCATTTCATAAATAACTTAAGTAAGAAACGCACAACTGTTCCTTGTAAAGAGAAGCCATTGTTTACGACATGTCAAAGTATTGGTAGAAGTGAGATCAGTGTTCCTTTTCTCTGTAGAATCTTTGTTTTGAAATATAAACATGTTCTTTTGAAAGTGTATTCATATCTTGAAAAGCTTTAGTAAGAAACGCACATGTGTTTCTCTGTAAAGAGAAGCAGATGTTTGCGACATGTCAAATTACTGTTAGAAGTGAGATTAGTTTTCCTTTTCTCTGCAGAAGTTTTACTTTGAAAGATAATAACGTTCTTTTGAATGTGTATTTATTTCATGAAATGCTTTTGTAAGAAAAGCACATGTGTTTTTCTGTAAAGAGAAGCAGTTCTTTGGAACATGTTAAAGTATTGGTAGAAGTGAGATCCGCATTCCTTTTCTCTGTACAAGCTTTACTTTGAAAGATATTCACATTCTTTTGAAAGTGTATTCATTTCTTGAAAAGCTTTAGCATGAAACACACATGTGTATCTTGGTAAGGAGAAGCAGTTGTTTACGACATTCAAAGTATTGTTTGAAGTGAAATCAGTATTCCTTTTCTCTGTAGCAGGTTTACTTTGAAAGAAAATCACATTCTTTTGAAAGGGTGTTCATTTCATAAATAGCTTTAGTAAGAAACGCACATGTGTTTCTCTAAAGAGAGGCCATTTTTTGCGACATGTCAAAGTATTGTTAGAAGAGAGATCAGTGTTCCTTTCTGTGTAGAAGCTTTACTTTGAAAGATAATCACATTCCTTTGAAAGTGTATTCATTTCAGGATTAGCTTTAGTAAGAAACACACGTGTTACTTGGTAAAGAGATTCAATTGTTTCCTAAATGTCAAAGTCTTGTTAGAAGTGAGATCAGTGTTCCATCCTCTGTAGAAGCTTTGCTTTGAATGATAATCACGTTCTTTTGAATGTGTATTCATTTCTTAAAAAGTTTTAGTATGAAACACACATGAGTTTCTCTGTAAAGAAGCAGATGTTTGCAACTGTCAAATATCTATTAGAAGTGAGATCAGTTTTCCTTTTCTCTGTCAAAGCTTTATTTTGAAAGATAATCACGTTTTTTGAAAGTGTATTAGTTTCATATATAACTTTAGTAAGAAACGCACAGTTGTTTCTCTGTAAAGAAAGGCCGTATTATGCATCATGTCAAAGTATTTTTAGAAGAGAGATCAGTGTTCCTTTCTCTGTAAAAGCTTTACTTTGAAAGATAATCACATTCTTTTCAAAGTGTATTCATTTCATGAAAAGCATTAGGAAGAAACGCATATGTGTTTCTCTGTAAAGAGAAGCAGTTTTTTCCGACATGTCAAGTATTTTTAGAAGTGAGATCAGTGTTCCTTTTCTCTGTAGAAGCTTTGCTTTGAAGTATAATCATATTCTTTTGAAAGTGTATTCATTTCATGATAAGCTTTAGTAAGAAACGTACATGTGTTTCTCTGTAAAGAAAAGCACTTCTTTTCGACGTGTCAAATTACTGTTAGAAGTGAGATCAGTGTTCATTTTCTCTGTGGAAGCTTTATTTTGAAATATAGTCACGTTCTTTTGAAAGTGTATTCATTTCTAGAAATGCTTTAGTAATAATGCTCATGTGTGTCTTGGTAAAGAGAAGCAGTTGTTTCTGACATGTCAAAGTCTTGTTAGAAGTGTGATCAGTATTCATTTCTCTGTAGAAGCTTTACTTTGAAAGATAATCACATTCTTTGAAAGTGTATTCATTTCATTAATAGCTTTAGTAAGAAACGCACAAGTGTTTCTCTGTAAAGAGAAGCCGTTGTTTGCGACATGTCAAAGTATTGTTAGAAGGGAGATCAGTGTTCCATTCTCTGTAGAAGCTTTGCTTTGCAATACAATTGGTTCTTTAAAAAGTGTATTCATTTCTTTAAAAACTTTAGTAAGAAACGCACATGTGTTTCTTGGTAATGAGAAGCAGTTGTTTGCGACATGTCAACGTCCTATTAGACCTGAGATCAGTGTTGCTTTTCTCTGTAGAAGCTTTAATTTGAAAGATAACCACATTCTTTGAAAGTGTATTTATTTCATAAATAGCTTTAGTAAGAAACGCACATGTGTTTCTCTGTAAAGAGAGGCCATTTTTTGCGACATGTCAAAGTATTGTTATTAGTGAGATCAGTGTTCCTTTTCTCTGTACAAGCTTTACATTGAAAGATAATCACGCTATTTTGAAACTGTATTCTTTCCTGAAAAGCTTTAGTTAAAACGCACTTGTGTTACTTGGTAAGGAGAAGCAGTTGTTTGCGACATGTCAAAGTGTTGTTTGAAGTGAGGTCAATGTTCCTTTTCTAGGTACAAGATTTACTTTGAAAGATAATCACATTCTTTTGAAAGTGTATTCATTTCCTGAAAAGCTTTAGTAACTAACACACATGTGTTTCTTGATAAAGAGAAGCAGTTTTTTGCGACATGTCAACGTCTTGTTAGAAGTGATATCAGTGTTCCTTTTCTTTGTACAAGCTTTACTTTGAAGGATAATCACATTCTTTTGAAAGTGTATACATTTCTTGAACAGCTTTAGTTAGAAACACATGTGTTTCTTGGTAAAGAGAAGCAGTTGTTTGCGACATGTCAAAGTATTGTTAGAAGTGAGATCAGTTTACCTTTCTCTGTACAACTTTACTTTGAAAGATAATCATATTCTTCTGAAAGTGTATTCATTTCATTAATAGCTTTAGTAAGAAACGCACAAGTGTTTCTCTGTAAAGAGAAGCAGTTGTTTGCGACATGTCAAAGTATTGTTAGAAGTGAGATCAGTGTTCCATTCTCTGTAGAAACTCTGCTTTGAAATATAATCATGTTCTTTTAAAAGTGTATTCATTTCTTTAAAACTTTAGTAAGCAAAGCACATGTGTTACTTGGTTAGGAGAAGCAGTTGTTTGGGACATGTCAAAATATTGTTTGAAGTGAGATCAATATTCCTTTTCTCTGTACAAGCTTTAATTTGAAAGATAATCACGTTCTTTTGAAAGTGTATACATTTCTTGAAAATCTTTAGTAAGAAACATACATGTATTTCTCTCTAAAGAAAAGCAGTTGTTTGTGACATGTCAAATTACTGTTAAAAATGAGAACAGTTTTCTTTTCTCTCTACAAGCTTTACTTTGAAAGATAATCTCATTGTTTTGAAAGTGTATTCATTTCAAAAATAGCTTTAGTAAGAAACGCACAACTGTTTCTCTGTAAAGAAAAGCCATTTTTTGCGACATGTCAAAGTATTTTTGGAAGAGAGATAAGTGTTCCTTTCTCTGTAGAAGCTTTACTTTGAAAGATAATCACATTTATTTCAAAGTGTATTCATTTCATGAAAAGCTTTAGGAAGAAACACACATGTGTTTCCCTGTAAAGAGAAGCAGTTGTTTGCGACGTGTCAAATTATTGTTAGAAGTGATATCAATGTTCCTTTTCTCCGTAGAAGCTTTACTTTGAAAGAAAGTCACATTCTTTGGAAAGTGTATTCATTTTATAAATAGCTTTAGTAAGAAACACACGTCTTTCTGTGTAAAGAAAAGTTGTTTGCGACATGTCAAATTACTGTTAGAAGTGAGATCAGTGTTCCTTTTCTCTGTAGAAGCTATGCTTTGAAATATAATCACGTTCTTTTGAAAGTGTATTCATTCATTTCTTGAAAAGCTTTACTAAGAAACCCACGTGTATCTTGTTAAAGAGAAGCAATTGTTTGCGACATGTCAAAGTATTGTTTGAAGTGAGATCAGTATTCCTTTTCTCTGTAGAAGCTTTATTTGAAAGATAATCACATTCTTTTGAAAGTGTATTCATTTCTTGAAATGCTTTAGTAAGAAACGCACATGTCTTTTTCTGTAAAGCAAAGCAGTTCTTTGTGACATGTCAAAGGCTTGTTAGAAGTGAGATCCGTGTTCCTTTTCTCTGTAGAATCTTTGCTTTTAAATATAATCACGTTCTTTTTAAAGTGTATTCATTTTAGGAAAAGCTTTATTAAGAAATGCACATGTGCTTCTCCTTATAGAGAAGCAGATTTTTCCGACATATCTATTACTGTTTGAAGTGAGATCAGTTTTCCTTTTCTCTGTAGAAGCTTTACTTTGGAAGATAATCACATTGTTTTGAAAGAGTTCATTTCAAAAATAGCTTTAGTAAGAAACGCAAAAGTGTTTCTTTGTAAAGAAAAGCAGTTGTTTGCAACATGGCAAATTACTGTTAGAAGTGAGATCAGTGTTACTTTTCTCTGTAGAAGCTTTGCTTTGAAATATAATCATGTTCTTTTGAAAGTGTATTCATCTCTTGAAAAGCTTTATTAAGAAACACATGTGTTTCTTGGTAAAGAGAAGCAGTTTTTGCTACATGTCAAAGTCTTTTGAGAAGTGAGATCAGTGTTCCTTTTCTCTATAGAAGCTTTACTTTGGAAGATAATCACGTTTTTTTGAAAGTGCATTTATTTCATGAAATACTTTTGTAAGAAACACACATGTGTTTCTCTGTAAGGAGAAGCAGTTGTTTTCGACATGTCAAAGTATTGTTAGAAGTGAGATCAGTAGTCATTTTCTGTGTGCAAGCTTTAATTTGAAATATAATCACGTTCTTTTGAAAGTGTATTTATTTCTTTAAATGCTTTAGTAATAACACACATGTGTTTCTTGGTAAGGAAAGGCAGTTGTTTCTGACATGTCAAAGCCTTGTTAGAAGTGAGATCAGTGTTCATTTCTCTTTAGAAACTTTACTTTGAAAGATAATCACATTCTTTGAAAGTGTATTCATTTCATAAATAACTTAAGTAAGAAACGCACAACTGTTCCTTGTAAAGAGAAGCCATTGTTTACGACATGTCAAAGTATTGGTAGACGTGAGATCAGTGTTCCTTTTCTCTGTAGAATCTTTGTTTTGAAATATAAACATGTTCTTTTGAAAGTGTATTCATATCTTGAAAAGCTTTAGTAAGAAACGCACATGTGTTTCTCTGTAAAGAGAAGCAGATGTTTGCGACATGTCAAATTACTGTTAGAAGTGAGATTAGTTTTCCTTTTCTCTGCAGAAGTTTTACTTTGAAAGATAATAACTTTCTTTTGAATGTGTATTTATTTCATGAAATGCTTTTGTAAGAAAAGCACATGTGTTTTTCTGTAAAGAGAAGCAGTTCTTTGGAACATGTTAAAGTATTGGTAGAAGTGAGATCCGCATTCCTTTTCTCTGTACAAGCTTTACTTTGAAAGATATTCACATTCTTTTGAAAGTGTATTCATTTCTTGAAAAGCTTTAGCATGAAACACACATGTGTATCTTGGTAAGGAGAAGCAGTTGTTTACGACATTCAAAGTATTGTTTGAAGTGAAATCAGTATTCCTTTTCTCTGTAGCAGGTTTACTTTGAAAGAAAATCACATTCTTTTGAAAGGGTGTTCATTTCATAAATAGCTTTAGTAAGAAACGCACATGTGTTTCTCTAAAGAGAGGCCATTTTTTGCGACATGTCAAAGTATTGTTAGAAGAGAGATCAGTGTTCCTTTCTGTGTAGAAGCTTTACTTTGAAAGATAATCACATTCCTTTGAAAGTGTATTCATTTCAGGATTAGCTTTAGTAAGAAACACACGTGTTACTTGGTAAAGAGATTCAATTGTTTCCTAAATGTCAAAGTCTTGTTAGAAGTGAGATCAGTGTTCCATCCTCTGTAGAAGCTTTGCTTTGAATGATAATCACGTTCTTTTGAATGTGTATTCATTTCTTAAAAAGTTTTAGTATGAAACACACATGAGTTTCTCTGTAAAGAAGCAGATGTTTGCAACTGTCAAATATCTATTAGAAGTGAGATCAGTTTTCCTTTTCTCTGTCAAAGCTTTATTTTGAAAGATAATCACGTTTTTTGAAAGTGTATTAGTTTCATATATAACTTTAGTAAGAAACGCACAGTTGTTTCTCTGTAAAGAAAGGCCGTATTATGCATCATGTCAAAGTATTTTTAGAAGAGAGATCAGTGTTCCTTTCTCTGTAAAAGCTTTACTTTGAAAGATAATCACATTCTTTTCAAAGTGTATTCATTTCATGAAAAGCATTAGGAAGAAACGCATATGTGTTTCTCTGTAAAGAGAAGCAGTTTTTTCCGACATGTCAAGTATTTTTAGAAGTGAGATCAGTGTTCCTTTTCTCTGTAGAAGCTTTGCTTTGAAGTATAATCATATTCTTTTGAAAGTGTATTCATTTCATGATAAGCTTTAGTAAGAAACGTACATGTGTTTCTCTGTAAAGAAAAGCACTTCTTTTCGACGTGTCAAATTACTGTTAGAAGTGAGATCAGTGTTCATTTTCTCTGTGGAAGCTTTATTTTGAAATATAGTCACGTTCTTTTGAAAGTGTATTCATTTCTAGAAATGCTTTAGTAATAATGCTCATGTGTGTCTTGGTAAAGAGAAGCAGTTGTTTCTGACATGTCAAAGTCTTGTTAGAAGTGTGATCAGTATTCATTTCTCTGTAGAAGCTTTACTTTGAAAGATAATCACATTCTTTGAAAGTGTATTCATTTCATTAATAGCTTTAGTAAGAAACGCACAAGTGTTTCTCTGTAAAGAGAAGCCGTTGTTTGCGACATGTCAAAGTATTGTTAGAAGGGAGATCAGTGTTCCATTCTCTGTAGAAGCTTTGCTTTGCAATACAATTGGTTCTTTAAAAAGTGTATTCATTTCTTTAAAAACTTTAGTAAGAAACGCACATGTGTTTCTTGGTAATGAGAAGCAGTTGTTTGCGACATGTCAACGTCCTATTAGACCTGAGATCAGTGTTGCTTTTCTCTGTAGAAGCTTTAATTTGAAAGATAACCACATTCTTTGAAAGTGTATTTATTTCATAAATAGCTTTAGTAAGAAACGCACATGTGTTTCTCTGTAAAGAGAGGCCATTTTTTGCGACATGTCAAAGTATTGTTATTAGTGAGATCAGTGTTCCTTTTCTCTGTACAAGCTTTACATTGAAAGATAATCACGCTATTTTGAAACTGTATTCTTTCCTGAAAAGCTTTAGTTAAAACGCACTTGTGTTACTTGGTAAGGAGAAGCAGTTGTTTGCGACATGTCAAAGTGTTGTTTGAAGTGAGGTCAATGTTCCTTTTCTAGGTACAAGATTTACTTTGAAAGATAATCACATTCTTTTGAAAGTGTATTCATTTCCTGAAAAGCTTTAGTAACTAACACACATGTGTTTCTTGATAAAGAGAAGCAGTTTTTTGCGACATGTCAACGTCTTGTTAGAAGTGATATCAGTGTTCCTTTTCTTTGTACAAGCTTTACTTTGAAGGATAATCACATTCTTTTGAAAGTGTATACATTTCTTGAACAGCTTTAGTTAGAAACACATGTGTTTCTTGGTAAAGAGAAGCAGTTGTTTGCGACATGTCAAAGTATTGTTAGAAGTGAGATCAGTTTACCTTTCTCTGTACAACTTTACTTTGAAAGATAATCATATTCTTCTGAAAGTGTATTCATTTCATTAATAGCTTTAGTAAGAAACGCACAAGTGTTTCTCTGTAAAGAGAAGCAGTTGTTTGCGACATGTCAAAGTATTGTTAGAAGTGAGATCAGTGTTCCATTCTCTGTAGAAACTCTGCTTTGAAATATAATCATGTTCTTTTAAAAGTGTATTCATTTCTTTAAAACTTTAGTAAGCAAAGCACATGTGTTACTTGGTTAGGAGAAGCAGTTGTTTGGGACATGTCAAAATATTGTTTGAAGTGAGATCAATATTCCTTTTCTCTGTACAAGCTTTAATTTGAAAGATAATCACGTTCTTTTGAAAGTGTATACATTTCTTGAAAATCTTTAGTAAGAAACATACATGTATTTCTCTCTAAAGAAAAGCAGTTGTTTGTGACATGTCAAATTACTGTTAAAAATGAGAACAGTTTTCTTTTCTCTCTACAAGCTTTACTTTGAAAGATAATCTCATTGTTTTGAAAGTGTATTCATTTCAAAAATAGCTTTAGTAAGAAACGCACAACTGTTTCTCTGTAAAGAAAAGCCATTTTTTGCGACATGTCAAAGTATTTTTGGAAGAGAGATAAGTGTTCCTTTCTCTGTAGAAGCTTTACTTTGAAAGATAATCACATTTATTTCAAAGTGTATTCATTTCATGAAAAGCTTTAGGAAGAAACACACATGTGTTTCCCTGTAAAGAGAAGCAGTTGTTTGCGACGTGTCAAATTATTGTTAGAAGTGATATCAATGTTCCTTTTCTCCGTAGAAGCTTTACTTTGAAAGAAAGTCACATTCTTTGGAAAGTGTATTCATTTTATAAATAGCTTTAGTAAGAAACACACGTCTTTCTGTGTAAAGAAAAGTTGTTTGCGACATGTCAAATTACTGTTAGAAGTGAGATCAGTGTTCCTTTTCTCTGTAGAAGCTATGCTTTGAAATATAATCACGTTCTTTTGAAAGTGTATTCATTCATTTCTTGAAAAGCTTTACTAAGAAACCCACGTGTATCTTGTTAAAGAGAAGCAATTGTTTGCGACATGTCAAAGTATTGTTTGAAGTGAGATCAGTATTCCTTTTCTCTGTAGAAGCTTTATTTGAAAGATAATCACATTCTTTTGAAAGTGTATTCATTTCTTGAAATGCTTTAGTAAGAAACGCACATGTCTTTTTCTGTAAAGCAAAGCAGTTCTTTGTGACATGTCAAAGGCTTGTTAGAAGTGAGATCCGTGTTCCTTTTCTCTGTAGAATCTTTGCTTTTAAATATAATCACGTTCTTTTTAAAGTGTATTCATTTTAGGAAAAGCTTTATTAAGAAATGCACATGTGCTTCTCCTTATAGAGAAGCAGATTTTTCCGACATATCTATTACTGTTTGAAGTGAGATCAGTTTTCCTTTTCTCTGTAGAAGCTTTACTTTGGAAGATAATCACATTGTTTTGAAAGAGTTCATTTCAAAAATAGCTTTAGTAAGAAACGCAAAAGTGTTTCTTTGTAAAGAAAAGCAGTTGTTTGCAACATGGCAAATTACTGTTAGAAGTGAGATCAGTGTTACTTTTCTCTGTAGAAGCTTTGCTTTGAAATATAATCATGTTCTTTTGAAAGTGTATTCATCTCTTGAAAAGCTTTATTAAGAAACACATGTGTTTCTTGGTAAAGAGAAGCAGTTTTTGCTACATGTCAAAGTCTTTTGAGAAGTGAGATCAGTGTCCCTTTTCTCTATAGAAGCTTTACTTTGGAAGATAATCACGTTTTTTTGAAAGTGCATTTATTTCATGAAATACTTTTGTAAGAAACACACATGTGTTTCTCTGTAAGGAGAAGCAGTTGTTTTCGACATGTCAAAGTATTGTTAGAAGTGAGATCAGTAGTCATTTTCTGTGTGCAAGCTTTAATTTGAAATATAATCACGTTCTTTTGAAAGTGTATTTATTTCTTTAAATGCTTTAGTAATAACACACATGTGTTTCTTGGTAAGGAAAGGCAGTTGTTTCTGACATGTCAAAGCCTTGTTAGAAGTGAGATCAGTGTTCATTTCTCTTTAGAAACTTTACTTTGAAAGATAATCACATTCTTTGAAAGTGTATTCATTTCATAAATAACTTAAGTAAGAAACGCACAACTGTTCCTTGTAAAGAGAAGCCATTGTTTACGACATGTCAAAGTATTGGTAGAAGTGAGATCAGTGTTCCTTTTCTCTGTAGAATCTTTGTTTTGAAATATAAACATGTTCTTTTGAAAGTGTATTCATATCTTGAAAAGCTTTAGTAAGAAACGCACATGTGTTTCTCTGTAAAGAGAAGCAGATGTTTGCGACATGTCAAATTACTGTTAGAAGTGAGATTAGTTTTCCTTTTCTCTGCAGAAGTTTTACTTTGAAAGATAATAACGTTCTTTTGAATGTGTATTTATTTCATGAAATGCTTTTGTAAGAAAAGCACATGTGTTTTTCTGTAAAGAGAAGCAGTTCTTTGGAACATGTTAAAGTATTGGTAGAAGTGAGATCCGCATTCCTTTTCTCTGTACAAGCTTTACTTTGAAAGATATTCACATTCTTTTGAAAGTGTATTCATTTCTTGAAAAGCTTTAGCATGAAACACACATGTGTATCTTGGTAAGGAGAAGCAGTTGTTTACGACATTCAAAGTATTGTTTGAAGTGAAATCAGTATTCCTTTTCTCTGTAGCAGGTTTACTTTGAAAGAAAATCACATTCTTTTGAAAGGGTGTTCATTTCATAAATAGCTTTAGTAAGAAACGCACATGTGTTTCTCTAAAGAGAGGCCATTTTTTGCGACATGTCAAAGTATTGTTAGAAGAGAGATCAGTGTTCCTTTCTGTGTAGAAGCTTTACTTTGAAAGATAATCACATTCCTTTGAAAGTGTATTCATTTCAGGATTAGCTTTAGTAAGAAACACACGTGTTACTTGGTAAAGAGATTCAATTGTTTCCTAAATGTCAAAGTCTTGTTAGAAGTGAGATCAGTGTTCCATCCTCTGTAGAAGCTTTGCTTTGAATGATAATCACGTTCTTTTGAATGTGTATTCATTTCTTAAAAAGTTTTAGTATGAAACACACATGAGTTTCTCTGTAAAGAAGCAGATGTTTGCAACTGTCAAATATCTATTAGAAGTGAGATCAGTTTTCCTTTTCTCTGTCAAAGCTTTATTTTGAAAGATAATCACGTTTTTTGAAAGTGTATTAGTTTCATATATAACTTTAGTAAGAAACGCACAGTTGTTTCTCTGTAAAGAAAGGCCGTATTATGCATCATGTCAAAGTATTTTTAGAAGAGAGATCAGTGTTCCTTTCTCTGTAAAAGCTTTACTTTGAAAGATAATCACATTCTTTTCAAAGTGTATTCATTTCATGAAAAGCATTAGGAAGAAACGCATATGTGTTTCTCTGTAAAGAGAAGCAGTTTTTTCCGACATGTCAAGTATTTTTAGAAGTGAGATCAGTGTTCCTTTTCTCTGTAGAAGCTTTGCTTTGAAGTATAATCATATTCTTTTGAAAGTGTATTCATTTCATGATAAGCTTTAGTAAGAAACGTACATGTGTTTCTCTGTAAAGAAAAGCACTTCTTTTCGACATGTCAAATTACTGTTAGAAGTGAGATCAGTGTTCATTTTCTCTGTGGAAGCTTTATTTTGAAAAATAGTCACGTTCTTTTGAAAGTGTATTCATTTCTAGAAATGCTTTAGTAATAATGCTCATGTGTGTCTTGGTAAAGAGAAGCAGTTGTTTCTGACATGTCAAAGTCTTGTTAGAAGTGTGATCAGTATTCATTTCTCTGTAGAAGCTTTACTTTGAAAGATAATCACATTCTTTGAAAGTGTATTCATTTCATTAATAGCTTTAGTAAGAAACGCACAAGTGTTTCTCTGTAAAGAGAAGCCGTTGTTTGCGACATGTCAAAGTATTGTTAGAAGGGAGATCAGTGTTCCATTCTCTGTAGAAGCTTTGCTTTGCAATACAATTGGTTCTTTAAAAAGTGTATTCATTTCTTTAAAAACTTTAGTAAGAAACGCACATGTGTTTCTTGGTAATGAGAAGCAGTTGTTTGCGACATGTCAACGTCCTATTAGACCTGAGATCAGTGTTGCTTTTCTCTGTAGAAGCTTTAATTTGAAAGATAACCACATTCTTTGAAAGTGTATTTATTTCATAAATAGCTTTAGTAAGAAACGCACATGTGTTTCTCTGTAAAGAGAGGCCATTTTTTGCGACATGTCAAAGTATTGTTATTAGTGAGATCAGTGTTCCTTTTCTCTGTACAAGCTTTACATTGAAAGATAATCACGCTATTTTGAAACTGTATTCTTTCCTGAAAAGCTTTAGTTAAAACGCACTTGTGTTACTTGGTAAGGAGAAGCAGTTGTTTGCGACATGTCAAAGTGTTGTTCGAAGTGAGGTCAATGTTCCTTTTCTAGGTACAAGATTTACTTTGAAAGATAATCACATTCTTTTGAAAGTGTATTCATTTCCTGAAAAGCTTTAGTAACTAACACACATGTGTTTCTTGATAAAGAGAAGCAGTTTTTTGCGACATGTCAACGTCTTGTTAGAAGTGATATCAGTGTTCCTTTTCTTTGTACAAGCTTTACTTTGAAGGATAATCACATTCTTTTGAAAGTGTATACATTTCTTGAACAGCTTTAGTTAGAAACACATGTGTTTCTTGGTAAAGAGAAGCAGTTGTTTGCGACATGTCAAAGTATTGTTAGAAGTGAGATCAGTTTACCTTTCTCTGTACAACTTTACTTTGAAAGATAATCATATTCTTCTGAAAGTGTATTCATTTCATTAATAGCTTTAGTAAGAAACGCACAAGTGTTTCTCTGTAAAGAGAAGCAGTTGTTTGCGACATGTCAAAGTATTGTTAGAAGTGAGATCAGTGTTCCATTCTCTGTAGAAACTCTGCTTTGAAATATAATCATGTTCTTTTAAAAGTGTATTCATTTCTTTAAAACTTTAGTAAGCAAAGCACATGTGTTACTCGGTTAGGAGAAGCAGTTGTTTGGGACATGTCAAAATATTGTTTGAAGTGAGATCAATATTCCTTTTCTCTGTACAAGCTTTAATTTGAAAGATAATCACGTTCTTTTGAAAGTGTATACATTTCTTGAAAATCTTTAGTAAGAAACATACATGTATTTCTCTCTAAAGAAAAGCAGTTGTTTGTGACATGTCAAATTACTGTTAAAAATGAGAACAGTTTTCTTTTCTCTCTACAAGCTTTACTTTGAAAGATAATCTCATTGTTTTGAAAGTGTATTCATTTCAAAAATAGCTTTAGTAAGAAACGCACAACTGTTTCTCTGTAAAGAAAAGCCATTTTTTGCGACATGTCAAAGTATTTTTGGAAGAGAGATAAGTGTTCCTTTCTCTGTAGAAGCTTTACTTTGAAAGATAATCACATTTATTTCAAAGTGTATTCATTTCATGAAAAGCTTTAGGAAGAAACACACATGTGTTTCCCTGTAAAGAGAAGCAGTTGTTTGCGACGTGTCAAATTATTGTTAGAAGTGATATCAATGTTCCTTTTCTCCGTAGAAGCTTTACTTTGAAAGAAAGTCACATTCTTTGGAAAGTGTATTCATTTTATAAATAGCTTTAGTAAGAAACACACGTCTTTCTGTGTAAAGAAAAGTTGTTTGCGACATGTCAAATTACTGTTAGAAGTGAGATCAGTGTTCCTTTTCTCTGTAGAAGCTATGCTTTGAAATATAATCACGTTCTTTTGAAAGTGTATTCATTCATTTCTTGAAAAGCTTTACTAAGAAACCCACGTGTATCTTGTTAAAGAGAAGCAATTGTTTGCGACATGTCAAAGTATTGTTTGAAGTGAGATCAGTATTCCTTTTCTCTGTAGAAGCTTTATTTGAAAGATAATCACATTCTTTTGAAAGTGTATTCATTTCTTGAAATGCTTTAGTAAGAAACGCACATGTCTTTTTCTGTAAAGCAAAGCAGTTCTTTGTGACATGTCAAAGGCTTGTTAGAAGTGAGATCCGTGTTCCTTTTCTCTGTAGAATCTTTGCTTTTAAATATAATCACGTTCTTTTTAAAGTGTATTCATTTTAGGAAAAGCTTTATTAAGAAATGCACATGTGCTTCTCCTTATAGAGAAGCAGATTTTTCCGACATATCTATTACTGTTTGAAGTGAGATCAGTTTTCCTTTTCTCTGTAGAAGCTTTACTTTGGAAGATAATCACATTGTTTTGAAAGAGTTCATTTCAAAAATAGCTTTAGTAAGAAACGCAAAAGTGTTTCTTTGTAAAGAAAAGCAGTTGTTTGCAACATGGCAAATTACTGTTAGAAGTGAGATCAGTGTTACTTTTCTCTGTAGAAGCTTTGCTTTGAAATATAATCATGTTCTTTTGAAAGTGTATTCATCTCTTGAAAAGCTTTATTAAGAAACACATGTGTTTCTTGGTAAAGAGAAGCAGTTTTTGCTGCATGTCAAAGTCTTTTGAGAAGTGAGATCAGTGTTCCTTTTCTCTATAGAAGCTTTACTTTGGAAGATAATCACGTTTTTTTGAAAGTGCATTTATTTCATGAAATACTTTTGTAAGAAACACACATGTGTTTCTCTGTAAGGAGAAGCAGTTGTTTTCGACATGTCAAAGTATTGTTAGAAGTGAGATCAGTAGTCATTTTCTGTGTGCAAGCTTTAATTTGAAATATAATCACGTTCTTTTGAAAGTGTATTTATTTCTTTAAATGCTTTAGTAATAACACACATGTGTTTCTTGGTAAGGAAAGGCAGTTGTTTCTGACATGTCAAAGCCTTGTTAGAAGTGAGATCAGTGTTCATTTCTCTTTAGAAACTTTACTTTGAAAGATAATCACATTCTTTGAAAGTGTATTCATTTCATAAATAACTTAAGTAAGAAACGCACAACTGTTCCTTGTAAAGAGAAGCCATTGTTTACGACATGTCAAAGTATTGGTAGACGTGAGATCAGTGTTCCTTTTCTCTGTAGAATCTTTGTTTTGAAATATAAACATGTTCTTTTGAAAGTGTATTCATATCTTGAAAAGCTTTAGTAAGAAACGCACATGTGTTTCTCTGTAAAGAGAAGCAGATGTTTGCGACATGTCAAATTACTGTTAGAAGTGAGATTAGTTTTCCTTTTCTCTGCAGAAGTTTTACTTTGAAAGATAATAACTTTCTTTTGAATGTGTATTTATTTCATGAAATGCTTTTGTAAGAAAAGCACATGTGTTTTTCTGTAAAGAGAAGCAGTTCTTTGGAACATGTTAAAGTATTGGTAGAAGTGAGATCCGCATTCCTTTTCTCTGTACAAGCTTTACTTTGAAAGATATTCACATTCTTTTGAAAGTGTATTCATTTCTTGAAAAGCTTTAGCATGAAACACACATGTGTATCTTGGTAAGGAGAAGCAGTTGTTTACGACATTCAAAGTATTGTTTGAAGTGAAATCAGTATTCCTTTTCTCTGTAGCAGGTTTACTTTGAAAGAAAATCACATTCTTTTGAAAGGGTGTTCATTTCATAAATAGCTTTAGTAAGAAACGCACATGTGTTTCTCTAAAGAGAGGCCATTTTTTGCGACATGTCAAAGTATTGTTAGAAGAGAGATCAGTGTTCCTTTCTGTGTAGAAGCTTTACTTTGAAAGATAATCACATTCCTTTGAAAGTGTATTCATTTCAGGATTAGCTTTAGTAAGAAACACACGTGTTACTTGGTAAAGAGATTCAATTGTTTCCTAAATGTCAAAGTCTTGTTAGAAGTGAGATCAGTGTTCCATCCTCTGTAGAAGCTTTGCTTTGAATGATAATCACGTTCTTTTGAATGTGTATTCATTTCTTAAAAAGTTTTAGTATGAAACACACATGAGTTTCTCTGTAAAGAAGCAGATGTTTGCAACTGTCAAATATCTATTAGAAGTGAGATCAGTTTTCCTTTTCTCTGTCAAAGCTTTATTTTGAAAGATAATCACGTTTTTTGAAAGTGTATTAGTTTCATATATAACTTTAGTAAGAAACGCACAGTTGTTTCTCTGTAAAGAAAGGCCGTATTATGCATCATGTCAAAGTATTTTTAGAAGAGAGATCAGTGTTCCTTTCTCTGTAAAAGCTTTACTTTGAAAGATAATCACATTCTTTTCAAAGTGTATTCATTTCATGAAAAGCATTAGGAAGAAACGCATATGTGTTTCTCTGTAAAGAGAAGCAGTTTTTTCCGACATGTCAAGTATTTTTAGAAGTGAGATCAGTGTTCCTTTTCTCTGTAGAAGCTTTGCTTTGAAGTATAATCATATTCTTTTGAAAGTGTATTCATTTCATGATAAGCTTTAGTAAGAAACGTACATGTGTTTCTCTGTAAAGAAAAGCACTTCTTTTCGACATGTCAAATTACTGTTAGAAGTGAGATCAGTGTTCATTTTCTCTGTGGAAGCTTTATTTTGAAATATAGTCACGTTCTTTTGAAAGTGTATTCATTTCTAGAAATGCTTTAGTAATAATGCTCATGTGTGTCTTGGTAAAGAGAAGCAGTTGTTTCTGACATGTCAAAGTCTTGTTAGAAGTGTGATCAGTATTCATTTCTCTGTAGAAGCTTTACTTTGAAAGATAATCACATTCTTTGAAAGTGTATTCATTTCATTAATAGCTTTAGTAAGAAACGCACAAGTGTTTCTCTGTAAAGAGAAGCCGTTGTTTGCGACATGTCAAAGTATTGTTAGAAGGGAGATCAGTGTTCCATTCTCTGTAGAAGCTTTGCTTTGCAATACAATTGGTTCTTTAAAAAGTGTATTCATTTCTTTAAAAACTTTAGTAAGAAACGCACATGTGTTTCTTGGTAATGAGAAGCAGTTGTTTGCGACATGTCAACGTCCTATTAGACCTGAGATCAGTGTTGCTTTTCTCTGTAGAAGCTTTAATTTGAAAGATAACCACATTCTTTGAAAGTGTATTTATTTCATAAATAGCTTTAGTAAGAAACGCACATGTGTTTCTCTGTAAAGAGAGGCCATTTTTTGCGACATGTCAAAGTATTGTTATTAGTGAGATCAGTGTTCCTTTTCTCTGTACAAGCTT
The DNA here is from genome assembly GCF_950005125.1 of Chionomys nivalis. Taxonomy (NCBI): domain Eukaryota; kingdom Metazoa; phylum Chordata; class Mammalia; order Rodentia; family Cricetidae; genus Chionomys; species Chionomys nivalis. Next base: position 137,091,248 of record NC_080087.1, read on the forward strand.
TACATTGAAAGATAATCACGCTATTTTGAAACTGTATTCTTTCCTGAAAAGCTTTAGTTAAAACGCACTTGTGTTACTTGGTAAGGAGAAGCAGTTGTTTGCGACATGTCAAAGTGTTGTTTGAAGTGAGGTCAATGTTCCTTTTCTAGGTACAAGATTTACTTTGAAAGATAATCACATTCTTTTGAAAGTGTATTCATTTCCTGAAAAGCTTTAGTAACTAACACACATGTGTTTCTTGATAAAGAGAAGCAGTTTTTTGCGACATGTCAACGTCTTGTTAGAAGTGATATCAGTGTTCCTTTTCTTTGTACAAGCTTTACTTTGAAGGATAATCACATTCTTTTGAAAGTGTATACATTTCTTGAACAGCTTTAGTTAGAAACACATGTGTTTCTTGGTAAAGAGAAGCAGTTGTTTGCGACATGTCAAAGTATTGTTAGAAGTGAGATCAGTTTACCTTTCTCTGTACAACTTTACTTTGAAAGATAATCATATTCTTCTGAAAGTGTATTCATTTCATTAATAGCTTTAGTAAGAAACGCACAAGTGTTTCTCTGTAAAGAGAAGCAGTTGTTTGCGACATGTCAAAGTATTGTTAGAAGTGAGATCAGTGTTCCATTCTCTGTAGAAACTCTGCTTTGAAATATAATCATGTTCTTTTAAAAGTGTATTCATTTCTTTAAAACTTTAGTAAGCAAAGCACATGTGTTACTTGGTTAGGAGAAGCAGTTGTTTGGGACATGTCAAAATATTGTTTGAAGTGAGATCAATATTCCTTTTCTCTGTACAAGCTTTAATTTGAAAGATAATCACGTTCTTTTGAAAGTGTATACATTTCTTGAAAATCTTTAGTAAGAAACATACATGTATTTCTCTCTAAAGAAAAGCAGTTGTTTGTGACATGTCAAATTACTGTTAAAAATGAGAACAGTTTTCTTTTCTCTCTACAAGCTTTACTTTGAAAGATAATCTCATTGTTTTGAAAGTGTATTCATTTCAAAAATAGCTTTAGTAAGAAACGCACAACTGTTTCTCTGTAAAGAAAAGCCATTTTTTGCGACATGTCAAAGTATTTTTGGAAGAGAGATAAGTGTTCCTTTCTCTGTAGAAGCTTTACTTTGAAAGATAATCACATTTATTTCAAAGTGTATTCATTTCATGAAAAGCTTTAGGAAGAAACACACATGTGTTTCCCTGTAAAGAGAAGCAGTTGTTTGCGACGTGTCAAATTATTGTTAGAAGTGATATCAATGTTCCTTTTCTCCGTAGAAGCTTTACTTTGAAAGAAAGTCACATTCTTTGGAAAGTGTATTCATTTTATAAATAGCTTTAGTAAGAAACACACGTCTTTCTGTGTAAAGAAAAGTTGTTTGCGACATGTCAAATTACTGTTAGAAGTGAGATCAGTGTTCCTTTTCTCTGTAGAAGCTATGCTTTGAAATATAATCACGTTCTTTTGAAAGTGTATTCATTCATTTCTTGAAAAGCTTTACTAAGAAACCCACGTGTATCTTGTTAAAGAGAAGCAATTGTTTGCGACATGTCAAAGTATTGTTTGAAGTGAGATCAGTATTCCTTTTCTCTGTAGAAGCTTTATTTGAAAGATAATCACATTCTTTTGAAAGTGTATTCATTTCTTGAAATGCTTTAGTAAGAAACGCACATGTCTTTTTCTGTAAAGCAAAGCAGTTCTTTGTGACATGTCAAAGGCTTGTTAGAAGTGAGATCCGTGTTCCTTTTCTCTGTAGAATCTTTGCTTTTAAATATAATCACGTTCTTTTTAAAGTGTATTCATTTTAGGAAAAGCTTTATTAAGAAATGCACATGTGCTTCTCCTTATAGAGAAGCAGATTTTTCCGACATATCTATTACTGTTTGAAGTGAGATCAGTTTTCCTTTTCTCTGTAGAAGCTTTACTTTGGAAGATAATCACATTGTTTTGAAAGAGTTCATTTCAAAAATAGCTTTAGTAAGAAACGCAAAAGTGTTTCTTTGTAAAGAAAAGCAGTTGTTTGCAACATGGCAAATTACTGTTAGAAGTGAGATCAGTGTTACTTTTCTCTGTAGAAGCTTTGCTTTGAAATATAATCATGTTCTTTTGAAAGTGTATTCATCTCTTGAAAAGCTTTATTAAGAAACACATGTGTTTCTTGGTAAAGAGAAGCAGTTTTTGCTACATGTCAAAGTCTTTTGAGAAGTGAGATCAGTGTCCCTTTTCTCTATAGAAGCTTTACTTTGGAAGATAATCACGTTTTTTTGAAAGTGCATTTATTTCATGAAATACTTTTGTAAGAAACACACATGTGTTTCTCTGTAAGGAGAAGCAGTTGTTTTCGACATGTCAAAGTATTGTTAGAAGTGAGATCATTAGTCATTTTCTGTGTGCAAGCTTTAATTTGAAATATAATCACGTTCTTTTGAAAGTGTATTTATTTCTTTAAATGCTTTAGTAATAACACACATGTGTTTCTTGGTAAGGAAAGGCAGTTGTTTCTGACATGTCAAAGCCTTGTTAGAAGTGAGATCAGTGTTCATTTCTCTTTAGAAACTTTACTTTGAAAGATAATCACATTCTTTGAAAGTGTATTCATTTCATAAATAACTTAAGTAAGAAACGCACAACTGTTCCTTGTAAAGAGAAGCCATTGTTTACGACATGTCAAAGTATTGGTAGAAGTGAGATCAGTGTTCCTTTTCTCTGTAGAATCTTTGTTTTGAAATATAAACATGTTCTTTTGAAAGTGTATTCATATCTTGAAAAGCTTTAGTAAGAAACGCACATGTGTTTCTCTGTAAAGAGAAGCAGATGTTTGCGACATGTCAAATTACTGTTAGAAGTGAGATTAGTTTTCCTTTTCTCTGCAGAAGTTTTACTTTGAAAGATAATAACGTTCTTTTGAATGTGTATTTATTTCATGAAATGCTTTTGTAAGAAAAGCACATGTGTTTTTCTGTAAAGAGAAGCAGTTCTTTGGAACATGTTAAAGTATTGGTAGAAGTGAGATCCGCATTCCTTTTCTCTGTACAAGCTTTACTTTGAAAGATATTCACATTCTTTTGAAAGTGTATTCATTTCTTGAAAAGCTTTAGCATGAAACACACATGTGTATCTTGGTAAGGAGAAGCAGTTGTTTACGACATTCAAAGTATTGTTTGAAGTGAAATCAGTATTCCTTTTCTCTGTAGCAGGTTTACTTTGAAAGAAAATCACATTCTTTTGAAAGGGTGTTCATTTCATAAACAGCTTTAGTAAGAAACGCACATGTGTTTCTCTAAAGAGAGGCCATTTTTTGCGACATGTCAAAGTATTGTTAGAAGAGAGATCAGTGTTCCTTTCTGTGTAGAAGCTTTACTTTGAAAGATAATCACATTCCTTTGAAAGTGTATTCATTTCAGGATTAGCTTTAGTAAGAAACACACGTGTTACTTGGTAAAGAGATTCAATTGTTTCCTAAATGTCAAAGTCTTGTTAGAAGTGAGATCAGTGTTCCATCCTCTGTAGAAGCTTTGCTTTGAATGATAATCACGTTCTTTTGAATGTGTATTCATTTCTTAAAAAGTTTTAGTATGAAACACACATGAGTTTCTCTGTAAAGAAGCAGATGTTTGCAACTGTCAAATATCTATTAGAAGTGAGATCAGTTTTCCTTTTCTCTGTCAAAGCTTTATTTTGAAAGATAATCACGTTTTTTGAAAGTGTATTAGTTTCATATATAACTTTAGTAAGAAACGCACAGTTGTTTCTCTGTAAAGAAAGGCCGTATTATGCATCATGTCAAAGTATTTTTAGAAGAGAGATCAGTGTTCCTTTCTCTGTAAAAGCTTTACTTTGAAAGATAATCACATTCTTTTCAAAGTGTATTCATTTCATGAAAAGCATTAGGAAGAAACGCATATGTGTTTCTCTGTAAAGAGAAGCAGTTTTTTCCGACATGTCAAGTATTTTTAGAAGTGAGATCAGTGTTCCTTTTCTCTGTAGAAGCTTTGCTTTGAAGTATAATCATATTCTTTTGAAAGTGTATTCATTTCATGATAAGCTTTAGTAAGAAACGTACATGTGTTTCTCTGTAAAGAAAAGCACTTCTTTTCGACGTGTCAAATTACTGTTAGAAGTGAGATCAGTGTTCATTTTCTCTGTGGAAGCTTTATTTTGAAATATGTTCACGTTCTTTTGAAAGTGTATTCATTTCTAGAAATGCTTTAGTAATAATGCTCATGTGTGTCTTGGTAAAGAGAAGCAGTTGTTTCTGACATGTCAAAGTCTTGTTAGAAGTGTGATCAGTATTCATTTCTCTGTAGAAGCTTTACTTTGAAAGATAATCACATTCTTTGAAAGTGTATTCATTTCATTAATAGCTTTAGTAAGAAACGCACAAGTGTTTCTCTGTAGAGAGAAGCTGTTGTTTGCAACATGTCAAAGTATTGTTAGAAGGGAGATCAGTGTTCCATTCTCTGTAGAAGCTTTGCTTTGCAATACAATTGGTTCTTTAAAAAGTGTATTCATTTCTTTAAAAACTTTAGTAAGAAACGCACATGTGTTTCTTGGTAATGAGAAGCAGTTGTTTGCGACATGTCAACGTCCTATTAGACCTGAGATCAGTGTTGCTTTTCTCTGTAGAAGCTTTAATTTGAAAGATAACCACATTCTTTGAAAGTGTATTTATTTCATAAATAGCTTTAGTAAGAAAGGCACATGTGTTTCTCTGTAAAGAGAGGCCATTTTTTGCGACATGTCAAAGTATTGTTATTAGTGAGATCAGTGTTCCTTTTCTCTGTACAAGCTTTACATTGAAAGATAATCACGCTATTTTGAAACTGTATTCTTTCCTGAAAAGCTTTAGTTAAAACGCACTTGTGTTACTTGGTAAGGAGAAGCAGTTGTTTGCGACATGTCAAAGTGTTGTTTGAAGTGAGGTCAATATTCCTTTTCTAGGTACAAGATTTACTTTGAAAGATAATCACATTCTTTTGAAAGTGTATTCATTTCCTGAAAAGCTTTAGTAACTAACACACATGTGTTTCTTGATAAAGAGAAGCAGTTTCTTGCGACATGTCAACGTCTTGTTAGAAGTGATATCAGTGTTCCTTTTCTTTGTACAAGCTTTACTTTGAAGGATAATCACATTCTTTTGAAAGTGTATACATTTCTTGAACAGCTTTAGTTAGAAACACATGTGTTTCTTGGTAAAGAGAAGCAGTTGTTTGCGACATGTCAAAGTATTGTTAGAAGTGAGATCAGTTTACCTTTCTCTGTACAACTTTACTTTGAAAGATAATCATATTCTTCTGAAAGTGTATTCATTTCATTAATAGCTTTAGTAAGAAACGCACAAGTGTTTCTCTGTAAAGAGAAGCAGTTGTTTGCGACATGTCAAAGTATTGTTAGAAGTGAGATCAGTGTTCCATTCTCTGTAGAAACTCTGCTTTGAAATATAATCATGTTCTTTTAAAAGTGTATTCATTTCTTTAAAACTTTAGTAAGCAAAGCACATGTGTTACTTGGTTAGGAGAAGCAGTTGTTTGGGACATGTCAAAATATTGTTTGAAGTGAGATCAATATTCCTTTTCTCTGTACAAGCTTTAATTTGAAAGATAATCACGTTCTTTTGAAAGTGTATACATTTCTTGAAAATCTTTAGTAAGAAACATACATGTATTTCTCTCTAAAGAAAAGCAGTTGTTTGTGACATGTCAAATTACTGTTAAACATGAGAACAGTTTTCTTTTCTCTCTACAAGCTTTACTTTGAAAGATAATCTCATTGTTTTGAAAGTGTATTCATTTCAAAAATAGCTTTAGTAAGAAACGCACAACTGTTTCTCTGTAAAGAAAAGCCATTTTTTGCGACATGTCAAAGTATTTTTGGAAGAGAGATAAGTGTTCCTTTCTCTGTAGAAGCTTTACTTTGAAAGATAATCACATTTATTTCAAAGTGTATTCATTTCATGAAAAGCTTTAGGAAGAAACACACATGTGTTTCCCTGTAAAGAGAAGCCGTTGTTTGCGACGTGTCAAATTATTGTTAGAAGTGATATCAATGTTCCTTTTCTCCGTAGAAGCTTTACTTTGAAAGAAAGTCACATTCTTTGGAAAGTGTATTCATTTTATAAATAGCTTTAGTAAGAAACACACGTCTTTCTGTGTAAAGAAAAGTTGTTTGCGACATGTCAAATTACTGTTAGAAGTGAGATCAGTGTTCCTTTTCTCTGTAGAAGCTATGCTTTGAAATATAATCACGTTCTTTTGAAAGTGTATTCATTCATTTCTTGAAAAGCTTTACTAAGAAACCCACGTGTATCTTGTTAAAGAGAAGCAATTGTTTGCGACATGTCAAAGTATTGTTTGAAGTGAGATCAGTATTCCTTTTCTCTGTAGAAGCTTTATTTGAAAGATAATCACATTCTTTTGAAAGTGTATTCATTTCTTGAAATGCTTTAGTAAGAAACGCACATGTCTTTTTCTGTAAAGCAAAGCAGTTCTTTGTGACATGTCAAAGGCTTGTTAGAAGTGAGATCCGTGTTCCTTTTCTCTGTAGAATCTTTGCTTTTAAATATAATCACGTTCTTTTTAAAGTGTATTCATTTTAGGAAAAGCTTTATTAAGAAATGCACATGTGCTTCTCCTTATAGAGAAGCAGATTTTTCCGACATATCTATTACTGTTTGAAGTGAGATCAGTTTTCCTTTTCTCTGTAGAAGCTTTACTTTGGAAGATAATCACATTGTTTTGAAAGAGTTCATTTCAAAAATAGCTTTAGTAAGAAACGCAAAAGTGTTTCTTTGTAAAGAAAAGCAGTTGTTTGCAACATGGCAAATTACTGTTAGAAGTGAGATCAGTGTTACTTTTCTCTGTAGAAGCTTTGCTTTGAAATATAATCATGTTCTTTTGAAAGTGTATTCATCTCTTGAAAAGCTTTATTAAGAAACACATGTGTTTCTTGGTAAAGAGAAGCAGTTTTTGCTACATGTCAAAGTCTTTTGAGAAGTGAGATCAGTGTTCCTTTTCTCTATAGAAGCTTTACTTTGGAAGATAATCACGTTTTTTTGAAAGTGCATTTATTTCATGAAATACTTTTGTAAGAAACACACATGTGTTTCTCTGTAAGGAGAAGCAGTTGTTTTCGACATGTCAAAGTATTGTTAGAAGTGAGATCATTAGTCATTTTCTGTGTGCAAGCTTTAATTTGAAATATAATCACGTTCTTTTGAAAGTGTATTTATTTCTTTAAATGCTTTAGTAATAACACACATGTGTTTCTTGGTAAGGAAAGGCAGTTGTTTCTGACATGTCAAAGCCTTGTTAGAAGTGAGATCAGTGTTCATTTCTCTTTAGAAACTTTACTTTGAAAGATAATCACATTCTTTGAAAGTGTATTCATTTCATAAATAACTTAAGTAAGAAACGCACAACTGTTCCTTGTAAAGAGAAGCCATTGTTTACGACATGTCAAAGTATTGGTAGAAGTGAGATCAGTGTTCCTTTTCTCTGTAGAATCTTTGTTTTGAAATATAAACATGTTCTTTTGAAAGTGTATTCATATCTTGAAAAGCTTTAGTAAGAAACGCACATGTGTTTCTCTGTAAAGAGAAGCAGATGTTTGCGACATGTCAAATTACTGTTAGAAGTGAGATTAGTTTTCCTTTTCTCTGCAGAAGTTTTACTTTGAAAGATAATAACGTTCTTTTGAATGTGTATTTATTTCATGAAATGCTTTTGTAAGAAAAGCACATGTGTTTTTCTGTAAAGAGAAGCAGTTCTTTGGAACATGTTAAAGTATTGGTAGAAGTGAGATCCGCATTCCTTTTCTCTGTACAAGCTTTACTTTGAAAGATATTCACATTCTTTTGAAAGTGTATTCATTTCTTGAAAAGCTTTAGCATGAAACACACATGTGTATCTTGGTAAGGAGAAGCAGTTGTTTACGACATTCAAAGTATTGTTTGAAGTGAAATCAGTATTCCTTTTCTCTGTAGCAGGTTTACTTTGAAAGAAAATCACATTCTTTTGAAAGGGTGTTCATTTCATAAACAGCTTTAGTAAGAAACGCACATGTGTTTCTCTAAAGAGAGGCCATTTTTTGCGACATGTCAAAGTATTGTTAGAAGAGAGATCAGTGTTCCTTTCTGTGTAGAAGCTTTACTTTGAAAGATAATCACATTCCTTTGAAAGTGTATTCATTTCAGGATTAGCTTTAGTAAGAAACACACGTGTTACTTGGTAAAGAGATTCAATTGTTTCCTAAATGTCAAAGTCTTGTTAGAAGTGAGATCAGTGTTCCATCCTCTGTAGAAGCTTTGCTTTGAATGATAATCACGTTCTTTTGAATGTGTATTCATTTCTTAAAAAGTTTTAGTATGAAACACACATGAGTTTCTCTGTAAAGAAGCAGATGTTTGCAACTGTCAAATATCTATTAGAAGTGAGATCAGTTTTCCTTTTCTCTGTCAAAGCTTTATTTTGAAAGATAATCACGTTTTTTGAAAGTGTATTAGTTTCATATATAACTTTAGTAAGAAACGCACAGTTGTTTCTCTGTAAAGAAAGGCCGTATTATGCATCATGTCAAAGTATTTTTAGAAGAGAGATCAGTGTTCCTTTCTCTGTAAAAGCTTTACTTTGAAAGATAATCACATTCTTTTCAAAGTGTATTCATTTCATGAAAAGCATTAGGAAGAAACGCATATGTGTTTCTCTGTAAAGAGAAGCAGTTTTTTCCGACATGTCAAGTATTTTTAGAAGTGAGATCAGTGTTCCTTTTCTCTGTAGAAGCTTTGCTTTGAAGTATAATCATATTCTTTTGAAAGTGTATTCATTTCATGATAAGCTTTAGTAAGAAACGTACATGTGTTTCTCTGTAAAGAAAAGCACTTCTTTTCGACGTGTCAAATTACTGTTAGAAGTGAGATCAGTGTTCATTTTCTCTGTGGAAGCTTTATTTTGAAATATGTTCACGTTCTTTTGAAAGTGTATTCATTTCTAGAAATGCTTTAGTAATAATGCTCATGTGTGTCTTGGTAAAGAGAAGCAGTTGTTTCTGACATGTCAAAGTCTTGTTAGAAGTGTGATCAGTATTCATTTCTCTGTAGAAGCTTTACTTTGAAAGATAATCACATTCTTTGAAAGTGTATTCATTTCATTAATAGCTTTAGTAAGAAACGCACAAGTGTTTCTCTGTAGAGAGAAGCTGTTGTTTGCGACATGTCAAAGTATTGTTAGAAGGGAGATCAGTGTTCCATTCTCTGTAGAAGCTTTGCTTTGCAATACAATTGGTTCTTTAAAAAGTGTATTCATTTCTTTAAAAACTTTAGTAAGAAACGCACATGTGTTTCTTGGTAATGAGAAGCAGTTGTTTGCGACATGTCAACGTCCTATTAGACCTGAGATCAGTGTTGCTTTTCTCTGTAGAAGCTTTAATTTGAAAGATAACCACATTCTTTGAAAGTGTATTTATTTCATAAATAGCTTTAGTAAGAAAGGCACATGTGTTTCTCTGTAAAGAGAGGCCATTTTTTGCGACATGTCAAAGTATTGTTATTAGTGAGATCAGTGTTCCTTTTCTCTGTACAAGCTTTACATTGAAAGATAATCACGCTATTTTGAAACTGTATTCTTTCCTGAAAAGCTTTAGTTAAAACGCACTTGTGTTACTTGGTAAGGAGAAGCAGTTGTTTGCGACATGTCAAAGTGTTGTTTGAAGTGAGGTCAATATTCCTTTTCTAGGTACAAGATTTACTTTGAAAGATAATCACATTCTTTTGAAAGTGTATTCATTTCCTGAAAAGCTTTAGTAACTAACACACATGTGTTTCTTGATAAAGAGAAGCAGTTTCTTGCGACATGTCAACGTCTTGTTAGAAGTGATATCAGTGTTCCTTTTCTTTGTACAAGCTTTACTTTGAAGGATAATCACATTCTTTTGAAAGTGTATACATTTCTTGAACAGCTTTAGTTAGAAACACATGTGTTTCTTGGTAAAGAGAAGCAGTTGTTTGCGACATGTCAAAGTATTGTTAGAAGTGAGATCAGTTTACCTTTCTCTGTACAACTTTACTTTGAAAGATAATCATATTCTTCTGAAAGTGTATTCATTTCATTAATAGCTTTAGTAAGAAACGCACAAGTGTTTCTCTGTAAAGAGAAGCAGTTGTTTGCGACATGTCAAAGTATTGTTAGAAGTGAGATCAGTGTTCCATTCTCTGTAGAAACTCTGCTTTGAAATATAATCATGTTCTTTTAAAAGTGTATTCATTTCTTTAAAACTTTAGTAAGCAAAGCACATGTGTTACTTGGTTAGGAGAAGCAGTTGTTTGGGACATGTCAAAATATTGTTTGAAGTGAGATCAATATTCCTTTTCTCTGTACAAGCTTTAATTTGAAAGATAATCACGTTCTTTTGAAAGTGTATACATTTCTTGAAAATCTTTAGTAAGAAACATACATGTATTTCTCTCTAAAGAAAAGCAGTTGTTTGTGACATGTCAAATTACTGTTAAACATGAGAACAGTTTTCTTTTCTCTCTACAAGCTTTACTTTGAAAGATAATCTCATTGTTTTGAAAGTGTATTCATTTCAAAAATAGCTTTAGTAAGAAACGCACAACTGTTTCTCTGTAAAGAAAAGCCATTTTTTGCGACATGTCAAAGTATTTTTGGAAGAGAGATAAGTGTTCCTTTCTCTGTAGAAGCTTTACTTTGAAAGATAATCACATTTATTTCAAAGTGTATTCATTTCATGAAAAGCTTTAGGAAGAAACACACATGTGTTTCCCTGTAAAGAGAAGCCGTTGTTTGCGACGTGTCAAATTATTGTTAGAAGTGATATCAATGTTCCTTTTCTCCGTAGAAGCTTTACTTTGAAAGAAAGTCACATTCTTTGGAAAGTGTATTCATTTTATAAATAGCTTTAGTAAGAAACACACGTCTTTCTGTGTAAAGAAAAGTTGTTTGCGACATGTCAAATTACTGTTAGAAGTGAGATCAGTGTTCCTTTTCTCTGTAGAAGCTATGCTTTGAAATATAATCACGTTCTTTTGAAAGTGTATTCATTCATTTCTTGAAAAGCTTTACTAAGAAACCCACGTGTATCTTGTTAAAGAGAAGCAATTGTTTGCGACATGTCAAAGTATTGTTTGAAGTGAGATCAGTATTCCTTTTCTCTGTAGAAGCTTTATTTGAAAGATAATCACATTCTTTTGAAAGTGTATTCATTTCTTGAAATGCTTTAGTAAGAAACGCACATGTCTTTTTCTGTAAAGCAAAGCAGTTCTTTGTGACATGTCAAAGGCTTGTTAGAAGTGAGATCCGTGTTCCTTTTCTCTGTAGAATCTTTGCTTTTAAATATAATCACGTTCTTTTTAAAGTGTATTCATTTTAGGAAAAGCTTTATTAAGAAATGCACATGTGCTTCTCCTTATAGAGAAGCAGATTTTTCCGACATATCTATTACTGTTTGAAGTGAGATCAGTTTTCCTTTTCTCTGTAGAAGCTTTACTTTGGAAGATAATCACATTGTTTTGAAAGAGTTCATTTCAAAAATAGCTTTAGTAAGAAACGCAAAAGTGTTTCTTTGTAAAGAAAAGCAGTTGTTTGCAACATGGCAAATTACTGTTAGAAGTGAGATCAGTGTTACTTTTCTCTGTAGAAGCTTTGCTTTGAAATATAATCATGTTCTTTTGAAAGTGTATTCATCTCTTGAAAAGCTTTATTAAGAAACACATGTGTTTCTTGGTAAAGAGAAGCAGTTTTTGCTACATGTCAAAGTCTTTTGAGAAGTGAGATCAGTGTTCCTTTTCTCTATAGAAGCTTTACTTTGGAAGATAATCACGTTTTTTTGAAAGTGCATTTATTTCATGAAATACTTTTGTAAGAAACACACATGTGTTTCTCTGTAAGGAGAAGCAGTTGTTTTCGACATGTCAAAGTATTGTTAGAAGTGAGATCATTAGTCATTTTCTGTGTGCAAGCTTTAATTTGAAATATAATCACGTTCTTTTGAAAGTGTATTTATTTCTTTAAATGCTTTAGTAATAACACACATGTGTTTCTTGGTAAGGAAAGGCAGTTGTTTCTGACATGTCAAAGCCTTGTTAGAAGTGAGATCAGTGTTCATTTCTCTTTAGAAACTTTACTTTGAAAGATAATCACATTCTTTGAAAGTGTATTCATTTCATAAATAACTTAAGTAAGAAACGCACAACTGTTCCTTGTAAAGAGAAGCCATTGTTTACGACATGTCAAAGTATTGGTAGAAGTGAGATCAGTGTTCCTTTTCTCTGTAGAATCTTTGTTTTGAAATATAAACATGTTCTTTTGAAAGTGTATTCATATCTTGAAAAGCTTTAGTAAGAAACGCACATGTGTTTCTCTGTAAAGAGAAGCAGATGTTTGCGACATGTCAAATTACTGTTAGAAGTGAGATTAGTTTTCCTTTTCTCTGCAGAAGTTTTACTTTGAAAGATAATAACGTTCTTTTGAATGTGTATTTATTTCATGAAATGCTTTTGTAAGAAAAGCACATGTGTTTTTCTGTAAAGAGAAGCAGTTCTTTGGAACATGTTAAAGTATTGGTAGAAGTGAGATCCGCATTCCTTTTCTCTGTACAAGCTTTACTTTGAAAGATATTCACATTCTTTTGAAAGTGTATTCATTTCTTGAAAAGCTTTAGCATGAAACACACATGTGTATCTTGGTAAGGAGAAGCAGTTGTTTACGACATTCAAAGTATTGTTTGAAGTGAAATCAGTATTCCTTTTCTCTGTAGCAGGTTTACTTTGAAAGAAAATCACATTCTTTTGAAAGGGTGTTCATTTCATAAACAGCTTTAGTAAGAAACGCACATGTGTTTCTCTAAAGAGAGGCCATTTTTTGCGACATGTCAAAGTATTGTTAGAAGAGAGATCAGTGTTCCTTTCTGTGTAGAAGCTTTACTTTGAAAGATAATCACATTCCTTTGAAAGTGTATTCATTTCAGGATTAGCTTTAGTAAGAAACACACGTGTTACTTGGTAAAGAGATTCAATTGTTTCCTAAATGTCAAAGTCTTGTTAGAAGTGAGATCAGTGTTCCATCCTCTGTAGAAGCTTTGCTTTGAATGATAATCACGTTCTTTTGAATGTGTATTCATTTCTTAAAAAGTTTTAGTATGAAACACACATGAGTTTCTCTGTAAAGAAGCAGATGTTTGCAACTGTCAAATATCTATTAGAAGTGAGATCAGTTTTCCTTTTCTCTGTCAAAGCTTTATTTTGAAAGATAATCACGTTTTTTGAAAGTGTATTAGTTTCATATATAACTTTAGTAAGAAACGCACAGTTGTTTCTCTGTAAAGAAAGGCCGTATTATGCATCATGTCAAAGTATTTTTAGAAGAGAGATCAGTGTTCCTTTCTCTGTAAAAGCTTTACTTTGAAAGATAATCACATTCTTTTCAAAGTGTATTCATTTCATGAAAAGCATTAGGAAGAAACGCATATGTGTTTCTCTGTAAAGAGAAGCAGTTTTTTCCGACATGTCAAGTATTTTTAGAAGTGAGATCAGTGTTCCTTTTCTCTGTAGAAGCTTTGCTTTGAAGTATAATCATATTCTTTTGAAAGTGTATTCATTTCATGATAAGCTTTAGTAAGAAACGTACATGTGTTTCTCTGTAAAGAAAAGCACTTCTTTTCGACGTGTCAAATTACTGTTAGAAGTGAGATCAGTGTTCATTTTCTCTGTGGAAGCTTTATTTTGAAATATGTTCACGTTCTTTTGAAAGTGTATTCATTTCTAGAAATGCTTTAGTAATAATGCTCATGTGTGTCTTGGTAAAGAGAAGCAGTTGTTTCTGACATGTCAAAGTCTTGTTAGAAGTGTGATCAGTATTCATTTCTCTGTAGAAGCTTTACTTTGAAAGATAATCACATTCTTTGAAAGTGTATTCATTTCATTAATAGCTTTAGTAAGAAACGCACAAGTGTTTCTCTGTAGAGAGAAGCTGTTGTTTGCAACATGTCAAAGTATTGTTAGAAGGGAGATCAGTGTTCCATTCTCTGTAGAAGCTTTGCTTTGCAATACAATTGGTTCTTTAAAAAGTGTATTCATTTCTTTAAAAACTTTAGTAAGAAACGCACATGTGTTTCTTGGTAATGAGAAGCAGTTGTTTGCGACATGTCAACGTCCTATTAGACCTGAGATCAGTGTTGCTTTTCTCTGTAGAAGCTTTAATTTGAAAGATAACCACATTCTTTGAAAGTGTATTTATTTCATAAATAGCTTTAGTAAGAAAGGCACATGTGTTTCTCTGTAAAGAGAGGCCATTTTTTGCGACATGTCAAAGTATTGTTATTAGTGAGATCAGTGTTCCTTTTCTCTGTACAAGCTTTACATTGAAAGATAATCACGCTATTTTGAAACTGTATTCTTTCCTGAAAAGCTTTAGTTAAAACGCACTTGTGTTACTTGGTAAGGAGAAGCAGTTGTTTGCGACATGTCAAAGTGTTGTTTGAAGTGAGGTCAATATTCCTTTTCTAGGTACAAGATTTACTTTGAAAGATAATCACATTCTTTTGAAAGTGTATTCATTTCCTGAAAAGCTTTAGTAACTAACACACATGTGTTTCTTGATAAAGAGAAGCAGTTTCTTGCGACATGTCAACGTCTTGTTAGAAGTGATATCAGTGTTCCTTTTCTTTGTACAAGCTTTACTTTGAAGGATAATCACATTCTTTTGAAAGTGTATACATTTCTTGAACAGCTTTAGTTAGAAACACATGTGTTTCTTGGTAAAGAGAAGCAGTTGTTTGCGACATGTCAAAGTATTGTTAGAAGTGAGATCAGTTTACCTTTCTCTGTACAACTTTACTTTGAAAGATAATCATATTCTTCTGAAAGTGTATTCATTTCATTAATAGCTTTAGTAAGAAACGCACAAGTGTTTCTCTGTAAAGAGAAGCAGTTGTTTGCGACATGTCAAAGTATTGTTAGAAGTGAGATCAGTGTTCCATTCTCTGTAGAAACTCTGCTTTGAAATATAATCATGTTCTTTTAAAAGTGTATTCATTTCTTTAAAACTTTAGTAAGCAAAGCACATGTGTTACTTGGTTAGGAGAAGCAGTTGTTTGGGACATGTCAAAATATTGTTTGAAGTGAGATCAATATTCCTTTTCTCTGTACAAGCTTTAATTTGAAAGATAATCACGTTCTTTTGAAAGTGTATACATTTCTTGAAAATCTTTAGTAAGAAACATACATGTATTTCTCTCTAAAGAAAAGCAGTTGTTTGTGACATGTCAAATTACTGTTAAACATGAGAACAGTTTTCTTTTCTCTCTACAAGCTTTACTTTGAAAGATAATCTCATTGTTTTGAAAGTGTATTCATTTCAAAAATAGCTTTAGTAAGAAACGCACAACTGTTTCTCTGTAAAGAAAAGCCATTTTTTGCGACATGTCAAAGTATTTTTGGAAGAGAGATAAGTGTTCCTTTCTCTGTAGAAGCTTTACTTTGAAAGATAATCACATTTATTTCAAAGTGTATTCATTTCATGAAAAGCTTTAGGAAGAAACACACATGTGTTTCCCTGTAAAGAGAAGCCGTTGTTTGCGACGTGTCAAATTATTGTTAGAAGTGATATCAATGTTCCTTTTCTCCGTAGAAGCTTTACTTTGAAAGAAAGTCACATTCTTTGGAAAGTGTATTCATTTTATAAATAGCTTTAGTAAGAAACACACGTCTTTCTGTGTAAAGAAAAGTTGTTTGCGACATGTCAAATTACTGTTAGAAGTGAGATCAGTGTTCCTTTTCTCTGTAGAAGCTATGCTTTGAAATATAATCACGTTCTTTTGAAAGTGTATTCATTCATTTCTTGAAAAGCTTTACTAAGAAACCCACGTGTATCTTGTTAAAGAGAAGCAATTGTTTGCGACATGTCAAAGTATTGTTTGAAGTGAGATCAGTATTCCTTTTCTCTGTAGAAGCTTTATTTGAAAGATAATCACATTCTTTTGAAAGTGTATTCATTTCTTGAAATGCTTTAGTAAGAAACGCACATGTCTTTTTCTGTAAAGCAAAGCAGTTCTTTGTGACATGTCAAAGGCTTGTTAGAAGTGAGATCCGTGTTCCTTTTCTCTGTAGAATCTTTGCTTTTAAATATAATCACGTTCTTTTTAAAGTGTATTCATTTTAGGAAAAGCTTTATTAAGAAATGCACATGTGCTTCTCCTTATAGAGAAGCAGATTTTTCCGACATATCTATTACTGTTTGAAGTGAGATCAGTTTTCCTTTTCTCTGTAGAAGCTTTACTTTGGAAGATAATCACATTGTTTTGAAAGAGTTCATTTCAAAAATAGCTTTAGTAAGAAACGCAAAAGTGTTTCTTTGTAAAGAAAAGCAGTTGTTTGCAACATGGCAAATTACTGTTAGAAGTGAGATCAGTGTTACTTTTCTCTGTAGAAGCTTTGCTTTGAAATATAATCATGTTCTTTTGAAAGTGTATTCATCTCTTGAAAAGCTTTATTAAGAAACACATGTGTTTCTTGGTAAAGAGAAGCAGTTTTTGCTACATGTCAAAGTCTTTTGAGAAGTGAGATCAGTGTTCCTTTTCTCTATAGAAGCTTTACTTTGGAAGATAATCACGTTTTTTTGAAAGTGCATTTATTTCATGAAATACTTTTGTAAGAAACACACATGTGTTTCTCTGTAAGGAGAAGCAGTTGTTTTCGACATGTCAAAGTATTGTTAGAAGTGAGATCATTAGTCATTTTCTGTGTGCAAGCTTTAATTTGAAATATAATCACGTTCTTTTGAAAGTGTATTTATTTCTTTAAATGCTTTAGTAATAACACACATGTGTTTCTTGGTAAGGAAAGGCAGTTGTTTCTGACATGTCAAAGCCTT
Organism: Chionomys nivalis; assembly: GCF_950005125.1. NCBI lineage: Eukaryota > Metazoa > Chordata > Mammalia > Rodentia > Cricetidae > Chionomys > Chionomys nivalis. Next base: position 137,108,123 of record NC_080087.1, read on the forward strand.
GTTAGAAGTGAGATCAGTGTTCATTTCTCTTTAGAAACTTTACTTTGAAAGATAATCACATTCTTTGAAAGTGTATTCATTTCATAAATAACTTAAGTAAGAAACGCACAACTGTTCCTTGTAAAGAGAAGCCATTGTTTACGACATGTCAAAGTATTGGTAGAAGTGAGATCAGTGTTCCTTTTCTCTGTAGAATCTTTGTTTTGAAATATAAACATGTTCTTTTGAAAGTGTATTCATATCTTGAAAAGCTTTAGTAAGAAACGCACATGTGTTTCTCTGTAAAGAGAAGCAGATGTTTGCGACATGTCAAATTACTGTTAGAAGTGAGATTAGTTTTCCTTTTCTCTGCAGAAGTTTTACTTTGAAAGATAATAACGTTCTTTTGAATGTGTATTTATTTCATGAAATGCTTTTGTAAGAAAAGCACATGTGTTTTTCTGTAAAGAGAAGCAGTTCTTTGGAACATGTTAAAGTATTGGTAGAAGTGAGATCCGCATTCCTTTTCTCTGTACAAGCTTTACTTTGAAAGATATTCACATTCTTTTGAAAGTGTATTCATTTCTTGAAAAGCTTTAGCATGAAACACACATGTGTATCTTGGTAAGGAGAAGCAGTTGTTTACGACATTCAAAGTATTGTTTGAAGTGAAATCAGTATTCCTTTTCTCTGTAGCAGGTTTACTTTGAAAGAAAATCACATTCTTTTGAAAGGGTGTTCATTTCATAAACAGCTTTAGTAAGAAACGCACATGTGTTTCTCTAAAGAGAGGCCATTTTTTGCGACATGTCAAAGTATTGTTAGAAGAGAGATCAGTGTTCCTTTCTGTGTAGAAGCTTTACTTTGAAAGATAATCACATTCCTTTGAAAGTGTATTCATTTCAGGATTAGCTTTAGTAAGAAACACACGTGTTACTTGGTAAAGAGATTCAATTGTTTCCTAAATGTCAAAGTCTTGTTAGAAGTGAGATCAGTGTTCCATCCTCTGTAGAAGCTTTGCTTTGAATGATAATCACGTTCTTTTGAATGTGTATTCATTTCTTAAAAAGTTTTAGTATGAAACACACATGAGTTTCTCTGTAAAGAAGCAGATGTTTGCAACTGTCAAATATCTATTAGAAGTGAGATCAGTTTTCCTTTTCTCTGTCAAAGCTTTATTTTGAAAGATAATCACGTTTTTTGAAAGTGTATTAGTTTCATATATAACTTTAGTAAGAAACGCACAGTTGTTTCTCTGTAAAGAAAGGCCGTATTATGCATCATGTCAAAGTATTTTTAGAAGAGAGATCAGTGTTCCTTTCTCTGTAAAAGCTTTACTTTGAAAGATAATCACATTCTTTTCAAAGTGTATTCATTTCATGAAAAGCATTAGGAAGAAACGCATATGTGTTTCTCTGTAAAGAGAAGCAGTTTTTTCCGACATGTCAAGTATTTTTAGAAGTGAGATCAGTGTTCCTTTTCTCTGTAGAAGCTTTGCTTTGAAGTATAATCATATTCTTTTGAAAGTGTATTCATTTCATGATAAGCTTTAGTAAGAAACGTACATGTGTTTCTCTGTAAAGAAAAGCACTTCTTTTCGACGTGTCAAATTACTGTTAGAAGTGAGATCAGTGTTCATTTTCTCTGTGGAAGCTTTATTTTGAAATATGTTCACGTTCTTTTGAAAGTGTATTCATTTCTAGAAATGCTTTAGTAATAATGCTCATGTGTGTCTTGGTAAAGAGAAGCAGTTGTTTCTGACATGTCAAAGTCTTGTTAGAAGTGTGATCAGTATTCATTTCTCTGTAGAAGCTTTACTTTGAAAGATAATCACATTCTTTGAAAGTGTATTCATTTCATTAATAGCTTTAGTAAGAAACGCACAAGTGTTTCTCTGTAGAGAGAAGCTGTTGTTTGCGACATGTCAAAGTATTGTTAGAAGGGAGATCAGTGTTCCATTCTCTGTAGAAGCTTTGCTTTGCAATACAATTGGTTCTTTAAAAAGTGTATTCATTTCTTTAAAAACTTTAGTAAGAAACGCACATGTGTTTCTTGGTAATGAGAAGCAGTTGTTTGCGACATGTCAACGTCCTATTAGACCTGAGATCAGTGTTGCTTTTCTCTGTAGAAGCTTTAATTTGAAAGATAACCACATTCTTTGAAAGTGTATTTATTTCATAAATAGCTTTAGTAAGAAAGGCACATGTGTTTCTCTGTAAAGAGAGGCCATTTTTTGCGACATGTCAAAGTATTGTTATTAGTGAGATCAGTGTTCCTTTTCTCTGTACAAGCTTTACATTGAAAGATAATCACGCTATTTTGAAACTGTATTCTTTCCTGAAAAGCTTTAGTTAAAACGCACTTGTGTTACTTGGTAAGGAGAAGCAGTTGTTTGCGACATGTCAAAGTGTTGTTTGAAGTGAGGTCAATATTCCTTTTCTAGGTACAAGATTTACTTTGAAAGATAATCACATTCTTTTGAAAGTGTATTCATTTCCTGAAAAGCTTTAGTAACTAACACACATGTGTTTCTTGATAAAGAGAAGCAGTTTCTTGCGACATGTCAACGTCTTGTTAGAAGTGATATCAGTGTTCCTTTTCTTTGTACAAGCTTTACTTTGAAGGATAATCACATTCTTTTGAAAGTGTATACATTTCTTGAACAGCTTTAGTTAGAAACACATGTGTTTCTTGGTAAAGAGAAGCAGTTGTTTGCGACATGTCAAAGTATTGTTAGAAGTGAGATCAGTTTACCTTTCTCTGTACAACTTTACTTTGAAAGATAATCATATTCTTCTGAAAGTGTATTCATTTCATTAATAGCTTTAGTAAGAAACGCACAAGTGTTTCTCTGTAAAGAGAAGCAGTTGTTTGCGACATGTCAAAGTATTGTTAGAAGTGAGATCAGTGTTCCATTCTCTGTAGAAACTCTGCTTTGAAATATAATCATGTTCTTTTAAAAGTGTATTCATTTCTTTAAAACTTTAGTAAGCAAAGCACATGTGTTACTTGGTTAGGAGAAGCAGTTGTTTGGGACATGTCAAAATATTGTTTGAAGTGAGATCAATATTCCTTTTCTCTGTACAAGCTTTAATTTGAAAGATAATCACGTTCTTTTGAAAGTGTATACATTTCTTGAAAATCTTTAGTAAGAAACATACATGTATTTCTCTCTAAAGAAAAGCAGTTGTTTGTGACATGTCAAATTACTGTTAAAAATGAGAACAGTTTTCTTTTCTCTCTACAAGCTTTACTTTGAAAGATAATCTCATTGTTTTGAAAGTGTATTCATTTCAAAAATAGCTTTAGTAAGAAACGCACAACTGTTTCTCTGTAAAAAAAAGCCATTTTTTGCGACATGTCAAAGTATTTTTGGAAGAGAGATAAGTGTTCCTTTCTCTGTAGAAGCTTTACTTTGAAAGATAATCACATTTATTTCAAAGTGTATTCATTTCATGAAAAGCTTTAGGAAGAAACACACATGTGTTTCCCTGTAAAGAGAAGCAGTTGTTTGCGACGTGTCAAATTATTGTTAGAAGTGATATCAATGTTCCTTTTCTCCGTAGAAGCTTTACTTTGAAAGAAAGTCACATTCTTTGGAAAGTGTATTCATTTTATAAATAGCTTTAGTAAGAAACACACGTCTTTCTGTGTAAAGAAAAGTTGTTTGCGACATGTCAAATTACTGTTAGAAGTGAGATCAGTGTTCCTTTTCTCTGTAGAAGCTATGCTTTGAAATATAATCACGTTCTTTTGAAGGTGTATTCATTCATTTCTTGAAAAGCTTTACTAAGAAACCCACGTGTATCTTGTTAAAGAGAAGCAATTGTTTGCGACATGTCAAAGTATTGTTTGAAGTGAGATCAGTATTCCTTTTCTCTGTAGAAGCTTTATTTGAAAGATAATCACATTCTTTTGAAAGTGTATTCATTTCTTGAAATGCTTTAGTAAGAAACGCACATGTCTTTTTCTGTAAAGCAAAGCAGTTCTTTGTGACATGTCAAAGGCTTGTTAGAAGTGAGATCCGTGTTCCTTTTCTCTGTAGAATCTTTGCTTTTAAATATAATCACGTACTTTTTAAAGTGTATTCATTTTAGGAAAAGCTTTATTAAGAAATGCACATGTGCTTCTCCTTATAGAGAAGCAGATTTTTTCGACATATCTATTACTGTTTGAAGTGAGATCAGTTTTCCTTTTCTCTGTAGAAGCTTTACTTTGGAAGATAATCACATTGTTTTGAAAGAGTTCATTTCAAAAATAGCTTTAGTAAGAAACGCAAAAGTGTTTCTTTGTAAAGAAAAGCAGTTGTTTGCAACATGGCAAATTACTGTTAGAAGTGAGATCAGTGTTACTTTTCTCTGTAGAAGCTTTGCTTTGAAATATAATCATGTTCTTTTGAAAGTGTATTCATCTCTTGAAAAGCTTTATTAAGAAACACATGTGTTTCTTGGTAAAGAGAAGCAGTTTTTGCTACATGTCAAAGTCTTTTGAGAAGTGAGATCAGTGTTCCTTTTCTCTATAGAAGCTTTACTTTGGAAGATAATCACGTTTTTTTGAAAGTGCATTTATTTCATGAAATACTTTTGTAAGAAACACACATGTGTTTCTCTGTAAGGAGAAGCAGTTGTTTTCGACATGTCAAAGTATTGTTAGAAGTGAGATCAGTAGTCATTTTCTGTGTGCAAGCTTTAATTTGAAATATAATCACGTTCTTTTGAAAGTGTATTTATTTCTTTAAATGCTTTAGTAATAACACACATGTGTTTCTTGGTAAGGAAAGGCAGTTGTTTCTGACATGTCAAAGCCTTGTTAGAAGTGAGATCAGTGTTCATTTCTCTTTAGAAACTTTACTTTGAAAGATAATCACATTCTTTGAAAGTGTATTCATTTCATAAATAACTTAAGTAAGAAACGCACAACTGTTCCTTGTAAAGAGAAGCCATTGTTTACGACATGTCAAAGTATTGGTAGAAGTGAGATCAGTGTTCCTTTTCTCTGTAGAATCTTTGTTTTGAAATATAAACATGTTCTTTTGAAAGTGTATTCATATCTTGAAAAGCTTTAGTAAGAAACGCACATGTGTTTCTCTGTAAAGAGAAGCAGATGTTTGCGACATGTCAAATTACTGTTAGAAGTGAGATTAGTTTTCCTTTTCTCTGCAAAAGTTTTACTTTGAAAGATAATAACGTTCTTTTGAATGTGTATTTATTTCATGAAATGCTTTTGTAAGAAAAGCACATGTGTTTTTCTGTACAGAGAAGCAGTTCTTTGGAACATGTTAAAGTATTGGTAGAAGTGAGATCCGCATTCCTTTTCTCTGTACAAGCTTTACTTTGAAAGATAATCGCGTTCTTTTGAAAGTTTATTAATTTCACGAAAGCTTTAGTAAGACACGCACATGCGTTTCTTTGTCAAGACAGGCAGTTGTTTGCTACGTGTGAAAGCACTGTTAGAACTGAGATCAGTGTTGCTTTTCTCAGTACAAGCTTTACTTTGAAAGATAATCGCGTTCTTTTGAAAGTTTATTAATTTCACGAAAGCTTTAGTAAGAAACGCACATGCGTTTCTTTGTTAAGACAAGCAGTTGTTTAGTGTGCGGGAAAGCACAGTTAGAACGGAGTCAGTGTTGCTTTTCTCAGTACAAGCTTTACTTTGAAAGATAATCGCGTTCTTTGAAAATTTATTAATTTCACGAAAGCTTTAGTAAGAAACGAACATGCGTTTCTTTGTCAAGACAAGCAGTTGTTTGCTACGTGTGAAAGCACTGTTAGAACTGAGATCTGTGTTGCTTTTCTCAGTACAAGCTTTACTTTGAAAGAAAATCGCGTTCTTTTGAAAGTTTATTAATTTCACGAAAGTTTTAGTATGAAACGCTCATGCGTTTTTTTGTAAAGACAAGCAGTTGTTTGCTACGTGTGAAAGCACTGTTAGAACTGAGATCAGTGTTGCTTTTCTCAGTACAAGCTTTACTTTGAAAGATAATCTTGTTCTTTTGAAAGTTTATTAATTTCACGAAAGCTTTAGTAAGAAAAGCACATGCGTTTCTTTTTAGAGACAAGCAGTTGTTTGCTACGTGTGAAAGCACGGTTAGAACTGAGATCAGTGTTGCTTTTCTCAGTACAAGCTTTACTTTGAAAGATAATCGCGTTCTTTCAGAAGTTTAATAATTTCACGAAAGCTTTAGTAAGAAACGCGTATGCGTTTCTTTGTCAAGATAAGCACTTGTTTGCTACGTGTGAAAGCACTGTTAGAAATGAGATCAGTGTTGATTTCTCAGTACAAGCGTTAATTTGATAGATAATCGCGTTCTTTCAAAAGCTTATTAATTTCACGAAAGCTTTAGTAAGAAACGCACATGCGTTTGTTTGTCAAGACAAGCAGTTGGTTGCTAAGTGTGAAAACACTGTTAGACTGAGATCAGTGTTGCTTCTCTCAGTACAAGCTTTACTTTGAAAGATAATCGCGTTCTTTCGTTAGTTTATTAATTTCAGGAAAGCTTTAGTAAGAAACGCACATGCGTTTCTTTGTCAAGACAGGCAGTTGTTTGCTACTTGTGAAAGCTCTGTTAGAACTGAGATCAGTGTTGCTTTTCTCAGTACAAGCTTTACTTTGAAAGATAATCTCGTTCTTTTGAAAGTTAATTAATTTCACGAAAGCTTTAGTAAGAAACGCACATGCGTTTCTTTCTAGAGACTAGCAGTTGTTTGCTACGTGTGAAAGCACTGGTAGAACTGAGATCAGTGTTGCTCTTCTCAGTACAAGTTTTACTTTGAAAGATAATCGCGTTCTTTTGAAAGTTTATTAATTTCACGAAAGCTTTAGTAAGAAACGCACATGCGTTTCTTTGTAAAGACAAGCAGTTGTTTAGAGTGCGGGAAAGCACTGTTAGAACAGAGTCAGTGTTGGTTTTCTCAGTACAAGCTTTACTTTGAAAGATAATCCCGTCTTTGAATGGTTATTAATTTCACGAAAGCTTTAGTAAGAAACGAACATGCGTTTCTTTGTCAGGACAATCAGTTGTTTGCTACGTGTGCAAGCTCTGGTAGAAGTGAGATCAGTGTTGCTTTTCTCAGTACAAGCTTTACTTTGAAAGATAATCGCATTCTTATAAAATTTATTAATTTCACGAAAGCTTTAGTAAGAAATGCACATGCGTTTTTTTGTCAAGAGAAGCAGTTGTTTGCTACGTCTGTAAGCACTGTTAGAACTGAGATCAGTGTTGCTTTTCTCAGTACAAGCTTTACTTTGAAAGAAAATCGCGTTCTTTTGAAAGTTTATTAATTTCACGAAAGCTTTAGTAAGAAACGCACATGCGTTTCTTTGTAAAGACAAGCAGTTTTTTGCTAAGTGTGAAAGCACTGTTAGAACTGAGATCAGTGTTGCTTTTCTCAGTACAAGCTTTACTTGCAAAGATAATAGCGTTCTTTTGAAAGTTTATTAATTTCACGAAAGCTTTAGTAAGAAACGCACATGCGTTTCTTTGTAAGGTAAAGCAGTTGTTTGATACGTGTGAAAGCACTGTTAGAACAGATATCATTGTTGCTTTTCTCAGTCCAAGCTTTACTTTGAAAGATAATCACGTTCATTGGAAAGTTTATTAATTTCACGAAAGCTTGAGTTAGAAACGCACATGCGTTTCTTTGTCAAGACAAGCAGTTGTTTGCCTCGTGTGAAAGCACTGTTAGAACTGAGATCAGTGTTGCTTTTCTCAGTACAAGCTTTACTTTGAAAGATAATCGCGTTCTTCTTAAAGTTTATTAATTTCACGAAAGCTTTAGTAAGAAACGCACATGCGTTTCTTAATAAGACAAGCAGTTGTTTGCTACGTGTGAAAGCACTGTTAGAACTGATATCAGTGTTGCTTTTCTCAGTACAAGCTTTACTTTTAAAGATAATCGCGTTCTTTTAAAGTTTATTAATTTCACGAAAGCTTTAGTAAGAAACGCACATGCGTTTCTTTGTCAAGACAAGCAGTTGTTTGCTACGTGTGAAAGCACTGGTAGAACTGAGATCAGTGTTGCTTTTCTCAGTACAAGCTTTACTTTGAAAGATAATCGCGTTCTTTTGAAAGTTTATTAATTTCACGAAAGCTTTAGTAAGAAACGCACATGCGTTTCTTTGTTAAGACAAGCAGTTGTTTATTGTGCGGGAAAGCACTGTTAGAACGGAGTCAGTGTTGCTTTTCTCAGTTCAAGCTTTACTTTGAAAGATAATCGCGTTCTTTGAAAGTTTATTAATTTCACGAAAGCTTTGGTAAGAAACGAACATGTGTTTCTTTTTCAAGACAAGCAGTTGTTTGCTACGTGTGAAAGCACTGTTAGAACTGAGATCAGTGTTGCTCTTCTCAGTACAAGTTTTACTTTGAAAGATAATCGCGTTCTTTTGAAAGTTTATTAATTTCACGAAAGCTTTAGTAAGAAACGCACATGCGTTTCTTTGTAAAGACAAGCAGTTGTTTAGAGTGCGGGAAAGCACTGTTAGAACAGAGTCAGTGTTGGTGTTCTCAGTACAAGCTTTACTTTGAAAGATAATCCCGTCTTTGAATGGTTATTAATTTCACGAAAGCTTTAGTAAGAAACGAACATGCGTTTCTTTGTCAGGACAATCAGTTGTTTGCTACGTGTGCAAGCTCTGGTAGAAGTGAGATCAGTGTTGCTTTTCTCAGTACAAGCTTTACTTTGAAAGATAATCGCATTCTTATAAAATTTATTAATTTCACGAAAGCTTTAGTAAGAAATGCACATGCGTTTTTTTGTCAAGAGAAGCAGTTGTTTGCTACGTCTGTAAGCACTGTTAGAACTGAGATCAGTGTTGCTTTTCTCAGTACAAGCTTTACTTTGAAAGAAAATCGCGTTCTTTTGAAAGTTTATTAATTTCACGAAAGCTTTAGTAAGAAACGCACATGCGTTTCTTTGTAAAGACAAGCAGTTTTTTGCTAAGTGTGAAAGCACTGTTAGAACTGAGATCAGTGTTGCTTTTCTCAGTACAAGCTTTAATTGCAAAGATAATCGCGTTCTTTTGAAAGTTTATTAATTTCACGAAAGCTTTAGTAAGAAACGCACATGCGTTTCTTTGTAAGGTAAAGCAGTTGTTTGATACGTGTGAAAGCACTGTTAGAACAGATATTATTGTTGCTTTTCTCAGTCCAAGCTTTACTTTGAAAGATAATCACGTTCATTGGAAAGTTTATTAATTTCACGAAAGCTTGAGTTAGAAACGCACATGCGTTTCTTTGTCAAGACAAGCAGTTGTTTGCCTCGTGTGAAAGCACTGTTAGAACTGAGATCAGTGTTGCTTTTCTCAGTACAAGCTTTACTTTGAAAGATAATCGCGTTCTTCTTAAAGTTTATTAATTTCACGAAAGCTTTAGTAAGAAACGCACATGCGTTTCTTAATAAGACAAGCAGTTGTTTGCTACGTGTGAAAGCACTGTTAGAACTGATATCAGTGTTGCTTTTCTCAGTACAAGCTTTACTTTTAAAGATAATCGCGTTCTTTTAAAGTTTATTAATTTCACGAAAGCTTTAGTAAGAAACGCACATGCGTTTCTTTGTCAAGACAAGCAGTTGTTTGCTACGTGTGAAAGCACTGGTAGAACTGAGATCAGTGTTGCTTTTCTCAGTACAAGCTTTACTTTGAAAGATAATCGCGTTCTTTTGAAAGTTTATTAATTTCACGAAAGCTTTAGTAAGAAACGCACATGCGTTTCTTTGTTAAGACAAGCAGTTGTTTATTGTGCGGGAAAGCACTGTTAGAACGGAGTCAGTGTTGCTTTTCTCAGTTCAAGCTTTACTTTGAAAGATAATCGCGTTCTTTGAAAGTTTATTAATTTCACGAAAGCTTTGGTAAGAAACGAACATGTGTTTCTTTTTCAAGACAAGCAGTTGTTTGCTACGTGTGAAAGCACTGTTAGAACTGAGATCAGTGTTGCTCTTCTCAGTACAAGTTTTACTTTGAAAGATAATCGCGTTCTTTTGAAAGTTTATTAATTTCACGAAAGCTTTAGTAAGAAACGCACATGCGTTTCTTTGTAAAGACAAGCAGTTGTTTAGAGTGCGGGAAAGCACTGTTAGAACAGAGTCAGTGTTGGTTTTCTCAGTACAAGCTTTACTTTGAAAGATAATCCCGTCTTTGAATGGTTATTAATTTCACGAAAGCTTTAGTAAGAAACGAACATGCGTTTCTTTGTCAGGACAATCAGTTGTTTGCTACGTGTGCAAGCTCTGGTAGAAGTGAGATCAGTGTTGCTTTTCTCAGTACAAGCTTTACTTTGAAAGATAATCGCATTCTTATAAAATTTATTAATTTCACGAAAGCTTTAGTAAGAAATGCACATGCGTTTTTTTGTCAAGAGAAGCAGTTGTTTGCTACGTCTGTAAGCACTGTTAGAACTGAGATCAGTGTTGCTTTTCTCAGTACAAGCTTTACTTTGAAAGAAAATCGCGTTCTTTTGAAAGTTTATTAATTTCACGAAAGCTTTAGTAAGAAACGCACATGCGTTTCTTTGTAAAGACAAGCAGTTTTTTGCTAAGTGTGAAAGCACTGTTAGAACTGAGATCAGTGTTGCTTTTCTCAGTACAAGCTTTAATTGCAAAGATAATCGCGTTCTTTTGAAAGTTTATTAATTTCACGAAAGCTTTAGTAAGAAACGCACATGCGTTTCTTTGTAAGGTAAAGCAGTTGTTTGATACGTGTGAAAACACTGTTAGAACAGATATTATTGTTGCTTTTCTCAGTCCAAGCTTTACTTTGAAAGATAATCACGTTCATTGGAAAGTTTATTAATTTCACGAAAGCTTGAGTTAGAAACGCACATGCGTTTCTTTGTCAAGACAAGCAGTTGTTTGCCTCGTGTGAAAGCACTGTTAGAACTGAGATCAGTGTTGCTTTTCTCAGTACAAGCTTTACTTTGAAAGATAATCGCGTTCTTCTTAAAGTTTATTAATTTCACGAAAGCTTTAGTAAGAAACGCACATGCGTTTCTTAATAAGACAAGCAGTTGTTTGCTACGTGTGAAAGCACTGTTAGAACTGATATCAGTGTTGCTTTTCTCAGTACAAGCTTTACTTTTAAAGATAATCGCGTTCTTTTAAAGTTTATTAATTTCACGAAAGCTTTAGTAAGAAACGCACATGCGTTTCTTTGTCAAGACAAGCAGTTGTTTGCTACGTGTGAAAGCACTGTTAGAACTGAGATCAGTGTTGCTTTTCTCAGTACAAGCTTTACTTTGAAAGATAATCGCGTTCTTTTGAAAGTTTATTAATTTCACGAAAGCTTTAGTAAGAAACGCACATGCGTTTCTTTGTTAAGACAAGCAGTTGTTTATTGTGCGGGAAAGCACTGTTAGAACGGAGTCAGTGTTGCTTTTCTCAGTTCAAGCTTTACTTTGAAAGATAATCGCGTTCTTTGAAAGTTTATTAATTTCACGAAAGCTTTGGTAAGAAACGAACATGTGTTTCTTTTTCAAGACAAGCAGTTGTTTGCTACGTGTGAAAGCACTGTTAGAACTGAGATCAGTGTTGCTTTTCTCAGTACAAGCTTTACTTTGAAAGAAAATCGCGTTCTTTAGAAAGTTTATTAATTTCACGAAAGTTTTAGTAAGAAACGCTCATGCGTTTTTTTGTAAAGACAAGCAGTTGTTTGCTACGTGTGAAAGCACTGTTAGAACTGAGATCAGTGTTGCTTTTCTCAGTACAAGCTTTACTTTGAAAGAAAATCGCGTTCTTTTGAAAGTTTATTAATTTCACGAAAGCTTTAGTAAGAAACGCACATGCGTTTCTTTCTAGAAAAAAGCAGTTGTTTGCTACGTGTGAAAGCACTGTTAGAACTGAGATCAGTGTTGCTTTTCTCAGTACAAGCTCTAGTTTGAAAGAAAATCTCGTTCTTTTGAAAGTTTATTAATTTCTCGAAAGCTTTAGTAAGAAACGCACATGCGTTTCTTTCTAGAGACAAGCAGTTGTTTACTACGTGTGAAAGCACTGTTAGAACTGAGATAAGTGTTGCTTTTCTCAGTACAAGCTTTACTTTGAAAGATAATCGCGTTCTTTTGAAAGTTTATTAATTTCACGAAAGCTTTAGTAAGAAACGCACATGCGTTTCTTTGTCAAGACAGGCAGTTGTTTGCTACGTGTGAAAGCACTGTTAGAACTGAGATCAGTGTTGTTTTTCTCAGTACAAGCTTTACTTTTAAAGATAATCGCGTTCTTTTGAATGTTTATTAATTTCACGAAAGCTTTAGTAGGTAACGCACATGCCTTTCTTTGTAAAGACAAGCAGTTGTTTGCTACGTGTGAAAGCACTGTTAGAACTGAGATCAGTGTTGCTTTTCTCAGTACAAGCTTTACTTTGAAAAAAAATCGCGTTCTTTTGAAAGTTTATTGATTTCACGAAAGCTTTAGTAAGAAACGCACATGCGTTTCTTTGTAAAGACAAGCAGTTGTTTGTTACGTGTGAAAGCACTGTTAGAACTGAGATCAGTGTTGTTTTTCTCAGTACATGCTTTACTTTGAAAGAAAATCGCGTTCTTTTGAAAGTTTATTGATTTCACGAAAGCTTTAGTAAGAAACGCACATGCGTTTCTTTGTAAAGACAAGCAGTTGTGTGCTACGTGTGAAAGCACTGTTAGAACTGAGATCAGTGTTGTTTTTCTCAGTACAAGCTTTACTTTGAAAGAAAATCGCGTTCTTTTGAAAGTTTATTAATTTCACGAAAGCTTTAGTAAGAAACGCACATGCGTTTCTTTCTAGAAAAAAGCAGTTGTTTGCTACGTGTGAAAGCACTGTTAGAACTGAGATCAGTGTTGCTTTTCTCAGTACAAGCTCTAGTTTGAAAGAAAATCTCGTTCTTTTGAAAGTTTATTAATTTCTCGAAAGCTTTAGTAAGAAACGCACATGCGTTTCTTTCTAGAGACAAGCAGTTGTTTACTACGTGTGAAAGCACTGTTAGAACTGAGATCAGTGTTGCTTTTCTCAGTACAAGCTTTACTTTGAAAGATAATCGCGTTCTTTTGAAAGTTTATTAATTTGACGAAAGCTTTAGTAAGAAACGCACATGCGTTTCTTTCAAGAGGAAAGCAGTTGTTTGCTACGTGTGAAAGCACTGTTAGAACTGAGATCAGTGTTGCTTTTCTCAGTACAAGCTTTACTTTGAAAGATAATTGCGTTCCTTTGAAAGTTTATTAATTTCACGAAAGCTTTAGTAAGAAACGCACATGCGTTTCTTTGTCAAGACAGGCAGTTGTTTGCTACGTGTGAAAGCACTGTTAGAACTGAGATCAGTGTTGCTTTTCTCAGTTCAAGCTTTACTTTGAAAGATAATCGCGTTCTTTTGAAAGTTTATTAATTTCACGAAAGCTTTAGTAAGAAACGCACATGCGTTTCTTTGTTAAGACAAGCAGTTGTTTAGTTTGCGGGAAAGCACTGTTAGAACGGAGTCAGTGTTGCTTTTCTCAGTAGAAGCTTTACTTTGAAAGATAATCGCGTTCTTTGAAAGTTTATTAATTTCACGAAAGCTTTAGTAAGAAACGAACATGCGTTTCTTTGTCAAGACAAGCAGTTGTTTGCTACGTGTGAAAGCACTGTTAGAACTGAGATCTGTGTTGCTTTTCTCAGTACAAGCTTTACTTTGAAAGAAAATCGCGTTCTTTAGAAAGTTTATTAATTTCACGAAAGTTTTAGTATGAAACGCTCATGCGTTTTTTTGTAAAGACAAGCAGTTGTTTGCTACGTGTGAAAGCACTGTTAGAACTGAGATCAGTGTTGATTTTCTCAGTACAAGCTTTACTTTGAAAGATAATCTTGTTTTTTTGAAAGTTTATTAATTTCACGAAAGCTTTAGTAAGAAAAGCACATGCGTTTCTTTCTAGAGACAAGCAGTTGTTTGCTACGTGTGAAAGCACTGTTAGAACTGAGATCAGTGTTGCTTTTCTCAGTACAAGCTTTACTTTGAAAGATAATCTCGATCTTTTGAAACTTTATTAATTCACGAAAGCTTTAGTAAGAAACGCACATGCGTTTCTTTGTAAAGACAAGCAGTTGTTTGCTACGTGTGAAAGCACTGTTAGAACTGAGATCAGTGTTGCATTTCTCCGTACAAGCTTTACTTTGAAAGATAATCGCGTTCTTTTGAAAGTTTATTAATTTCACGAAAGCTTTAGTAAGAAACGCACATGCGTTTCTTTGTAAAGACAAGCAGTTGTTTGCTACGTGTGAAAGCACTGTTAGAACTGAGATCAGTTTTGCTTTTCTCAGTACAAGCTTTACTTTGAAAGAAAAATGCGTTCTTTTGAAAGTTTATTAATTTCAGGAAAGCTTTAGTAAGAAACGCACATGCGTTTCTTTGTCAACACAGGCAGTTGTTTGCTAGGTGTGAAAGCACTGTTAGAACTGAGATCAGTGTTGCTTTTCTCAGTACAAGCTTTACTTTGAAAGAAAATCGCGTTCTTTTGAAAGTTTATTAATTTCACGAAAGCTTTAGTAAGAAACGCACATGCGTTTCTTTGTAAAGAAAAGCAGTTGTTTGCTACGTGTGAAAGCACTGTTAGAAATGAGATCAGTGTTGCTTTTCTCCGTACAAGCTTTACTTTGAAAGATAATCGCGTTCTTTTGAAAGTTTATTAATTTCTTGAAAGCTTTAGTAAGAAACGAACATGCGTTTCTTTCTAGAGACAAGCAGTTGTTTATACGTGTGAAAGCACTGTTAGAACTGTGATCAGTGTTTCTTTTCTCAGTACAAGCTTTACTTTGAAAGAAAATCGCGTTCTTTTGAAAGTTTATTAATTTCACGAAAGCTTTAGTAAGAAACGCACATGCGTTTCTTTGTCAAGACAGGCAGTTGTGTGCTACCTGTGAAAGCACTGTTAGAACTGAGATCCGTGTTGCTTTTCTCAGTACAAGCTTTACTTTGAAAGATAATCGCGTTCTTTTGAAAGTTTATTGATTTCACGAAAGCTTTAGTAAGAAACGCACATGCGTTTCTTTGTAAAGACAAGCAGTTGTTTGCTACGTGTGAAAGCACTGTTAGAACTGAGATCAGTGTTGCTTTTCTCAGTACAAGCTTTACTTTGAAAGATAATCGCGTTCTTTTGAAAGTTTATTGATTTCACGAAAGCTTTAGTAAGAAACGCACATGCGTTTCTTTGTAAAGACAAGCAGTTGTTTGCTACGTGTGAAAGCACTGTTAGAACTGAGATCAGTGTTGCTTTTCTCAGTACAAGCTTTACTTTGAAAGATAATCGCGTTCTTTTGAAAGTTTATTAATTTCACGAAAGCTTTAGTAAGAAACGCACATGCGTTTCCTTCTAGAGAAAAGCAGTTGTTTGCTACGTGTGAAAGCACTGTTAGAACTGAGATCAGTGTTGCTTTTCTCAGTACAAGCTTTACTTTGAAAGAAAATCGCGTTCTTTTGAAAGTTTATTAATTTCACGAAAGCTTTAGTAAGAAACGCACATGCGTTTCTTTGTTAAGACAAGCAGTTGTTTAGTTTGCGGGAAAGCACTGTTAGAACGGAGTCAGTGTTGCTTTTCTCAGTAGAAGCTTTACTTTGAAAGATAATCGCGTTCTTTGAAAGTTTATTAATTTCACGAAAGCTTTAGTAAGAAACGAACATGCGTTTCTTTGTCAAGACAAGCAGTTGTTTGCTACGTGTGAAAGCACTGTTAGAACTGAGATCTGTGTTGCTTTTCTCAGTACAAGCTTTACTTTGAAAGAAAATCGCGTTCTTTAGAAAGTTTATTAATTTCACGAAAGTTTTAGTATGAAACGCTCATGCGTTTTTTTGTAAAGACAAGCAGTTGTTTGCTACGTGTGAAAGCACTGTTAGAACTGAGATCAGTGTTGATTTTCTCAGTACAAGCTTTACTTTGAAAGATAATCTTGTTTTTTTGAAAGTTTATTAATTTCACGAAAGCTTTAGTAAGAAAAGCACATGCGTTTCTTTCTAGAGACAAGCAGTTGTTTGCTACGTGTGAAAGCACTGTTAGAACTGAGATCAGTGTTGCTTTTCTCAGTACAAGCTTTACTTTGAAAGATAATCTCGATCTTTTGAAACTTTATTAATTCACGAAAGCTTTAGTAAGAAACGCACATGCGTTTCTTTGTAAAGACAAGCAGTTGTTTGCTACGTGTGAAAGCACTGTTAGAACTGAGATCAGTGTTGCATTTCTCCGTACAAGCTTTACTTTGAAAGATAATCGCGTTCTTTTGAAAGTTTATTAATTTCACGAAAGCTTTAGTAAGAAACGCACATGCGTTTCTTTGTAAAGACAAGCAGTTGTTTGCTACGTGTGAAAGCACTGTTAGAACTGAGATCAGTTTTGCTTTTCTCAGTACAAGCTTTACTTTGAAAGAAAAATGCGTTCTTTTGAAAGTTTATTAATTTCAGGAAAGCTTTAGTAAGAAACGCACATGCGTTTCTTTGTCAACACAGGCAGTTGTTTGCTAGGTGTGAAAGCACTGTTAGAACTGAGATCAGTGTTGCTTTTCTCAGTACAAGCTTTACTTTGAAAGAAAATCGCGTTCTTTTGAAAGTTTATTAATTTCACGAAAGCTTTAGTAAGAAACGCACATGCGTTTCTTTGTAAAGAAAAGCAGTTGTTTGCTACGTGTGAAAGCACTGTTAGAAATGAGATCAGTGTTGCTTTTCTCCGTACAAGCTTTACTTTTAAAGATAATCGCGTTCTTTTGAATGTTTATTAATTTCACGAAAGCTTTAGTAGGTAACGCACATGCCTTTCTTTGTAAAGACAAGCAGTTGTTTGCTACGTGTGAAAGCACTGTTAGAACTGAGATCAGTGTTGCTTTTCTCAGTACAAGCTTTACTTTGAAAAAAAATCGCGTTCTTTTGAAAGTTTATTGATTTCACGAAAGCTTTAGTAAGAAACGCACATGCGTTTCTTTGTAAGGTAAAGCAGTTGTTTGATACGTGTGAAAGCACTGTTAGAACAGATATTATTGTTGCTTTTCTCAGTCCAAGCTTTACTTTGAAAGATAATCACGTTCATTGGAAAGTTTATTAATTTCACGAAAGCTTGAGTTAGAAACGCACATGCGTTTCTTTGTCAAGACAAGCAGTTGTTTGCCTCGTGTGAAAGCACTGTTAGAACTGAGATCAGTGTTGCTTTTCTCAGTACAAGCTTTACTTTGAAAGATAATCGCGTTCTTCTTAAAGTTTATTAATTTCACGAAAGCTTTAGTAAGAAACGCACATGCGTTTCTTAATAAGACAAGCAGTTGTTTGCTACGTGTGAAAGCACTGTTAGAACTGATATCAGTGTTGCTTTTCTCAGTACAAGCTTTACTTTTAAAGATAATCGCGTTCTTTTAAAGTTTATTAATTTCACGAAAGCTTTAGTAAGAAACGCACATGCGTTTCTTTGTCAAGACAAGCAGTTGTTTGCTACGTGTGAAAGCACTGTTAGAACTGAGATCAGTGTTGCTTTTCTCAGTACAAGCTTTACTTTGAAAGATAATCGCGTTCTTTTGAAAGTTTATTGATTTCACGAAAGCTTTAGTAAGAAACGCACATGCGTTTCTTTGTTAAGACAAGCAGTTGCTTATTGTGCGGGAAAGCACTGTTAGAACGGAGTCAGTGTTGCTTTTCTCAGTTCAAGCTTTACTTTGAAAGATAATCGCGTTCTTTGAAAGTTTATTAATTTCACGAAAGCTTTGGTAAGAAACGAACATGTGTTTCTTTTTCAAGACAAGCAGTTGTTTGCTACGTGTGAAAGCACTGTTAGAACTGAGATCAGTGTTGCTTTTCTCAGTACAAGCTTTACTTTGAAAGAAAATCGCGTTCTTTAGAAAGTTTATTAATTTCACGAAAGTTTTAGTAAGAAACGCTCATGCGTTTTTTTGTAAAGACAAGCAGTTGTTTGCTACGTGTGAAAGCACTGTTAGAACTGAGATCAGTGTTGCTTTTCTCAGTACAAGCTTTACTTTGAAAGAAAATCGCGTTCTTTTGAAAGTTTATTAATTTCACGAAAGCTTTAGTAAGAAACGCACATGCGTTTCTTTCTAGAAAAAAGCAGTTGTTTGCTACGTGTGAAAGCACTGTTAGAACTGAGATCAGTGTTGCTTTTCTCAGTACAAGCTCTAGTTTGAAAGAAAATCTCGTTCTTTTGAAAGTTTATTAATTTCTCGAAAGCTTTAGTAAGAAACGCACATGCGTTTCTTTCTAGAGACAAGCAGTTGTTTACTACGTGTGAAAGCACTGTTAGAACTGAGATAAGTGTTGCTTTTCTCAGTACAAGCTTTACTTTGAAAGATAATCGCGTTCTTTTGAAAGTTTATTAATTTCACGAAAGCTTTAGTAAGAAACGCACATGCGTTTCTTTGTCAAGACAGGCAGTTGTTTGCTACGTGTGAAAGCACTGTTAGAACTGAGATCAGTGTTGTTTTTCTCAGTACAAGCTTTACTTTTAAAGATAATCGCGTTCTTTTGAATGTTTATTAATTTCACGAAAGCTTTAGTAGGTAACGCACATGCCTTTCTTTGTAAAGACAAGCAGTTGTTTGCTACGTGTGAAAGCACTGTTAGAACTGAGATCAGTGTTGCTTTTCTCAGTACAAGCTTTACTTTGAAAAAAAATCGCGTTCTTTTGAAAGTTTATTGATTTCACGAAAGCTTTAGTAAGAAACGCACATGCGTTTCTTTGTAAAGACAAGCAGTTGTTTGTTACGTGTGAAAGCACTGTTAGAACTGAGATCAGTGTTGTTTTTCTCAGTACATGCTTTACTTTGAAAGAAAATCGCGTTCTTTTGAAAGTTTATTGATTTCACGAAAGCTTTAGTAAGAAACGCACATGCGTTTCTTTGTAAAGACAAGCAGTTGTTTGCTACGTGTGAAAGCACTGTTAGAACTGAGATCAGTGTTGTTTTTCTCAGTACAAGCTTTACTTTGAAAGAAAATCGCGTTCTTTTGAAAGTTTATTAATTTCACGAAAGCTTTAGTAAGAAACGCACATGCGTTTCTTTCTAGAAAAAAGCAGTTGTTTGCTACGTGTGAAAGCACTGTTAGAACTGAGATCAGTGTTGCTTTTCTCAGTACAAGCTCTAGTTTGAAAGAAAATCTCGTTCTTTTGAAAGTTTATTAATTTCTCGAAAGCTTTAGTAAGAAACGCACATGCGTTTCTTTCTAGAGACAAGCAGTTGTTTACTACGTGTGAAAGCACTGTTAGAACTGAGATCAGTGTTGCTTTTCTCAGTACAAGCTTTACTTTGAAAGATAATCGCGTTCTTTTGAAAGTTTATTAATTTCACGAAAGCTTTAGTAAGAAACGCACATGCGTTTCTTTCAAGAGGAAAGCAGTTGTTTGCTACGTGTGAAAGCACTGTTAGAACTGAGATCAGTGTTGCTTTTCTCAGTACAAGCTTTACTTTGAAAGATAATTGCGTTCCTTTGAAAGTTTATTAATTTCACGAAAGCTTTAGTAAGAAACGCACATGCGTTTCTTTGTCAAGACAGGCAGTTGTTTGCTACGTGTGAAAGCACTGTTAGAACTGAGATCAGTGTTGCTTTTCTCAGTTCAAGCTTTACTTTGAAAGATAATCGCGTTCTTTTGAAAGTTTATTAATTTCACGAAAGCTTTAGTAAGAAACGCACATGCGTTTCTTTGTTAAGACAAGCAGTTGTTTAGTTTGCGGGAAAGCACTGTTAGAACGGAGTCAGTGTTGCTTTTCTCAGTAGAAGCTTTACTTTGAAAGATAATCGCGTTCTTTGAAAGTTTATTAATTTCACGAAAGCTTTAGTAAGAAACGAACATGCGTTTCTTTGTCAAGACAAGCAGTTGTTTGCTACGTGTGAAAGCACTGTTAGAACTGAGATCTGTGTTGCTTTTCTCAGTACAAGCTTTACTTTGAAAGAAAATCGCGTTCTTTAGAAAGTTTATTAATTTCACGAAAGTTTTAGTATGAAACGCTCATGCGTTTTTTTGT
The DNA here is from genome assembly GCF_950005125.1 of Chionomys nivalis. Classification (NCBI taxonomy): domain Eukaryota; kingdom Metazoa; phylum Chordata; class Mammalia; order Rodentia; family Cricetidae; genus Chionomys; species Chionomys nivalis. The sequence continues at coordinate 137,128,033 of NC_080087.1, forward strand.
AAAGACAAGCAGTTGTTTGCTACGTGTGAAAGCACTGTTAGAACTGAGATCAGTGTTGCTTTTCTCAGTACAAGCTTTACTTTGAAAGATAATCGCGTTCTTTTGAAAGTTTATTAATTTCTTGAAAGCTTTAGTAAGAAACGAACATGCGTTTCTTTCTAGAGACAAGCAGTTGTTTATACGTGTGAAAGCACTGTTAGAACTGTGATCAGTGTTTCTTTTCTCAGTACAAGCTTTACTTTGAAAGAAAATCGCGTTCTTTTGAAAGTTTATTAATTTCACGAAAGCTTTAGTAAGAAACGCACATGCGTTTCTTTGTCAAGACAGGCAGTTGTGTGCTACCTGTGAAAGCACTGTTAGAACTGAGATCCGTGTTGCTTTTCTCAGTACAAGCTTTACTTTGAAAGATAATCGCGTTCTTTTGAAAGTTTATTGATTTCACGAAAGCTTTAGTAAGAAACGCACATGCGTTTCTTTGTAAAGACAAGCAGTTGTTTGCTACGTGTGAAAGCACTGTTAGAACTGAGATCAGTGTTGCTTTTCTCAGTACAAGCTTTACTTTGAAAGATAATCGCGTTCTTTTGAAAGTTTATTGATTTCACGAAAGCTTTAGTAAGAAACGCACATGCGTTTCTTTGTAAAGACAAGCAGTTGTTTGCTACGTGTGAAAGCACTGTTAGAACTGAGATCAGTGTTGCTTTTCTCAGTACAAGCTTTACTTTGAAAGATAATCGCGTTCTTTTGAAAGTTTATTAATTTCACGAAAGCTTTAGTAAGAAACGCACATGCGTTTCCTTCTAGAGAAAAGCAGTTGTTTGCTACGTGTGAAAGCACTGTTAGAACTGAGATCAGTGTTGCTTTTCTCAGTACAAGCTTTACTTTGAAAGAAAATCGCGTTCTTTTGAAAGTTTATTAATTTCACGAAAGCTTTAGTAAGAAACGCACATGCGTTTCTTTGTTAAGACAAGCAGTTGTTTAGTTTGCGGGAAAGCACTGTTAGAACGGAGTCAGTGTTGCTTTTCTCAGTAGAAGCTTTACTTTGAAAGATAATCGCGTTCTTTGAAAGTTTATTAATTTCACGAAAGCTTTAGTAAGAAACGAACATGCGTTTCTTTGTCAAGACAAGCAGTTGTTTGCTACGTGTGAAAGCACTGTTAGAACTGAGATCTGTGTTGCTTTTCTCAGTACAAGCTTTACTTTGAAAGAAAATCGCGTTCTTTAGAAAGTTTATTAATTTCACGAAAGTTTTAGTATGAAACGCTCATGCGTTTTTTTGTAAAGACAAGCAGTTGTTTGCTACGTGTGAAAGCACTGTTAGAACTGAGATCAGTGTTGATTTTCTCAGTACAAGCTTTACTTTGAAAGATAATCTTGTTTTTTTGAAAGTTTATTAATTTCACGAAAGCTTTAGTAAGAAAAGCACATGCGTTTCTTTCTAGAGACAAGCAGTTGTTTGCTACGTGTGAAAGCACTGTTAGAACTGAGATCAGTGTTGCTTTTCTCAGTACAAGCTTTACTTTGAAAGATAATCTCGATCTTTTGAAACTTTATTAATTCACGAAAGCTTTAGTAAGAAACGCACATGCGTTTCTTTGTAAAGACAAGCAGTTGTTTGCTACGTGTGAAAGCACTGTTAGAACTGAGATCAGTGTTGCATTTCTCCGTACAAGCTTTACTTTGAAAGATAATCGCGTTCTTTTGAAAGTTTATTAATTTCACGAAAGCTTTAGTAAGAAACGCACATGCGTTTCTTTGTAAAGACAAGCAGTTGTTTGCTACGTGTGAAAGCACTGTTAGAACTGAGATCAGTTTTGCTTTTCTCAGTACAAGCTTTACTTTGAAAGAAAAATGCGTTCTTTTGAAAGTTTATTAATTTCAGGAAAGCTTTAGTAAGAAACGCACATGCGTTTCTTTGTCAACACAGGCAGTTGTTTGCTAGGTGTGAAAGCACTGTTAGAACTGAGATCAGTGTTGCTTTTCTCAGTACAAGCTTTACTTTGAAAGAAAATCGCGTTCTTTTGAAAGTTTATTAATTTCACGAAAGCTTTAGTAAGAAACGCACATGCGTTTCTTTGTAAAGAAAAGCAGTTGTTTGCTACGTGTGAAAGCACTGTTAGAAATGAGATCAGTGTTGCTTTTCTCCGTACAAGCTTTACTTTTAAAGATAATCGCGTTCTTTTGAATGTTTATTAATTTCACGAAAGCTTTAGTAGGTAACGCACATGCCTTTCTTTGTAAAGACAAGCAGTTGTTTGCTACGTGTGAAAGCACTGTTAGAACTGAGATCAGTGTTGCTTTTCTCAGTACAAGCTTTACTTTGAAAAAAAATCGCGTTCTTTTGAAAGTTTATTGATTTCACGAAAGCTTTAGTAAGAAACGCACATGCGTTTCTTTGTAAGGTAAAGCAGTTGTTTGATACGTGTGAAAGCACTGTTAGAACAGATATTATTGTTGCTTTTCTCAGTCCAAGCTTTACTTTGAAAGATAATCACGTTCATTGGAAAGTTTATTAATTTCACGAAAGCTTGAGTTAGAAACGCACATGCGTTTCTTTGTCAAGACAAGCAGTTGTTTGCCTCGTGTGAAAGCACTGTTAGAACTGAGATCAGTGTTGCTTTTCTCAGTACAAGCTTTACTTTGAAAGATAATCGCGTTCTTCTTAAAGTTTATTAATTTCACGAAAGCTTTAGTAAGAAACGCACATGCGTTTCTTAATAAGACAAGCAGTTGTTTGCTACGTGTGAAAGCACTGTTAGAACTGATATCAGTGTTGCTTTTCTCAGTACAAGCTTTACTTTTAAAGATAATCGCGTTCTTTTAAAGTTTATTAATTTCACGAAAGCTTTAGTAAGAAACGCACATGCGTTTCTTTGTCAAGACAAGCAGTTGTTTGCTACGTGTGAAAGCACTGTTAGAACTGAGATCAGTGTTGCTTTTCTCAGTACAAGCTTTACTTTGAAAGATAATCGCGTTCTTTTGAAAGTTTATTGATTTCACGAAAGCTTTAGTAAGAAACGCACATGCGTTTCTTTGTTAAGACAAGCAGTTGCTTATTGTGCGGGAAAGCACTGTTAGAACGGAGTCAGTGTTGCTTTTCTCAGTTCAAGCTTTACTTTGAAAGATAATCGCGTTCTTTGAAAGTTTATTAATTTCACGAAAGCTTTGGTAAGAAACGAACATGTGTTTCTTTTTCAAGACAAGCAGTTGTTTGCTACGTGTGAAAGCACTGTTAGAACTGAGATCAGTGTTGCTTTTCTCAGTACAAGCTTTACTTTGAAAGAAAATCGCGTTCTTTAGAAAGTTTATTAATTTCACGAAAGTTTTAGTAAGAAACGCTCATGCGTTTTTTTGTAAAGACAAGCAGTTGTTTGCTACGTGTGAAAGCACTGTTAGAACTGAGATCAGTGTTGCTTTTCTCAGTACAAGCTTTACTTTGAAAGAAAATCGCGTTCTTTTGAAAGTTTATTAATTTCACGAAAGCTTTAGTAAGAAACGCACATGCGTTTCTTTCTAGAAAAAAGCAGTTGTTTGCTACGTGTGAAAGCACTGTTAGAACTGAGATCAGTGTTGCTTTTCTCAGTACAAGCTCTAGTTTGAAAGAAAATCTCGTTCTTTTGAAAGTTTATTAATTTCTCGAAAGCTTTAGTAAGAAACGCACATGCGTTTCTTTCTAGAGACAAGCAGTTGTTTACTACGTGTGAAAGCACTGTTAGAACTGAGATAAGTGTTGCTTTTCTCAGTACAAGCTTTACTTTGAAAGATAATCGCGTTCTTTTGAAAGTTTATTAATTTCACGAAAGCTTTAGTAAGAAACGCACATGCGTTTCTTTGTCAAGACAGGCAGTTGTTTGCTACGTGTGAAAGCACTGTTAGAACTGAGATCAGTGTTGTTTTTCTCAGTACAAGCTTTACTTTTAAAGATAATCGCGTTCTTTTGAATGTTTATTAATTTCACGAAAGCTTTAGTAGGTAACGCACATGCCTTTCTTTGTAAAGACAAGCAGTTGTTTGCTACGTGTGAAAGCACTGTTAGAACTGAGATCAGTGTTGCTTTTCTCAGTACAAGCTTTACTTTGAAAAAAAATCGCGTTCTTTTGAAAGTTTATTGATTTCACGAAAGCTTTAGTAAGAAACGCACATGCGTTTCTTTGTAAAGACAAGCAGTTGTTTGTTACGTGTGAAAGCACTGTTAGAACTGAGATCAGTGTTGTTTTTCTCAGTACATGCTTTACTTTGAAAGAAAATCGCGTTCTTTTGAAAGTTTATTGATTTCACGAAAGCTTTAGTAAGAAACGCACATGCGTTTCTTTGTAAAGACAAGCAGTTGTTTGCTACGTGTGAAAGCACTGTTAGAACTGAGATCAGTGTTGTTTTTCTCAGTACAAGCTTTACTTTGAAAGAAAATCGCGTTCTTTTGAAAGTTTATTAATTTCACGAAAGCTTTAGTAAGAAACGCACATGCGTTTCTTTCTAGAAAAAAGCAGTTGTTTGCTACGTGTGAAAGCACTGTTAGAACTGAGATCAGTGTTGCTTTTCTCAGTACAAGCTCTAGTTTGAAAGAAAATCTCGTTCTTTTGAAAGTTTATTAATTTCTCGAAAGCTTTAGTAAGAAACGCACATGCGTTTCTTTCTAGAGACAAGCAGTTGTTTACTACGTGTGAAAGCACTGTTAGAACTGAGATCAGTGTTGCTTTTCTCAGTACAAGCTTTACTTTGAAAGATAATCGCGTTCTTTTGAAAGTTTATTAATTTCACGAAAGCTTTAGTAAGAAACGCACATGCGTTTCTTTCAAGAGGAAAGCAGTTGTTTGCTACGTGTGAAAGCACTGTTAGAACTGAGATCAGTGTTGCTTTTCTCAGTACAAGCTTTACTTTGAAAGATAATTGCGTTCCTTTGAAAGTTTATTAATTTCACGAAAGCTTTAGTAAGAAACGCACATGCGTTTCTTTGTCAAGACAGGCAGTTGTTTGCTACGTGTGAAAGCACTGTTAGAACTGAGATCAGTGTTGCTTTTCTCAGTTCAAGCTTTACTTTGAAAGATAATCGCGTTCTTTTGAAAGTTTATTAATTTCACGAAAGCTTTAGTAAGAAACGCACATGCGTTTCTTTGTTAAGACAAGCAGTTGTTTAGTTTGCGGGAAAGCACTGTTAGAACGGAGTCAGTGTTGCTTTTCTCAGTAGAAGCTTTACTTTGAAAGATAATCGCGTTCTTTGAAAGTTTATTAATTTCACGAAAGCTTTAGTAAGAAACGAACATGCGTTTCTTTGTCAAGACAAGCAGTTGTTTGCTACGTGTGAAAGCACTGTTAGAACTGAGATCTGTGTTGCTTTTCTCAGTACAAGCTTTACTTTGAAAGAAAATCGCGTTCTTTAGAAAGTTTATTAATTTCACGAAAGTTTTAGTATGAAACGCTCATGCGTTTTTTTGTAAAGACAAGCAGTTGTTTGCTACGTGTGAAAGCACTGTTAGAACTGAGATCAGTGTTGATTTTCTCAGTACAAGCTTTACTTTGAAAGATAATCTTGTTTTTTTGAAAGTTTATTAATTTCACGAAAGCTTTAGTAAGAAAAGCACATGCGTTTCTTTCTAGAGACAAGCAGTTGTTTGCTACGTGTGAAAGCACTGTTAGAACTGAGATCAGTGTTGCTTTTCTCAGTACAAGCTTTACTTTGAAAGATAATCTCGATCTTTTGAAACTTTATTAATTCACGAAAGCTTTAGTAAGAAACGCACATGCGTTTCTTTGTAAAGACAAGCAGTTGTTTGCTACGTGTGAAAGCACTGTTAGAACTGAGATCAGTGTTGCATTTCTCCGTACAAGCTTTACTTTGAAAGATAATCGCGTTCTTTTGAAAGTTTATTAATTTCACGAAAGCTTTAGTAAGAAACGCACATGCGTTTCTTTGTAAAGACAAGCAGTTGTTTGCTACGTGTGAAAGCACTGTTAGAACTGAGATCAGTTTTGCTTTTCTCAGTACAAGCTTTACTTTGAAAGAAAAATGCGTTCTTTTGAAAGTTTATTAATTTCAGGAAAGCTTTAGTAAGAAACGCACATGCGTTTCTTTGTCAACACAGGCAGTTGTTTGCTAGGTGTGAAAGCACTGTTAGAACTGAGATCAGTGTTGCTTTTCTCAGTACAAGCTTTACTTTGAAAGAAAATCGCGTTCTTTTGAAAGTTTATTAATTTCACGAAAGCTTTAGTAAGAAACGCACATGCGTTTCTTTGTAAAGAAAAGCAGTTGTTTGCTACGTGTGAAAGCACTGTTAGAAATGAGATCAGTGTTGCTTTTCTCCGTACAAGCTTTACTTTGAAAGATAATCGCGTTCTTTTGAATGTTTATTAATTTCACGAAAGCTTTAGTAGGTAACGCACATGCCTTTCTTTGTAAAGACAAGCAGTTGTTTGCTACGTGTGAAAGCACTGTTAGAACTGAGATCAGTGTTGCTTTTCTCAGTACAAGCTTTACTTTGAAAAAAAATCGCGTTCTTTTGAAAGTTTATTGATTTCACGAAAGCTTTAGTAAGAAACGCACATGCGTTTCTTTGTAAGGTAAAGCAGTTGTTTGATACGTGTGAAAGCACTGTTAGAACAGATATTATTGTTGCTTTTCTCAGTCCAAGCTTTACTTTGAAAGATAATCACGTTCATTGGAAAGTTTATTAATTTCACGAAAGCTTGAGTTAGAAACGCACATGCGTTTCTTTGTCAAGACAAGCAGTTGTTTGCCTCGTGTGAAAGCACTGTTAGAACTGAGATCAGTGTTGCTTTTCTCAGTACAAGCTTTACTTTGAAAGATAATCGCGTTCTTCTTAAAGTTTATTAATTTCACGAAAGCTTTAGTAAGAAACGCACATGCGTTTCTTAATAAGACAAGCAGTTGTTTGCTACGTGTGAAAGCACTGTTAGAACTGATATCAGTGTTGCTTTTCTCAGTACAAGCTTTACTTTTAAAGATAATCGCGTTCTTTTAAAGTTTATTAATTTCACGAAAGCTTTAGTAAGAAACGCACATGCGTTTCTTTGTCAAGACAAGCAGTTGTTTGCTACGTGTGAAAGCACTGTTAGAACTGAGATCAGTGTTGCTTTTCTCAGTACAAGCTTTACTTTGAAAGATAATCGCGTTCTTTTGAAAGTTTATTAATTTCACGAAAGCTTTAGTAAGAAACGCACATGCGTTTCTTTGTTAAGACAAGCAGTTGTTTATTGTGCGGGAAAGCACTGTTAGAACGGAGTCAGTGTTGCTTTTCTCAGTTCAAGCTTTACTTTGAAAGATAATCGCGTTCTTTGAAAGTTTATTAATTTCACGAAAGCTTTGGTAAGAAACGAACATGTGTTTCTTTTTCAAGACAAGCAGTTGTTTGCTACGTGTGAAAGCACTGTTAGAACTGAGATCAGTGTTGCTTTTCTCAGTACAAGCTTTACTTTGAAAGAAAATCGCGTTCTTTAGAAAGTTTATTAATTTCACGAAAGTTTTAGTAAGAAACGCTCATGCGTTTTTTTGTAAAGACAAGCAGTTGTTTGCTACGTGTGAAAGCACTGTTAGAACTGAGATCAGTGTTGCTTTTCTCAGTACAAGCTTTACTTTGAAAGAAAATCGCGTTCTTTTGAAAGTTTATTAATTTCACGAAAGCTTTAGTAAGAAACGCACATGCGTTTCTTTCTAGAAAAAAGCAGTTGTTAGCTACGTGTGAAAGCACGGTTAGAACTGAGATCAGTGTTGCTTTTCTCAGTACAAGCTTTACTTTGAAAGATAATCGCGTTCTTTTGAAAGTTTATTAATTTGACGAAAGCTTTAGTAAGAAACGAACATGCGTTTCTTTGTTAAGACAAGCAGTTGTTTAGTTTGCGGGAAAGCACTGTTAGAACTGAGATCAGTGTTGCTTTTCTCCGTACAAGCTTTACTTTGAAAGATAATCGCGTTCTTTTGAAAGTTTATTAATTTCACGGAAGCTTTAGTAGGAAACGCACATGCGTTTCTTTGTAAAGACAAGCAGTTGTTTGCTACGTGTGAAAGCACTGTTAGAACTGAGATCAGTGTTGCTTTTCTCAGTACAAGCTTTACTTTGAAAGAAAATCGCGTTCTTTTGAAAGTTTATTAATTTCACGAAAGCTTTAGTAAGAAACGCACATGCATTTCTTTGTCAAGACAGGCAGTTGTTTGCTACGTGTGAAAGCACTGTTAGAACTGAGATCAGTGTTGCTTTTCTCAGTACAAGCTTTACTTTGAAAGAAAATCTCGTTCTTTTGAAAGTTTATTAATTTCTCGAAAGATTTAGCAAGAAACGCACATGCGTTTCTTTCTAGAGACAAGCAGTTGCTTGCTACGTGTGAAAGCACTGATAGAACTGAGATCAGTGTTGCTTTTCTCAGTACAAGCTTTACTTTGAAAGATAATCGCGTTCTTTTGAAAGTTTATTAATTTCACGAAAGCTTTAGTAAGAAATGCACATGCGTTTCTTTGTCAAGACAGGCAGTTGTTTGCTACGTGTGAAAGCACTGTTAGAACTGAGATCAGTGTTGCTTTTCTCAGTACAACCTTTACTTTGAAAGAAAATCGCGTTTTATTGAAAGTTTATTAATTTCACGAAAGCTTTAGTAATAAACGCACATGCCTTTCTTTGTCAAGACAGGCAGTTGTTTGCTACCTGGGAAAGCACTGTTAGAACTGAGATCAGTGTTGCTTTTCTCAGTACAAGCTTTACTTTGAAAGATAATTGCGTTCTTTTGAAAGTTTATTAATTTCACGAAAGCTTTAGTAAGAAACGCACATGCGTTTCTTTGTCAAGACAGGCAGTTGTTTGCTACGTGTGAAAGCACTGTTAGAACTGAGATCAGTGTTACTTTTCTCAGTACAAGCTTTACTTTGAAAGATAATCGCGTTCTTTTGAAAGTTTATTAATTTGACGAAAGCTTTAGTAAGAAACGCACATGCGTTTCTTTCTAGAGGAAAGCAGTTGTTTGGTACGTGTTAAAGCACTGTTAGAACTGAGATAAGTGTTGCTTTTCTCAGTACAAGCTTTACTTTGAAAGATAATCGCGTTCTTTTGAAAGTTTATTAATTTCACGAAAGCTTTAGTAAGAAACGCACATGCGTTTCTTTGTCAAGACAGGCAGTTGTTTGCTACGTGTGAAAGCACTGTTAGAACTGAGATCAGTGTTGCTTTTCTCAGTACAAGCTTTACTTTGAAAAAAAATCGCGTTCTTTTGAAAGTTTATTGATTTCACGAAAGCTTTAGTAAGAAACGCACATGCGTTTCTTTGTAAAGACAAGCAGTTGTTTGCTACGTGTGAAAGCACTGTTAGAACTGAGATCAGTGTTGTTTTTCTCAGTACATGCTTTACTTTGAAAGAAAATCGCGTTCTTTTGAAAGTTTATTGATTTCACGAAAGCTTTAGTAAGAAACGCACATGCGTTTCTTTGTAAAGACAAGCAGTTGTTTGCTACGTGTGAAAGCACTGTTAGAACTGAGATCAGTGTTGTTTTTCTCAGTACAAGCTTTACTTTGAAAGAAAATCGCGTTCTTTTGAAAGTTTATTAATTTCACGAAAGCTTTAGTAAGAAACGCACATGCGTTTCTTTCTAGAAAAAAGCAGTTGTTTGCTACGTGTGAAAGCACTGTTAGAACTGAGATCAGTGTTGCTTTTCTCAGTACAAGCTCTAGTTTGAAAGAAAATCTCGTTCTTTTGAAAGTTTATTAATTTCTCGAAAGCTTTAGTAAGAAACGCACATGCGTTTCTTTCTAGAGACAAGCAGTTGTTTACTACGTGTGAAAGCACTGTTAGAACTGAGATCAGTGTTGCTTTTCTCAGTACAAGCTTTACTTTGAAAGATAATCGCGTTCTTTTGAAAGTTTATTAATTTGACGAAAGCTTTAGTAAGAAACGCACATGCGTTTCTTTCAAGAGGAAAGCAGTTGTTTGCTACGTGTGAAAGCACTGTTAGAACTGAGATCAGTGTTGCTTTTCTCAGTACAAGCTTTACTTTGAAAGAAAATCGCGTTCTTTGGAAAGTTTATTAATTTCACGAAAGCTTTAGTAAGAAACGCACATGCATTTCTTTGTCAAGACAGGCAGTTGTTTGCTACGTGTGAAAGCACTGTTAGAACTGAGATCAGTGTTGCTTTTCTCAGTACAAGCTTTACTTTGAAAGAAAATCTCGTTCTTTTGAAAGTTTATTAATTTCTCGAAAGATTTAGCAAGAAACGCACATGCGTTTCTTTCTAGAGACAAGCAGTTGCTTGCTACGTGTGAAAGCACTGTTAGAACTGAGATCAGTGTTGCTTTTCTCAGTACAAGCTTTACTTTGAAAGATAATCGCGTTCTTTTGAAAGTTTATTAATTTCACGAAAGCTTTAGTAAGAAACGCACATGCGTTTCTTTGTCAAGACAGGCAGTTGTTTGCAATGTGTGAAAGCACTGTTAGAACTGAGATCAGTGTTGCTTTTCTCAGTAGAACCTTTACTTTGAAAGAAAATCGCGTTTTATTGAAAGTTTATTAATTTCACGAAAGCTTTAGTAATAAACGCACATGCGTTTCTTTGTCAAGACAGGCAGTTGTTTGCTACCTGGGAAAGCACTGTTAGAACTGAGATCAGTGTTGCTTTTCTCAGTACAAGCTTTACTTTGAAAGATAATCGCGTTCTTTTGAAAGTTTATTAATTTCACGAAAGCTTTAGTAAGAAACGCACATGCGTTTCTTTGTCAAGACAGGCAGTTGTTTGCTACGTGTGAAAGCACTGTTAGAACTGAGATCAGTGTTACTTTTCTCAGTACAAGCTTTACTTTGAAAGATAATCGCGTTCTTTTGAAAGTTTATTAATTTGACGAAAGCTTTAGTAAGAAACGCACATGCGTTTCTTTCTAGAGGAAAGCAGTTGTTTGCTACGTGTGAAAGCACTGTTAGAACTGAGATAAGTGTTGCTTTTCTCAGTACAAGCTTTACTTTGAAAGATAATCGCGTTCTTTTGAAAGTTTATTAATTTCACGAAAGCTTTAGTAAGAAACGCACATGCGTTTCTTTGTCAAGACAGGCAGTTGTTTGCTACGTGTGAAAGCACTGTTAGAACTGAGATCAGTGTTGCTTTTCTCAGTACAAGCTTTACTTTTAAAGATAATCGCGTTCTTTTGAATGTTTATTAATTTCACGAAAGCTTTAGTAGGAAACGCACATGCGTTTCTTTGTAAAGACAAGCAGTTGTTTGCTACGTGTGAAAGCACTGTTAGAACTGAGATCAGTGTTGCTTTTCTCAGTACAAGCTTTACTTTGAAAAAAAATCGCGTTCTTTTGAAAGTTTATTGATTTCACGAAAGCTTTAGTAGGAAACGCACATGCGTTTCTTTGTAAAGACAAGCAGTTGTTTGCTACGTGTGAAAGCACTGTTAGAACTGAGATCAGTGTTGCTTTTCTCAGTACAAGCTCTAGTTTGAAAGAAAATCTCGTTCTTTTGAAAGTTTATTAATTTCTCGAAAGCTTTAGTAAGAAACGCACATGCGTTTCTTTCTAGAGACAAGCAGTTGTTTACTACGTGTGAAAGCACTGTTAGAACTGAGATCAGTGTTGCTTTTCTCAGTACAAGCTTTACTTTGAAAGATAATCGCGTTCTTTTGAAAGTTTATTAATTTGACGAAAGCTTTAGTAAGAAACGCACATGCGTTTCTTTCAAGAGGAAAGCAGTTGTTTGCTACGTGTGAAAGCACTGATAGAACTGAGATCAGTGTTGCTTTTCTCAGTACAAGCTTTACTTTGAAAGATAATCGCGTTCTTTTGAAAGTTTATTAATTTCACGAAAGCTTTAGTAAGAAACGCACATGCGTTTCTTTGTCAAGACAGGCAGTTGTTTGCTACGTGTGAAAGCACTGTTAGAACTGAGATCAGTGTTGCTTTTCTCCGTACAAGCTTTACTTTGAAAGATAATCGCGTTCTTTTGAAAGTTTATTAATTTCACGGAAGCTTTAGTAGGAAACGCACATGCGTTTCTTTGTAAAGACAAGCAGTTGTTTGCTACGTGTGAAAGCACTGTTAGAACTGAGATCAGTGTTGCTTTTCTCAGTACAAGCTTTACTATGAAAGATAATCGCGTTCTTTTGAAAGTTTATTAATTTCACGAAAGCTTTAGTAAGAAACGCACATGCGTTTCTTTGTTAAGACAAGCAGTTGTTTAGTTTGCGGGAAAGCACTGTTAGAACGGAGTCAGTGTTGCTTTTCTCAGTACAAGTTTTACTTTGAAAGATAATCGCGTTCTTTGAAAGTTTATTAAATTCACGAAAGCTTTAGTAAGAAACGAACATGCGTTTCTTTGTCAAGACAAGCAGTTGTTTGCTACGTGTGAAAGCACTGTTAGAACTGAGATCTGTGTTGCTTTTCTCAGTACAAGCTTTACTTTGAAAGAAAATCGCGTTCTTTAGAAAGTTTATTAATTTCACGAAAGTTTTAGTATGAAACGCTCATGCGTTTTTTTGTAAAGACAAGCAGTTGTTTGCTACGTGTGAAAGCACTGTTAGAACTGAGATCAGTGTTGCTTTTCTCAGTACAAGCTTTACTTTGAAAGATAATCTCGATCTTTTGAAACTTTATTAATTCACAAAAGCTTTAGTAAGAAACGCACATGCGTTTCTTTGTAAAGACAAGCAGTTGTTTGCTACGTGTGAAAGCACTGTTAGAACTGAGATCAGTGTTGCATTTCTCCGTACAAGCTTTACTTTGAAAGATAATCGCGTTCTTTTGAAAGTTTATTAATTTCACGAAAGCTTATTAAGAAACGCACATGCGTTTCTTTGTAAAGACAAGCAGTTGTTTGCTACGTGTGAAAGCACTGTTAGAACTGAGATCAGTTTTGCTTTTCTCAGTACAAGCTTTACTTTGAAAGAAAAATGCGTTCTTTTGAAAGTTTATTAATTTCAGGAAAACTTTAGTAAGAAACGCACATGCGTTTCTTTGTCAACACAGGCAGTTGTTTGCTAGGTGTGAAAGCACTGTTAGAACTGAGATCAGTGTTGCTTTTCTCCGTACAAGCTTTACTTTGAAAGATAATCGCGTTCTTTTGAAAGTTTATTAATTTCACGAAAGCTTTAGTAAGAAACGCACATGCGTTTCTTTGTAAAGAAAAGCAGTTGTTTGCTACGTGTGAAAGCACTGTTAGAACTGAGATCAGTGTTGCTTTTCTCCGTACAAGCTTTACTTTGAAAGATAATCGCGTTCTTTTGAAAGTTTATTAATTTCACGAAAGCTTTAGTAAGAAACGCACATGCGTTTCTTTGTCAAGACAGGCAGTTGTGTGCTACGTGTGAAAGCACTGTTAGAACTGAGATCCGTGTTGCTTTTCTCAGTACAAGCTTTACTTTGAAAGATAATCGCGTTCTTTTGAAAGTTTATTAATTTCACGAAAGCTTTAGTAAGAAACGCACATGCGTTTCTTTGTAAAGTAAAGCAGTTTTTTGCTACGTGTGAAAGCACTGTTAGAACTGAGATCAGTGTTGCTTTTCTGAGTACAAGCTTTACTTTGAAAGAAAATCGCGTTCTTTTGAAAGTTTATTAATTTCACGAAAGCTTCAGTAAGAAACGCACATGCGTTTCTTTCTAGAGGAAAGCAGTTGTTTGCTACGTGTGAAAGCACTGTTAGAACTGTGATCAGTATTTCTTTTCTCAGTACAAGCTTTACTTTGAAAGAAAATCGCGTTCTTTTGAAAGTTTATTAATTTCACGAAAGCTTTAGTAAGAAACGCACATGCGTTTCTTTGTAAAGTAAAGCAGTTTTTTGCTACGTGTGAAAGCACTATTAGAACTGAGATCAGTGTTGCTTTTCTGAGTACAAGCTTTACTTTGAAAGAAAATCGCGTTCTTTTGAAAGTTTATTGATTTCACGAAAGCTTTAGTAAGAAACGCACATGCGTTTCTTTGTAAAGACAAGCAGTTGTTTGCTACGTGTGAAAGCACTGTTAGAACTGAGATCCGTGTTGCTTTTCTCAGTACAAGCTTTACTTTGAAAGATAATCGCGTTCTTTTGAAAGTTTATTAATTTCACGAAAGCTTTAGTAAGAAACGCACATGCGTTTCCTTCTAGAGAAAAGCAGTTGTTTGCTACGTGTGATAGCACTGTTAGAACTGAGATCCGTGTTGCTTTTCTCAGTACAAGCTTTACTTTGAAAGAAAATCTCTTACTTTTGAAAGTTTATTAATTTCACGAAAGCTTTAGTAAGAAACGCACATGCGTTTCTTTCTCGAGACAGGCAGTTGTTTTCTACGTGTGAAAGCACTGTTAGAACTGAGATCAGTGTTGCTTTTCTCAGTACAAGCTTTACTTTGAAAGAAAATCGCGTTCTTTTGAAAGTTTATTAATTTCACGAAAGCTTTAGTAAGAAACGCACATGCATTTCTTTGTCAAGACAGGCAGTTGTTTGCTACGTGTGAAAGCACTGTTAGAACTGAGATCAGTGTTGCTTTTCTCAGCACAAGCTTTACTTTGAAAGATAATCGCGTTCTTTTGAAAGTTTATTAATTTGACGAAAGCTTTAGTAAGAAACGCACATGCGTTTCTTTCTAGAGGAAAGCAGTTGTTTGCTACGTGTGAAAGCACTGTTAGAACTGAGATCAGTGTTGCTTTTCTCAGTACAAGCTTTACTTTGAAAGATAATCGCGTTCTTTTGAAAGTTTATTAATTTCACGAAAGCTTTAGTAAGAAACGCACATGCGTTTCTTTGTCAAGACAGGCAGTTGTTTGCTACGTGTGAAAGCACTGTTAGAACTGAGATCAGTGTTGCTTTTCTCAGTACAAGCTTTACTTTTAAAGATAATCGCGTTCTTTTGAATGTTTATTAATTTCACGAAAGCTTTAGTAGGAAATGCACATACGTTTCTTTGTAAAGACAAGCAGTTGTTTGCTACGTGTGAAAGCACTGTTAGAACTGAGATCAGTGTTGCTTTTCTCAGTACAAGCTTTACTTTGAAAAAAAATCGCGTTCTTTTGAAAGTTTATTGATTTCACGAAAGCTTTAGTAAGAAACGCACATGCGTTTCTTTGTAAAGACAAGCAGTTGTTTGCTACGTGTGAAAGCACTGTTAGAACTGAGATCAGTGTTGTTTTTCTCAGTACATGCTTTACTTTGAAAGAAAATCGCGTTCTTTTGAAAGTTTATTGATTTCACGAAAGCTTTAGTAAGAAACGCACATGCGTTTCTTTGTAAAGACAAGCAGTTGTTTGCTACGTGTGAAAGCACTGTTAGAACTGAGATCAGTGTTGTTTTTCTCATTACAAGCTTTACTTTGAAAGAAAATCGCGTTCTTTTGAAAGTTTATTAATTTCACGAAAGCTTTAGTAAGAAACGCACATGCGTTTCTTTCTAGAAAAAAGCAGTTGTTTGCTACGTGTGAAAGCACTGTTAGAACTGAGATCAGTGTTGCTTTTCTCAGTACAAGCTCTAGTTTGAAAGAAAATCTCGTTCTTTTGAAAGTTTATTAATTTCTCGAAAGCTTTAGTAAGAAACGCACATGCGTTTCTTTCTAGAGACAAGCAGTTGTTTACTACGTGTGAAAGCACTGTTAGAACTGAGATCAGTGTTGCTTTTCTCAGTACAAGCTTTACTTTGAAAGATAATCGCGTTCTTTTGAAAGTTTATTAATTTGACGAAAGCTTTAGTAAGAAACGCACATGCGTTTCTTTCAAGAGGAAAGCAGTTGTTTGCTACGTGTGAAAGCACTGTTAGAACTGAGATCAGTGTTGCTTTTCTCAGTACAAGCTTTACTTTGAAAGATAATCGCGTTCTTTTGAAAGTTTATTAATTTCACGAAAGCTTTAGTAAGAAACGCACATGCGTTTCTTTGTCAAGACAGGCAGTTGTTTGCTACGTGTGAAAGCACTGTTAGAACTGAGATCAGTGTTGCTTTTCTCCGTACAAGCTTTACTTTGAAAGATAATCGCGTTCTTTTGAAAGTTTATTAATTTCACGGAAGCTTTAGTAATAAACGCACATGCGTTTCTTTGTAAAGACAAGCAGTTTTTTGCTACGTGTGAAAGCACTGTTAGAACTGAGATCAGTGTTGCTTTTCTCAGTACAAGCTTTACTTTGAAAGATAATCGCGTTCTTTTGAAAGTTTATTAATTTCACGAAAGCTTTAGTAAGAAAAGCACATGCGTTTCTTTGTAAAGACAAGCAGTTGTTTGCTACGTGTGAAAGCACTGTTAGAACTGAGATCAGTGTTGCTTTTCTCAGTACAAGCTTTACTTTGAAAGAAAATCGCGTTCTTTTGAAAGTTTATTAATTTCACGAAAGCTTTAGTAAGAAACGCACATGTATTTCTTTGTCAAGACAGGCAGTTGTTTGCTACGTGTGAAAGCACTGTTAGAACTGAGATCAGTGTTGCTTTTCTCAGTACAAGCTTTACTTTGAAAGAAAATCTCGTTCTTTTGAAAGTTTATTAATTTCTCGAAAGCTTTAGCAAGAAACGCACATGCGTTTCTTTCTAGAGACAAGCAGTTGCTTGCTACGTGTGAAAGCACTGTTAGAACTGAGATCAGTGTTGCTTTTCTCAGTACAAGCTTTACTTTGAAAGATAATCGCGTTCTTTTGAAAGTTTATTAATTTCACGAAAGCTTTAGTAATAAACGCACATGCGTTTCTTTGTCAAGACAGGCAGTTGTTTGCTACCTGGGAAAGCACTGTTAGAACTGAGATCAGTGTTTCTTTTCTCAGTACAAGCTTTACTTTGAAAGATAATCGCGTTCTTTTGAAAGTTTATTAATTTCACGAAAGCTTTAGTAAGAAACGCACATGCGTTTCTTTGTCAAGACAGGCAGTTGTTTGCTACGTGTGAAAGCACTGTTAGAACTGAGATCAGTGTTGCTTTTCTCAGTACAAGCTTTACTTTGAAAGATAATCGCTTTCTTTTGAAAGTTTATTAATTTGACGAAAGCTTTAGTAAGAAACGCACATGCGTTTCTTTCTAGAGGAAAGCAGTTGTTTGCTACGTGTGAAAGCACTGTTAGAACTGAGATCAGTGTTGCTTTTCTCAGTACAAGCTTTACTTTGAAAGATAATCGCGTTCTTTTGAAAGTTTATTAATTTCACGAAAGCTTCAGTAAGAAACGCACATGCGTTTCTTTGTCAAGACAGGCAGTTGTTTGCTACGTGTGAAAGCACTGTTAGAACTGAGATCAGTGTTGCTTTTCTCAGTACAAGCTTTACTTTGAAAGATAATCGCGTTCTTTTGAATGTTTATTAATTTCACGAAAGCTTTAGTAGGAAATGCACATGCGTTTCTTTGTAAAGACAAGCAGTTGTTTGCTACGTGTGAAAGCACTGTTAGAATTGAGATCAGTGTTGCTTTTCTCAGTACAAGCTTTACTTTGAAAAAAAATCGCGTTCTTTTGAAAGTTTATTGATTTCACGAAAGCTTTAGTAAGAAACGCACATGCGTTTCTTTGTAAAGACAAGCAGTTGTTTGCTACGTGTGAAAGCACTGTTAGAACTGAGATCAGTGTTGTTTTTCTCAGTACATGCTTTAATTTGAAAGAAAATCGCGTTCTTTTGAAAGTTTATTGATTTCACGAAAGCTTTAGTAAGAAACGCACATGCGTTTCTTTGTAAAGACAAGCAGTTGTTTGCTACTTGTGAAAGCACTGTTAGAACTGAGATCAGTGTTGTTTTTCTCAGTACAAGCTTTACTTTGAAAGAAAATCGCGTTCTTTTGAAAGTTTATTAATTTCACGAAAGCTTTAGTAAGAAACGCACATGCGTTTCTTTCTAGAAAAAAGCAGTTTTTTGCTACGTGTGAAAGCACTGTTAGAACTGAGATCAGTGTTGCTTTTCTCAGTACAAGCTTTACTTTGAAAGAAAATCGCGTTCTTTTGAAAGTTTATTAAGTTCACGAAAGCTTTAGTAAGAAACGCACATGCGTTTCTTTGTAAAGACAAGCAGTTGTTTGCTACGTGTGAAAGCACTGTTAGAACTGAGATCAGTGTTGCTTTTCTCAGTACAAGCTTTACTTTGAAAGAAAATCTCGTTCTTTTGAAAGTTTATTAATTTCACGAAAGCTTTAGTAAGAAAAGCACATGCGTTTCTTTGTAAAGACAAGCAGTTGTTTGCTACGTGTGAAAGCACTGTTAGAACTGAGATCAGTGTTGTTTTTCTCAGTACAAGCTTTACTTTGAAAGAAAATCGCGTTCTTTTGAAAGTTTATTAATTTCACGAAAGCTTTAGTAAGAAACGCACATGCGTTTCTTTCTAGAAAAAAGCAGTTGTTTGCTACGTGTGAAAGCACTGTTAGAACTGAGATCAGTGTTGCTTTTCTCAGTACAAGCTCTAGTTTGAAAGAAAATCTCGTTCTTTTGAAAGTTTATTAATTTCTCGAAAGCTTTAGTAAGAAACGCACATGCGTTTCTTTCTAGAGACAAGCAGTTGTTTACTACGTGTGAAAGCACTGTTAGAACTGAGATCAGTGTTGCTTTTCTCAGTACAAGCTTTACTTTGAAAGATAATCGCGTTCTTTTGAAAGTTTATTAATTTGACGAAAGCTTTAGTAAGAAACGCACATGCGTTTCTTTCAAGAGGAAAGCAGTTGTTTGCTACGTGTGAAAGCACTGTTAGAACTGAGATCAGTGTTGCTTTTCTCAGTACAAGCTTTACTTTGAAAGATAATCGCGTTCTTTTGAAAGTTTATTAATTTCACGAAAGCTTTAGTAAGAAACGCACATGCGTTTCTTTGTCAAGACAGGCAGTTGTTTGCTACGTGTGAAAGCACTGTTAGAACTGAGATCAGTGTTGCTTTTCTCCGTACAAGCTTTACTTTGAAAGATAATCGCGTTCTTTTGAAAGTTTATTAATTTCACGGAAGCTTTAGTAATAAACGCACATGCGTTTCTTTGTAAAGACAAGCAGTTTTTTGCTACGTGTGAAAGCACTGTTAGAACTGAGATCAGTGTTGCTTTTCTCAGTACAAGCTTTACTTTGAAAGATAATCGCGTTCTTTTGAAAGTTTATTAATTTGACGAAAGCTTTAGTAAGAAACGCACATGCGTTTCTTTCTAGAGGAAAGCAGTTGTTTGCTACGTGTGAAAGCACTGTTAGAACTGAGATCAGTGTTGCTTTTCTCAGTACAAGCTTTACTTTGAAAGATAATCGCGTTCTTTTGAAAGTTTATTAATTTCACGAAAGCTTTAGTAAGAAACGCACATGCGTTTCTTTGTCAAGACAGGCAGTTGTTTGCTACGTGTGAAAGCACTGTTAGAACTGAGATCAGTGTTGCTTTTCTCAGTACAAGCTTTACTTTTAAAGATAATCGCGTTCTTTTGAATGTTTATTAATTTCACGAAAGCTTTAGTAGGAAATGCACATACGTTTCTTTGTAAAGACAAGCAGTTGTTTGCTACGTGTGAAAGCACTGTTAGAACTGAGATCAGTGTTGCTTTTCTCAGTACAAGCTTTACTTTGAAAAAAAATCGCGTTCTTTTGAAAGTTTATTGATTTCACGAAAGCTTTAGTAAGAAACGCACATGCGTTTCTTTGTAAAGACAAGCAGTTGTTTGCTACGTGTGAAAGCACTGTTAGAACTGAGATCAGTGTTGTTTTTCTCAGTACATGCTTTACTTTGAAAGAAAATCGCGTTCTTTTGAAAGTTTATTGATTTCACGAAAGCTTTAGTAAGAAACGCACATGCGTTTCTTTGTAAAGACAAGCAGTTGTTTGCTACGTGTGAAAGCACTGTTAGAACTGAGATCAGTGTTGTTTTTCTCAGTACAAGCTTTACTTTGAAAGAAAATCGCGTTCTTTTGAAAGTTTATTAATTTCACGAAAGCTTTAGTAAGAAACGCACATGCGTTTCTTTCTAGAAAAAAGCAGTTGTTTGCTACGTGTGAAAGCACTGTTAGAACTGAGATCAGTGTTGCTTTTCTCAGTACAAGCTCTAGTTTGAAAGAAAATCTCGTTCTTTTGAAAGTTTATTAATTTCTCGAAAGCTTTAGTAAGAAACGCACATGCGTTTCTTTCTAGAGACAAGCAGTTGTTTACTACGTGTGAAAGCACTGTTAGAACTGAGATCAGTGTTGCTTTTCTCAGTACAAGCTTTACTTTGAAAGATAATCGCGTTCTTTTGAAAGTTTATTAATTTGACGAAAGCTTTAGTAAGAAACGCACATGCGTTTCTTTCAAGAGGAAAGCAGTTGTTTGCTACGTGTGAAAGCACTGTTAGAACTGAGATCAGTGTTGCTTTTCTCAGTACAAGCTTTACTTTGAAAGATAATCGCGTTCTTTTGAAAGTTTATTAATTTCACGAAAGCTTTAGTAAGAAACGCACATGCGTTTCTTTGTCAAGACAGGCAGTTGTTTGCTACGTGTGAAAGCACTGTTAGAACTGAGATCAGTGTTGCTTTTCTCCGTACAAGCTTTACTTTGAAAGATAATCGCGTTCTTTTGAAAGTTTATTAATTTCACGGAAGCTTTAGTAATAAACGCACATGCGTTTCTTTGTAAAGACAAGCAGTTTTTTGCTACGTGTGAAAGCACTGTTAGAACTGAGATCAGTGTTGCTTTTCTCAGTACAAGCTTTACTTTGAAAGATAATCGCGTTCTTTTGAAAGTTTATTAATTTCACGAAAGCTTTAGTAAGAAAAGCACATGCGTTTCTTTGTAAAGACAAGCAGTTGTTTGCTACGTGTGAAAGCACTGTTAGAACTGAGATCAGTGTTGCTTTTCTCAGTACAAGCTTTACTTTGAAAGAAAATCGCGTTCTTTTGAAAGTTTATTAATTTCACGAAAGCTTTAGTAAGAAACGCACATGTATTTCTTTGTCAAGACAGGCAGTTGTTTGCTACGTGTGAAAGCACTGTTAGAACTGAGATCAGTGTTGCTTTTCTCAGTACAAGCTTTACTTTGAAAGAAAATCTCGTTCTTTTGAAAGTTTATTAATTTCTCGAAAGCTTTAGCAAGAAACGCACATGCGTTTCTTTCTAGAGACAAGCAGTTGCTTGCTACGTGTGAAAGCACTGTTAGAACTGAGATCAGTGTTGCTTTTCTCAGTACAAGCTTTACTTTGAAAGATAATCGCGTTCTTTTGAAAGTTTATTAATTTCACGAAAGCTTTAGTAATAAACGCACATGCGTTTCTTTGTCAAGACAGGCAGTTGTTTGCTACCTGGGAAAGCACTGTTAGAACTGAGATCAGTGTTTCTTTTCTCAGTACAAGCTTTACTTTGAAAGATAATCGCGTTCTTTTGAAAGTTTATTAATTTCACGAAAGCTTTAGTAAGAAACGCACATGCGTTTCTTTGTCAAGACAGGCAGTTGTTTGCTACGTGTGAAAGCACTGTTAGAACTGAGATCAGTGTTGCTTTTCTCAGTACAAGCTTTACTTTGAAAGATAATCGCTTTCTTTTGAAAGTTTATTAATTTGACGAAAGCTTTAGTAAGAAACGCACATGCGTTTCTTTCTAGAGGAAAGCAGTTGTTTGCTACGTGTGAAAGCACTGTTAGAACTGAGATAAGTGTTGCTTTTCTCAGTACAAGCTTTACTTTGAAAGATAATCGCGTTCTTTTGAAAGTTTATTAATTTCACGAAAGCTTCAGTAAGAAACGCACATGCGTTTCTTTGTCAAGACAGGCAGTTGTTTGCTACGTGTGAAAGCACTGTTAGAACTGAGATCAGTGTTGCTTTTCTCAGTACAAGCTTTACTTTGAAAGATAATCGCGTTCTTTTGAATGTTTATTAATTTCACGAAAGCTTTAGTAGGAAATGCACATGCGTTTCTTTGTAAAGACAAGCAGTTGTTTGCTACGTGTGAAAGCACTGTTAGAATTGAGATCAGTGTTGCTTTTCTCAGTACAAGCTTTACTTTGAAAAAAAATCGCGTTCTTTTGAAAGTTTATTGATTTCACGAAAGCTTTAGTAAGAAACGCACATGCGTTTCTTTGTAAAGACAAGCAGTTGTTTGCTACGTGTGAAAGCACTGTTAGAACTGAGATCAGTGTTGTTTTTCTCAGTACATGCTTTAATTTGAAAGAAAATCGCGTTCTTTTGAAAGTTTATTGATTTCACGAAAGCTTTAGTAAGAAACGCACATGCGTTTCTTTGTAAAGACAAGCAGTTGTTTGCTACTTGTGAAAGCACTGTTAGAACTGAGATCAGTGTTGTTTTTCTCAGTACAAGCTTTACTTTGAAAGAAAATCGCGTTCTTTTGAAAGTTTATTAATTTCACGAAAGCTTTAGTAAGAAACGCACATGCGTTTCTTTCTAGAAAAAAGCAGTTTTTTGCTACGTGTGAAAGCACTGTTAGAACTGAGATCAGTGTTGCTTTTCTCAGTACAAGCTTTACTTTGAAAGAAAATCGCGTTCTTTTGAAAGTTTATTAAGTTCACGAAAGCTTTAGTAAGAAACGCACATGCGTTTCTTTGTAAAGACAAGCAGTTGTTTGCTACGTGTGAAAGCACTGTTAGAACTGAGATCAGTGTTGCTTTTCTCAGTACAAGCTTTACTTTGAAAGAAAATCGCGTTCTTTTGAAAGTTTATTAATTTCACGAAAGCTTTAGTAAGAAAAGCACATGCGTTTCTTTGTAAAGACAAGCAGTTGTTTGCTACGTGTGAAAGCACTGTTAGAACTGAGATCAGTGTTGTTTTTCTCAGTACAAGCTTTACTTTGAAAGAAAATCGCGTTCTTTTGAAAGTTTATTAATTTCACGAAAGCTTTAGTAAGAAACGCACATGCGTTTCTTTCTAGAAAAAAGCAGTTGTTTGCTACGTGTGAAAGCACTGTTAGAACTGAGATCAGTGTTGCTTTTCTCAGTACAAGCTCTAGTTTGAAAGAAAATCTCGTTCTTTTGAAAGTTTATTAATTTCTCGAAAGCTTTAGTAAGAAACGCACATGCGTTTCTTTCTAGAGACAAGCAGTTGTTTACTACGTGTGAAAGCACTGTTAGAACTGAGATCAGTGTTGCTTTTCTCAGTACAAGCTTTACTTTGAAAGATAATCGCGTTCTTTTGAAAGTTTATTAATTTGACGAAAGCTTTAGTAAGAAACGCACATGCGTTTCTTTCAAGAGGAAAGCAGTTGTTTGCTACGTGTGAAAGCACTGTTAGAACTGAGATCAGTGTTGCTTTTCTCAGTACAAGCTTTACTTTGAAAGATAATCGCGTTCTTTTGAAAGTTTATTAATTTCACGAAAGCTTTAGTAAGAAACGCACATGCGTTTCTTTGTCAAGACAGGCAGTTGTTTGCTACGTGTGAAAGCACTGTTAGAACTGAGATCAGTGTTGCTTTTCTCCGTACAAGCTTTACTTTGAAAGATAATCGCGTTCTTTTGAAAGTTTATTAATTTCACGGAAGCTTTAGTAATAAACGCACATGCGTTTCTTTGTAAAGACAAGCAGTTTTTTGCTACGTGTGAAAGCACTGTTAGAACTGAGATCAGTGTTGCTTTTCTCAGTACAAGCTTTACTTTGAAAGATAATCGCGTTCTTTTGAAAGTTTATTAATTTCACGAAAGCTTTAGTAAGAAAAGCACATGCGTTTCTTTGTAAAGACAAGCAGTTGTTTGCTACGTGTGAAAGCACTGTTAGAACTGAGATCAGTGTTGCTTTTCTCAGTACAAGCTTTACTTTGAAAGAAAATCGCGTTCTTTTGAAAGTTTATTAATTTCACGAAAGCTTTAGTAAGAAACGCACATGTATTTCTTTGTCAAGACAGGCAGTTGTTTGCTACGTGTGAAAGCACTGTTAGAACTGAGATCAGTGTTGCTTTTCTCAGTACAAGCTTTACTTTGAAAGAAAATCGCGTTCTTTGGAAAGTTTATTAATTTCACGAAAGCTTTAGTAAGAAACGCACATGCATTTCTTTGTCAAGACAGGCAGTTGTTTGCTACGTGTGAAAGCACTGTTAGAACTGAGATCAGTGTTGCTTTTCTCAGTACAAGCTTTACTTTGAAAGATAATCGCGTTCTTTTGAAAGTTTATTAATTTCACGAAAGCTTTAGTAAGAAACGCACATGCGTTTCTTTGTCAAGACAGGCAGTTGTGTGCTACGTGTGAAAGCACTGTTAGAACTGAGATCCGTGTTGCTTTTCTCAGTACAAGCTTTACTTTGAAAGATAATCGCGTTCTTTTGAAAGTTTATTAATTTCACGAAAGCTTTAGTAAGAAACGCACATGCGTTTCTTTGTAAAGTAAAGCAGTTTTTTGCTACGTGTGAAAGCACTGTTAGAACTGAGATCAGTGTTGCTTTTCTGAGTACAAGCTTTACTTTGAAAGAAAATCGCGTTCTTTTGAAAGTTTATTAATTTCACGAAAGCTTCAGTAAGAAACGCACATGAGTTTCTTTCTAGAGGAAAGCAGTTGTTTGCTACGTGTGAAAGCACTGTTAGAACTGTGATCAGTATTTCTTTTCTCAGTACAAGCTTTACTTTGAAAGAAAATCGCGTTCTTTTGAAAGTTTATTAATTTCACGAAAGCTTTAGTAAGAAACGCACATGCGTTTCTTTGTAAAGTAAAGCAGTTTTTTGCTACGTGTGAAAGCACTGTTAGAACTGAGATCAGTGTTGCTTTTCTGAGTACAAGCTTTACTTTGAAAGAAAATCGCGTTCTTTTGAAAGTTTATTAATTTCACGAAAGCTTTAGTAAGAAACGCACATGCGTTTCTTTGTAAAGACAAGCAGTTGTTTGCTACGTGTGAAAGCACTGTTAGAACTGAGATCCGTGTTGCTTTTCTCAGTACAAGCTTTACTTTGAAAGATAATCGCGTTCTTTTGAAAGTTTATTAATTTCACGAAAGCTTTAGTAAGAAACGCACATGCGTTTCCTTCTAGAGAAAAGCAGTTGTTTGCTACGTGTGATAGCACTGTTAGAACTGAGATCCGTGTTGCTTTTCTCAGTACAAGCTTTACTTTGAAAGAAAATCTCTTACTTTTGAAAGTTTATTAATTTCACGAAAGCTTTAGTAAGAAACGCACATGCGTTTCTTTCTCGAGACAGGCAGTTGTTTTCTACGTGTGAAAGCACTGTTAGAACTGAGATCAGTGTTGCTTTTCTCAGTACAAGCTTTACTTTGAAAGAAAATCGCGTTCTTTTGAAAGTTTATTAATTTCACGAAAGCTTTAGTAAGAAACGCACATGCATTTCTTTGTCAAGACAGGCAGTTGTTTGCTACGTGTGAAAGCACTGTTAGAACTGAGATCAGTGTTGCTTTTCTCAGTACAAGCTTTACTTTGAAAGATAATCGCGTTCTTTTGAAAGTTTATTAATTTGACGAAAGCTTTAGTAAGAAACGCACATGCGTTTCTTTCTAGAGGAAAGCAGTTGTTTGCTACGTGTGAAAGCACTGTTAGAACTGAGATCAGTGTTGCTTTTCTCAGTACAAGCTTTACTTTGAAAGATAATCGCGTTCTTTTGAAAGTTTATTAATTTCACGAAAGCTTTAGTAAGAAACGCACATGCGTTTCTTTGTCAAGACAGGCAGTTGTTTGCTACGTGTGAAAGCACTGTTAGAACTGAGATCAGTGTTGCTTTTCTCAGTACAAGCTTTACTTTTAAAGATAATCGCGTTCTTTTGAATGTTTATTAATTTCACGAAAGCTTTAGTAGGAAATGCACATACGTTTCTTTGTAAAGACAAGCAGTTGTTTGCTACGTGTGAAAGCACTGTTAGAACTGAGATCAGTGTTGCTTTTCTCAGTACAAGCTTTACTTTGAAAAAAAATCGCGTTCTTTTGAAAGTTTATTGATTTCACGAAAGCTTTAGTAAGAAACGCACATGCGTTTCTTTGTAAAGACAAGCAGTTGTTTGCTACGTGTGAAAGCACTGTTAGAACTGAGATCAGTGTTGTTTTTCTCAGTACATGCTTTACTTTGAAAGAAAATCGCGTTCTTTTGAAAGTTTATTGATTTCACGAAAGCTTTAGTAAGAAACGCACATGCGTTTCTTTGTAAAGACAAGCAGTTGTTTGCTACGTGTGAAAGCACTGTTAGAACTGAGATCAGTGTTGTTTTTCTCAGTACAAGCTTTACTTTGAAAGAAAATCGCGTTCTTTTGAAAGTTTATTAATTTCACGAAAGCTTTAGTAAGAAACGCACATGCGTTTCTTTCTAGAAAAAAGCAGTTGTTTGCTACGTGTGAAAGCACTGTTAGAACTGAGATCAGTGTTGCTTTTCTCAGTACAAGCTCTAGTTTGAAAGAAAATCTCGTTCTTTTGAAAGTTTATTAATTTCTCGAAAGCTTTAGTAAGAAACGCACATGCGTTTCTTTCTAGAGACAAGCAGTTGTTTACTACGTGTGAAAGCACTGTTAGAACTGAGATCAGTGTTGCTTTTCTCAGTACAAGCTTTACTTTGAAAGATAATCGCGTTCTTTTGAAAGTTTATTAATTTGACGAAAGCTTTAGTAAGAAACGCACATGCGTTTCTTTCAAGAGGAAAGCAGTTGTTTGCTACGTGTGAAAGCACTGTTAGAACTGAGATCAGTGTTGCTTTTCTCAGTACAAGCTTTACTTTGAAAGATAATCGCGTTCTTTTGAAAGTTTATTAATTTCACGAAAGCTTTAGTAAGAAACGCACATGCGTTTCTTTGTCAAGACAGGCAGTTGTTTGCTACGTGTGAAAGCACTGTTAGAACTGAGATCAGTGTTGCTTTTCTCCGTACAAGCTTTACTTTGAAAGATAATCGCGTTCTTTTGAAAGTTTATTAATTTCACGGAAGCTTTAGTAATAAACGCACATGCGTTTCTTTGTAAAGACAAGCAGTTTTTTGCTACGTGTGAAAGCACTGTTAGAACTGAGATCAGTGTTGCTTTTCTCAGTACAAGCTTTACTTTGAAAGATAATCGCGTTCTTTTGAAAGTTTATTAATTTCACGAAAGCTTTAGTAAGAAAAGCACATGCGTTTCTTTGTAAAGACAAGCAGTTGTTTGCTACGTGTGAAAGCACTGTTAGAACTGAGATCAGTGTTGCTTTTCTCAGTACAAGCTTTACTTTGAAAGAAAATCGCGTTCTTTTGAAAGTTTATTAATTTCACGAAAGCTTTAGTAAGAAACGCACATGTATTTCTTTGTCAAGACAGGCAGTTGTTTGCTACGTGTGAAAGCACTGTTAGAACTGAGATCAGTGTTGCTTTTCTCAGTACAAGCTTTACTTTGAAAGAAAATCGCGTTCTTTGGAAAGTTTATTAATTTCACGAAAGCTTTAGTAAGAAACGCACATGCATTTCTTTGTCAAGACAGGCAGTTGTTTGCTACGTGTGAAAGCACTGTTAGAACTGAGATCAGTGTTGCTTTTCTCAGTACAAGCTTTACTTTGAAAGATAATCGCGTTCTTTTGAAAGTTTATTAATTTCACGAAAGCTTTAGTAAGAAACGCACATGCGTTTCTTTGTCAAGACAGGCAGTTGTGTGCTACGTGTGAAAGCACTGTTAGAACTGAGATCCGTGTTGCTTTTCTCAGTACAAGCTTTACTTTGAAAGATAATCGCGTTCTTTTGAAAGTTTATTAATTTCACGAAAGCTTTAGTAAGAAACGCACATGCGTTTCTTTGTAAAGTAAAGCAGTTTTTTGCTACGTGTGAAAGCACTGTTAGAACTGAGATCAGTGTTGCTTTTCTGAGTACAAGCTTTACTTTGAAAGAAAATCGCGTTCTTTTGAAAGTTTATTAATTTCACGAAAGCTTCAGTAAGAAACGCACATGAGTTTCTTTCTAGAGGAAAGCAGTTGTTTGCTACGTGTGAAAGCACTGTTAGAACTGTGATCAGTATTTCTTTTCTCAGTACAAGCTTTACTTTGAAAGAAAATCGCGTTCTTTTGAAAGTTTATTAATTTCACGAAAGCTTTAGTAAGAAACGCACATGCGTTTCTTTGTAAAGTAAAGCAGTTTTTTGCTACGTGTGAAAGCACTGTTAGAACTGAGATCAGTGTTGCTTTTCTGAGTACAAGCTTTACTTTGAAAGAAAATCGCGTTCTTTTGAAAGTTTATTAATTTCACGAAAGCTTTAGTAAGAAACGCACATGCGTTTCTTTGTAAAGACAAGCAGTTGTTTGCTACGTGTGAAAGCACTGTTAGAACTGAGATCCGTGTTGCTTTTCTCAGTACAAGCTTTACTTTGAAAGATAATCGCGTTCTTTTGAAAGTTTATTAATTTCACGAAAGCTTTAGTAAGAAACGCACATGCGTTTCCTTCTAGAGAAAAGCAGTTGTTTGCTACGTGTGATAGCACTGTTAGAACTGAGATCCGTGTTGCTTTTCTCAGTACAAGCTTTACTTTGAAAGAAAATCTCTTACTTTTGAAAGTTTATTAATTTCACGAAAGCTTTAGTAAGAAACGCACATGCGTTTCTTTCTCGAGACAGGCAGTTGTTTTCTACGTGTGAAAGCACTGTTAGAACTGAGATCAGTGTTGCTTTTCTCAGTACAAGCTTTACTTTGAAAGAAAATCGCGTTCTTTTGAAAGTTTATTAATTTCACGAAAGCTTTAGTAAGAAACGCACATGCATTTCTTTGTCAAGACAGGCAGTTGTTTGCTACGTGTGAAAGCACTGTTAGAACTGAGATCAGTGTTGCTTTTCTCAGTACAAGCTTTACTTTGAAAGATAATCGCGTTCTTTTGAAAGTTTATTAATTTGACGAAAGCTTTAGTAAGAAACGCACATGCGTTTCTTTCTAGAGGAAAGCAGTTGTTTGCTACGTGTGAAAGCACTGTTAGAACTGAGATCAGTGTTGCTTTTCTCAGTACAAGCTTTACTTTGAAAGATAATCGCGTTCTTTTGAAAGTTTATTAATTTCACGAAAGCTTTAGTAAGAAACGCACATGCGTTTCTTTGTCAAGACAGGCAGTTGTTTGCTACGTGTGAAAGCACTGTTAGAACTGAGATCAGTGTTGCTTTTCTCAGTACAAGCTTTACTTTTAAAGATAATCGCGTTCTTTTGAATGTTTATTAATTTCACGAAAGCTTTAGTAGGAAATGCACATACGTTTCTTTGTAAAGACAAGCAGTTGTTTGCTACGTGTGAAAGCACTGTTAGAACTGAGATCAGTGTTGCTTTTCTCAGTACAAGCTTTACTTTGAAAAAAAATCGCGTTCTTTTGAAAGTTTATTGATTTCACGAAAGCTTTAGTAAGAAACGCACATGCGTTTCTTTGTAAAGACAAGCAGTTGTTTGCTACGTGTGAAAGCACTGTTAGAACTGAGATCAGTGTTGTTTTTCTCAGTACATGCTTTACTTTGAAAGAAAATCGCGTTCTTTTGAAAGTTTATTGATTTCACGAAAGCTTTAGTAAGAAACGCACATGCGTTTCTTTGTAAAGACAAGCAGTTGTTTGCTACGTGTGAAAGCACTGTTAGAACTGAGATCAGTGTTGTTTTTCTCAGTACAAGCTTTACTTTGAAAGAAAATCGCGTTCTTTTGAAAGTTTATTAATTTCACGAAAGCTTTAGTAAGAAACGCACATGCGTTTCTTTCTAGAAAAAAGCAGTTGTTTGCTACGTGTGAAAGCACTGTTAGAACTGAGATCAGTGTTGCTTTTCTCAGTACAAGCTCTAGTTTGAAAGAAAATCTCGTTCTTTTGAAAGTTTATTAATTTCTCGAAAGCTTTAGTAAGAAACGCACATGCGTTTCTTTCTAGAGACAAGCAGTTGTTTACTACGTGTGAAAGCACTGTTAGAACTGAGATCAGTGTTGCTTTTCTCAGTACAAGCTTTACTTTGAAAGATAATCGCGTTCTTTTGAAAGTTTATTAATTTGACGAAAGCTTTAGTAAGAAACGCACATGCGTTTCTTTCAAGAGGAAAGCAGTTGTTTGCTACGTGTGAAAGCACTGTTAGAACTGAGATCAGTGTTGCTTTTCTCAGTACAAGCTTTACTTTGAAAGATAATCGCGTTCTTTTGAAAGTTTATTAATTTCACGAAAGCTTTAGTAAGAAACGCACATGCGTTTCTTTGTCAAGACAGGCAGTTGTTTGCTACGTGTGAAAGCACTGTTAGAACTGAGATCAGTGTTGCTTTTCTCCGTACAAGCTTTACTTTGAAAGATAATCGCGTTCTTTTGAAAGTTTATTAATTTCACGGAAGCTTTAGTAATAAACGCACATGCGTTTCTTTGTAAAGACAAGCAGTTTTTTGCTACGTGTGAAAGCACTGTTAGAACTGAGATCAGTGTTGCTTTTCTCAGTACAAGCTTTACTTTGAAAGATAATCGCGTTCTTTTGAAAGTTTATTAATTTCACGAAAGCTTTAGTAAGAAAAGCACATGCGTTTCTTTGTAAAGACAAGCAGTTGTTTGCTACGTGTGAAAGCACTGTTAGAACTGAGATCAGTGTTGCTTTTCTCAGTACAAGCTTTACTTTGAAAGAAAATCGCGTTCTTTTGAAAGTTTATTAATTTCACGAAAGCTTTAGTAAGAAACGCACATGTATTTCTTTGTCAAGACAGGCAGTTGTTTGCTACGTGTGAAAGCACTGTTAGAACTGAGATCAGTGTTGCTTTTCTCAGTACAAGCTTTACTTTGAAAGAAAATCTCGTTCTTTTGAAAGTTTATTAATTTCTCGAAAGCTTTAGCAAGAAACGCACATGCGTTTCTTTCTAGAGACAAGCAGTTGCTTGCTACGTGTGAAAGCACTGTTAGAACTGAGATCAGTGTTGCTTTTCTCAGTACAAGCTTTACTTTGAAAGATAATCGCGTTCTTTTGAAAGTTTATTAATTTCACGAAAGCTTTAGTAATAAACGCACATGCGTTTCTTTGTCAAGACAGGCAGTTGTTTGCTACGTGTGAAAGCACTGTTAGAACTGAGATCAGTGTTGCTTTTCTCAGTACAAGCTTTACTTTGAAAGATAATCGCTTTCTTTTGAAAGTTTATTAATTTGACGAAAGCTTTAGTAAGAAACGCACATGCGTTTCTTTCTAGAGGAAAGCAGTTGTTTGCTACGTGTGAAAGCACTGTTAGAACTGAGATAAGTGTTGCTTTTCTCAGTACAAGCTTTACTTTGAAAGATAATCGCGTTCTTTTGAAAGTTTATTAATTTCACGAAAGCTTCAGTAAGAAACGCACATGCGTTTCTTTGTCAAGACAGGCAGTTGTTTGCTACGTGTGAAAGCACTGTTAGAACTGAGATCAGTGTTGCTTTTCTCAGTACAAGCTTTACTTTGAAAGATAATCGCGTTCTTTTGAATGTTTATTAATTTCACGAAAGCTTTAGTAGGAAATGCACATGCGTTTCTTTGTAAAGACAAGCAGTTGTTTGCTACGTGTGAAAGCACTGTTAGAATTGAGATCAGTGTTGCTTTTCTCAGTACAAGCTTTACTTTGAAAAAAAATCGCGTTCTTTTGAAAGTTTATTGATTTCACGAAAGCTTTAGTAAGAAACGCACATGCGTTTCTTTGTAAAGACAAGCAGTTGTTTGCTACGTGTGAAAGCACTGTTAGAACTGAGATCAGTGTTGTTTTTCTCAGTACATGCTTTAATTTGAAAGAAAATCGCGTTCTTTTGAAAGTTTATTGATTTCACGAAAGCTTTAGTAAGAAACGCACATGCGTTTCTTTGTAAAGACAAGCAGTTGTTTGCTACTTGTGAAAGCACTGTTAGAACTGAGATCAGTGTTGTTTTTCTCAGTACAAGCTTTACTTTGAAAGAAAATCGCGTTCTTTTGAAAGTTTATTAATTTCACGAAAGCTTTAGTAAGAAACGCACATGCGTTTCTTTCTAGAAAAAAGCAGTTTTTTGCTACGTGTGAAAGCACTGTTAGAACTGAGATCAGTGTTGCTTTTCTCAGTACAAGCTTTACTTTGAAAGAAAATCGCGTTCTTTTGAAAGTTTATTAAGTTCACGAAAGCTTTAGTAAGAAACGCACATGCGTTTCTTTGTAAAGACAAGCAGTTGTTTGCTACGTGTGAAAGCACTGTTAGAACTGAGATCAGTGTTGCTTTTCTCAGTACAAGCTTTACTTTGAAAGAAAATCGCGTTCTTTTGAAAGTTTATTAATTTCACGAAAGCTTTAGTAAGAAAAGCACATGCGTTTCTTTGTAAAGACAAGCAGTTGTTTGCTACGTGTGAAAGCACTGTTAGAACTGAGATCAGTGTTGTTTTTCTCAGTACAAGCTTTACTTTGAAAGAAAATCGCGTTCTTTTGAAAGTTTATTAATTTCACGAAAGCTTTAGTAAGAAACGCACATGCGTTTCTTTCTAGAAAAAAGCAGTTGTTTGCTACGTGTGAAAGCACTGTTAGAACTGAGATCAGTGTTGCTTTTCTCAGTACAAGCTCTAGTTTGAAAGAAAATCTCGTTCTTTTGAAAGTTTATTAATTTCTCGAAAGCTTTAGTAAGAAACGCACATGCGTTTCTTTCTAGAGACAAGCAGTTGTTTACTACGTGTGAAAGCACTGTTAGAACTGAGATCAGTGTTGCTTTTCTCAGTACAAGCTTTACTTTGAAAGATAATCGCGTTCTTTTGAAAGTTTATTAATTTGACGAAAGCTTTAGTAAGAAACGCACATGCGTTTCTTTCAAGAGGAAAGCAGTTGTTTGCTACGTGTGAAAGCACTGTTAGAACTGAGATCAGTGTTGCTTTTCTCAGTACAAGCTTTACTTTGAAAGATAATCGCGTTCTTTTGAAAGTTTATTAATTTCACGAAAGCTTTAGTAAGAAACGCACATGCGTTTCTTTGTCAAGACAGGCAGTTGTTTGCTACGTGTGAAAGCACTGTTAGAACTGAGATCAGTGTTGCTTTTCTCCGTACAAGCTTTACTTTGAAAGATAATCGCGTTCTTTTGAAAGTTTATTAATTTCACGAAAGCTTTAGTAAGAAAAGCACATGCGTTTCTTTGTAAAGACAAGCAGTTGTTTGCTACGTGTGAAAGCACTGTTAGAACTGAGATCAGTGTTGCTTTTCTCAGTACAAGCTTTACTTTGAAAGAAAATCGCGTTCTTTTGAAAGTTTATTAATTTCACGAAAGCTTTAGTAAGAAACGCACATGTATTTCTTTGTCAAGACAGGCAGTTGTTTGCTACGTGTGAAAGCACTGTTAGAACTGAGATCAGGGTTGCTTTTCTCAGTACAAGCTTTACTTTGAAAGAAAATCTCGTTCTTTTGAAAGTTTATTAATTTCTCGAAAGCTTTAGCAAGAAACGCACATGCGTTTCTTTCTAGAGACAAGCAGTTGCTTGCTACGTGTGAAAGCACTGTTAGAACTGAGATCAGTGTTGCTTTTCTCAGTACAAGCTTTACTTTGAAAGATAATCGCGTTCTTTTGAAAGTTTATTAATTTCACGAAAGCTTTAGTAATAAACGCACATGCGTTTCTTTGTCAAGACAGGCAGTTGTTTGCTACCTGGGAAAGCACTGTTAGAACTGAGATCAGTGTTTCTTTTCTCAGTACAAGCTTTACTTTGAAAGATAATCGCGTTCTTTTGAAAGTTTATTAATTTCACGAAAGCTTTAGTAAGAAACGCACATGCGTTTCTTTGTCAAGACAGGCAGTTGTTTGCTACGTGTGAAAGCACTGTTAGAACTGAGATCAGTGTTGCTTTTCTCAGTACAAGCTTTACTTTGAAAGATAATCGCTTTCTTTTGAAAGTTTATTAATTTGACGAAAGCTTTAGTAAGAAACGCACATGCGTTTCTTTCTAGAGGAAAGCAGTTGTTTGCTACGTGTGAAAGCACTGTTAGAACTGAGATAAGTGTTGCTTTTCTCAGTACAAGCTTTACTTTGAAAGATAATCGCGTTCTTTTGAAAGTTTATTAATTTCACGAAAGCTTCAGTAAGAAACGCACATGCGTTTCTTTGTCAAGACAGGCAGTTGTTTGCTACGTGTGAAAGCACTGTTAGAACTGAGATCAGTGTTGCTTTTCTCAGTACAAGCTTTACTTTGAAAGATAATCGCGTTCTTTTGAATGTTTATTAATTTCACGAAAGCTTTAGTAGGAAATGCACATGCGTTTCTTTGTAAAGACAAGCAGTTGTTTGCTACGTGTGAAAGCACTGTTAGAATTGAGATCAGTGTTGCTTTTCTCAGTACAAGCTTTACTTTGAAAAAAAATCGCGTTCTTTTGAAAGTTTATTGATTTCACGAAAGCTTTAGTAAGAAACGCACATGCGTTTCTTTGTAAAGACAAGCAGTTGTTTGCTACGTGTGAAAGCACTGTTAGAACTGAGATCAGTGTTGTTTTTCTCAGTACATGCTTTAATTTGAAAGAAAATCGCGTTCTTTTGAAAGTTTATTGATTTCACGAAAGCTTTAGTAAGAAACGCACATGCGTTTCTTTGTAAAGACAAGCAGTTGTTTGCTACTTGTGAAAGCACTGTTAGAACTGAGATCAGTGTTGTTTTTCTCAGTACAAGCTTTACTTTGAAAGAAAATCGCGTTCTTTTGAAAGTTTATTAATTTCACGAAAGCTTTAGTAAGAAACGCACATGCGTTTCTTTCTAGAAAAAAGCAGTTTTTTGCTACGTGTGAAAGC
The DNA here is from genome assembly GCF_950005125.1 of Chionomys nivalis. Classification (NCBI taxonomy): domain Eukaryota; kingdom Metazoa; phylum Chordata; class Mammalia; order Rodentia; family Cricetidae; genus Chionomys; species Chionomys nivalis. The sequence goes on from NC_080087.1 coordinate 137,162,447, forward strand.
ACTGTTAGAACTGAGATCAGTGTTGCTTTTCTCAGTACAAGCTTTACTTTGAAAGAAAATCGCGTTCTTTTGAAAGTTTATTAAGTTCACGAAAGCTTTAGTAAGAAACGCACATGCGTTTCTTTGTAAAGACAAGCAGTTGTTTGCTACGTGTGAAAGCACTGTTAGAACTGAGATCAGTGTTGCTTTTCTCAGTACAAGCTTTACTTTGAAAGAAAATCGCGTTCTTTTGAAAGTTTATTAATTTCACGAAAGCTTTAGTAAGAAAAGCACATGCGTTTCTTTGTAAAGACAAGCAGTTGTTTGCTACGTGTGAAAGCACTGTTAGAACTGAGATCAGTGTTGTTTTTCTCAGTACAAGCTTTACTTTGAAAGAAAATCGCGTTCTTTTGAAAGTTTATTAATTTCACGAAAGCTTTAGTAAGAAACGCACATGCGTTTCTTTCTAGAAAAAAGCAGTTGTTTGCTACGTGTGAAAGCACTGTTAGAACTGAGATCAGTGTTGCTTTTCTCAGTACAAGCTCTAGTTTGAAAGAAAATCTCGTTCTTTTGAAAGTTTATTAATTTCTCGAAAGCTTTAGTAAGAAACGCACATGCGTTTCTTTCTAGAGACAAGCAGTTGTTTACTACGTGTGAAAGCACTGTTAGAACTGAGATCAGTGTTGCTTTTCTCAGTACAAGCTTTACTTTGAAAGATAATCGCGTTCTTTTGAAAGTTTATTAATTTGACGAAAGCTTTAGTAAGAAACGCACATGCGTTTCTTTCAAGAGGAAAGCAGTTGTTTGCTACGTGTGAAAGCACTGTTAGAACTGAGATCAGTGTTGCTTTTCTCAGTACAAGCTTTACTTTGAAAGATAATCGCGTTCTTTTGAAAGTTTATTAATTTCACGAAAGCTTTAGTAAGAAACGCACATGCGTTTCTTTGTCAAGACAGGCAGTTGTTTGCTACGTGTGAAAGCACTGTTAGAACTGAGATCAGTGTTGCTTTTCTCCGTACAAGCTTTACTTTGAAAGATAATCGCGTTCTTTTGAAAGTTTATTAATTTCACGGAAGCTTTAGTAATAAACGCACATGCGTTTCTTTGTAAAGACAAGCAGTTTTTTGCTACGTGTGAAAGCACTGTTAGAACTGAGATCAGTGTTGCTTTTCTCAGTACAAGCTTTACTTTGAAAGATAATCGCGTTCTTTTGAAAGTTTATTAATTTCACGAAAGCTTTAGTAAGAAAAGCACATGCGTTTCTTTGTAAAGACAAGCAGTTGTTTGCTACGTGTGAAAGCACTGTTAGAACTGAGATCAGTGTTGCTTTTCTCAGTACAAGCTTTACTTTGAAAGAAAATCGCGTTCTTTTGAAAGTTTATTAATTTCACGAAAGCTTTAGTAAGAAACGCACATGTATTTCTTTGTCAAGACAGGCAGTTGTTTGCTACGTGTGAAAGCACTGTTAGAACTGAGATCAGTGTTGCTTTTCTCAGTACAAGCTTTACTTTGAAAGAAAATCTCGTTCTTTTGAAAGTTTATTAATTTCTCGAAAGCTTTAGCAAGAAACGCACATGCGTTTCTTTCTAGAGACAAGCAGTTGCTTGCTACGTGTGAAAGCACTGTTAGAACTGAGATCAGTGTTGCTTTTCTCAGTACAAGCTTTACTTTGAAAGATAATCGCGTTCTTTTGAAAGTTTATTAATTTCACGAAAGCTTTAGTAATAAACGCACATGCGTTTCTTTGTCAAGACAGGCAGTTGTTTGCTACCTGGGAAAGCACTGTTAGAACTGAGATCAGTGTTTCTTTTCTCAGTACAAGCTTTACTTTGAAAGATAATCGCGTTCTTTTGAAAGTTTATTAATTTCACGAAAGCTTTAGTAAGAAACGCACATGCGTTTCTTTGTCAAGACAGGCAGTTGTTTGCTACGTGTGAAAGCACTGTTAGAACTGAGATCAGTGTTGCTTTTCTCAGTACAAGCTTTACTTTGAAAGATAATCGCTTTCTTTTGAAAGTTTATTAATTTGACGAAAGCTTTAGTAAGAAACGCACATGCGTTTCTTTCTAGAGGAAAGCAGTTGTTTGCTACGTGTGAAAGCACTGTTAGAACTGAGATAAGTGTTGCTTTTCTCAGTACAAGCTTTACTTTGAAAGATAATCGCGTTCTTTTGAAAGTTTATTAATTTCACGAAAGCTTCAGTAAGAAACGCACATGCGTTTCTTTGTCAAGACAGGCAGTTGTTTGCTACGTGTGAAAGCACTGTTAGAACTGAGATCAGTGTTGCTTTTCTCAGTACAAGCTTTACTTTGAAAGATAATCGCGTTCTTTTGAATGTTTATTAATTTCACGAAAGCTTTAGTAGGAAATGCACATGCGTTTCTTTGTAAAGACAAGCAGTTGTTTGCTACGTGTGAAAGCACTGTTAGAATTGAGATCAGTGTTGCTTTTCTCAGTACAAGCTTTACTTTGAAAAAAAATCGCGTTCTTTTGAAAGTTTATTGATTTCACGAAAGCTTTAGTAAGAAACGCACATGCGTTTCTTTGTAAAGACAAGCAGTTGTTTGCTACGTGTGAAAGCACTGTTAGAACTGAGATCAGTGTTGTTTTTCTCAGTACATGCTTTAATTTGAAAGAAAATCGCGTTCTTTTGAAAGTTTATTGATTTCACGAAAGCTTTAGTAAGAAACGCACATGCGTTTCTTTGTAAAGACAAGCAGTTGTTTGCTACTTGTGAAAGCACTGTTAGAACTGAGATCAGTGTTGTTTTTCTCAGTACAAGCTTTACTTTGAAAGAAAATCGCGTTCTTTTGAAAGTTTATTAATTTCACGGAAGCTTTAGTAATAAACGCACATGCGTTTCTTTGTAAAGACAAGCAGTTTTTTGCTACGTGTGAAAGCACTGTTAGAACTGAGATCAGTGTTGCTTTTCTCAGTACAAGCTTTACTTTGAAAGATAATCGCGTTCTTTTGAAAGTTTATTAATTTCACGAAAGCTTTAGTAAGAAAAGCACATGCGTTTCTTTGTAAAGACAAGCAGTTGTTTGCTACGTGTGAAAGCACTGTTAGAACTGAGATCAGTGTTGCTTTTCTCAGTACAAGCTTTACTTTGAAAGAAAATCGCGTTCTTTTGAAAGTTTATTAATTTCACGAAAGCTTTAGTAAGAAACGCACATGTATTTCTTTGTCAAGACAGGCAGTTGTTTGCTACGTGTGAAAGCACTGTTAGAACTGAGATCAGTGTTGCTTTTCTCAGTACAAGCTTTACTTTGAAAGAAAATCTCGTTCTTTTGAAAGTTTATTAATTTCTCGAAAGCTTTAGCAAGAAACGCACATGCGTTTCTTTCTAGAGACAAGCAGTTGCTTGCTACGTGTGAAAGCACTGTTAGAACTGAGATCAGTGTTGCTTTTCTCAGTACAAGCTTTACTTTGAAAGATAATCGCGTTCTTTTGAAAGTTTATTAATTTCACGAAAGCTTCAGTAAGAAACGCACATGCGTTTCTTTGTCAAGACAGGCAGTTGTTTGCTACGTGTGAAAGCACTGTTAGAACTGAGATCAGTGTTGCTTTTCTCAGTACAAGCTTTACTTTGAAAGATAATCGCGTTCTTTTGAATGTTTATTAATTTCACGAAAGCTTTAGTAGGAAATGCACATGCGTTTCTTTGTAAAGACAAGCAGTTGTTTGCTACGTGTGAAAGCACTGTTAGAATTGAGATCAGTGTTGCTTTTCTCAGTACAAGCTTTACTTTGAAAAAAAATCGCGTTCTTTTGAAAGTTTATTGATTTCACGAAAGCTTTAGTAAGAAACGCACATGCGTTTCTTTGTAAAGACAAGCAGTTGTTTGCTACGTGTGAAAGCACTGTTAGAACTGAGATCAGTGTTGTTTTTCTCAGTACATGCTTTAATTTGAAAGAAAATCGCGTTCTTTGAAAGTTTATTGATTTCACGAAAGCTTTAGTAAGAAACGCACATGCGTTTCTTTGTAAAGACAAGCAGTTGTTTGCTACTTGTGAAAGCACTGTTAGAACTGAGATCAGTGTTGTTTTTCTCAGTACAAGCTTTACTTTGAAAGAAAATCGCGTTCTTTTGAAAGTTTATTAATTTCACGAAAGCTTTAGTAAGAAACGCACATGCGTTTCTTTCTAGAAAAAAGCAGTTTTTTGCTACGTGTGAAAGCACTGTTAGAACTGAGATCAGTGTTGCTTTTCTCAGTACAAGCTTTACTTTGAAAGAAAATCGCGTTCTTTTGAAAGTTTATTAAGTTCACGAAAGCTTTAGTAAGAAACGCACATGCGTTTCTTTGTAAAGACAAGCAGTTGTTTGCTACGTGTGAAAGCACTGTTAGAACTGAGATCAGTGTTGCTTTTCTCAGTACAAGCTTTACTTTGAAAGAAAATCGCGTTCTTTTGAAAGTTTATTAATTTCACGAAAGCTTTAGTAAGAAAAGCACATGCGTTTCTTTGTAAAGACAAGCAGTTGTTTGCTACGTGTGAAAGCACTGTTAGAACTGAGATCAGTGTTGTTTTTCTCAGTACAAGCTTTACTTTGAAAGAAAATCGCGTTCTTTTGAAAGTTTATTAATTTCACGAAAGCTTTAGTAAGAAACGCACATGCGTTTCTTTCTAGAAAAAAGCAGTTGTTTGCTACGTGTGAAAGCACTGTTAGAACTGAGATCAGTGTTGCTTTTCTCAGTACAAGCTCTAGTTTGAAAGAAAATCTCGTTCTTTTGAAAGTTTATTAATTTCTCGAAAGCTTTAGTAAGAAACGCACATGCGTTTCTTTCTAGAGACAAGCAGTTGTTTACTACGTGTGAAAGCACTGTTAGAACTGAGATCAGTGTTGCTTTTCTCAGTACAAGCTTTACTTTGAAAGATAATCGCGTTCTTTTGAAAGTTTATTAATTTGACGAAAGCTTTAGTAAGAAACGCACATGCGTTTCTTTCAAGAGGAAAGCAGTTGTTTGCTACGTGTGAAAGCACTGTTAGAACTGAGATCAGTGTTGCTTTTCTCAGTACAAGCTTTACTTTGAAAGATAATCGCGTTCTTTTGAAAGTTTATTAATTTCACGAAAGCTTTAGTAAGAAACGCACATGCGTTTCTTTGTCAAGACAGGCAGTTGTTTGCTACGTGTGAAAGCACTGTTAGAACTGAGATCAGTGTTGCTTTTCTCCGTACAAGCTTTACTTTGAAAGATAATCGCGTTCTTTTGAAAGTTTATTAATTTCACGGAAGCTTTAGTAATAAACGCACATGCGTTTCTTTGTAAAGACAAGCAGTTTTTTGCTACGTGTGAAAGCACTGTTAGAACTGAGATCAGTGTTGCTTTTCTCAGTACAAGCTTTACTTTGAAAGATAATCGCGTTCTTTTGAAAGTTTATTAATTTCACGAAAGCTTTAGTAAGAAAAGCACATGCGTTTCTTTGTAAAGACAAGCAGTTGTTTGCTACGTGTGAAAGCACTGTTAGAACTGAGATCAGTGTTGCTTTTCTCAGTACAAGCTTTACTTTGAAAGAAAATCGCGTTCTTTTGAAAGTTTATTAATTTCACGAAAGCTTTAGTAAGAAACGCACATGTATTTCTTTGTCAAGACAGGCAGTTGTTTGCTACGTGTGAAAGCACTGTTAGAACTGAGATCAGTGTTGCTTTTCTCAGTACAAGCTTTACTTTGAAAGAAAATCTCGTTCTTTTGAAAGTTTATTAATTTCTCGAAAGCTTTAGCAAGAAACGCACATGCGTTTCTTTCTAGAGACAAGCAGTTGCTTGCTACGTGTGAAAGCACTGTTAGAACTGAGATCAGTGTTGCTTTTCTCAGTACAAGCTTTACTTTGAAAGATAATCGCGTTCTTTTGAAAGTTTATTAATTTCACGAAAGCTTTAGTAATAAACGCACATGCGTTTCTTTGTCAAGACAGGCAGTTGTTTGCTACCTGGGAAAGCACTGTTAGAACTGAGATCAGTGTTTCTTTTCTCAGTACAAGCTTTACTTTGAAAGATAATCGCGTTCTTTTGAAAGTTTATTAATTTCACGAAAGCTTTAGTAAGAAACGCACATGCGTTTCTTTGTCAAGACAGGCAGTTGTTTGCTACGTGTGAAAGCACTGTTAGAACTGAGATCAGTGTTGCTTTTCTCAGTACAAGCTTTACTTTGAAAGATAATCGCTTTCTTTTGAAAGTTTATTAATTTGACGAAAGCTTTAGTAAGAAACGCACATGCGTTTCTTTCTAGAGGAAAGCAGTTGTTTGCTACGTGTGAAAGCACTGTTAGAACTGAGATAAGTGTTGCTTTTCTCAGTACAAGCTTTACTTTGAAAGATAATCGCGTTCTTTTGAAAGTTTATTAATTTCACGAAAGCTTCAGTAAGAAACGCACATGCGTTTCTTTGTCAAGACAGGCAGTTGTTTGCTACGTGTGAAAGCACTGTTAGAACTGAGATCAGTGTTGCTTTTCTCAGTACAAGCTTTACTTTGAAAGATAATCGCGTTCTTTTGAATGTTTATTAATTTCACGAAAGCTTTAGTAGGAAATGCACATGCGTTTCTTTGTAAAGACAAGCAGTTGTTTGCTACGTGTGAAAGCACTGTTAGAATTGAGATCAGTGTTGCTTTTCTCAGTACAAGCTTTACTTTGAAAAAAAATCGCGTTCTTTTGAAAGTTTATTGATTTCACGAAAGCTTTAGTAAGAAACGCACATGCGTTTCTTTGTAAAGACAAGCAGTTGTTTGCTACGTGTGAAAGCACTGTTAGAACTGAGATCACTGTTGTTTTTCTCAGTACATGCTTTAATTTGAAAGAAAATCGCGTTCTTTTGAAAGTTTATTGATTTCACGAAAGCTTTAGTAAGAAACGCACATGCGTTTCTTTGTAAAGACAAGCAGTTGTTTGCTACTTGTGAAAGCACTGTTAGAACTGAGATCAGTGTTGTTTTTCTCAGTACAAGCTTTACTTTGAAAGAAAATCGCGTTCTTTTGAAAGTTTATTAATTTCACGGAAGCTTTAGTAATAAACGCACATGCGTTTCTTTGTAAAGACAAGCAGTTTTTTGCTACGTGTGAAAGCACTGTTAGAACTGAGATCAGTGTTGCTTTTCTCAGTACAAGCTTTACTTTGAAAGATAATCGCGTTCTTTTGAAAGTTTATTAATTTCACGAAAGCTTTAGTAAGAAAAGCACATGCGTTTCTTTGTAAAGACAAGCAGTTGTTTGCTACGTGTGAAAGCACTGTTAGAACTGAGATCAGTGTTGCTTTTCTCAGTACAAGCTTTACTTTGAAAGAAAATCGCGTTCTTTTGAAAGTTTATTAATTTCACGAAAGCTTTAGTAAGAAACGCACATGTATTTCTTTGTCAAGACAGGCAGTTGTTTGCTACGTGTGAAAGCACTGTTAGAACTGAGATCAGTGTTGCTTTTCTCAGTACAAGCTTTACTTTGAAAGAAAATCTCGTTCTTTTGAAAGTTTATTAATTTCTCGAAAGCTTTAGCAAGAAACGCACATGCGTTTCTTTCTAGAGACAAGCAGTTGCTTGCTACGTGTGAAAGCACTGTTAGAACTGAGATCAGTGTTGCTTTTCTCAGTACAAGCTTTACTTTGAAAGATAATCGCGTTCTTTTGAAAGTTTATTAATTTCACGAAAGCTTTAGTAATAAACGCACATGCGTTTCTTTGTCAAGACAGGCAGTTGTTTGCTACGTGTGAAAGCACTGTTAGAACTGAGATCAGTGTTGCTTTTCTCAGTACAAGCTTTACTTTGAAAGATAATCGCTTTCTTTTGAAAGTTTATTAATTTGACGAAAGCTTTAGTAAGAAACGCACATGCGTTTCTTTCTAGAGGAAAGCAGTTGTTTGCTACGTGTGAAAGCACTGTTAGAACTGAGATAAGTGTTGCTTTTCTCAGTACAAGCTTTACTTTGAAAGATAATCGCGTTCTTTTGAAAGTTTATTAATTTCACGAAAGCTTCAGTAAGAAACGCACATGCGTTTCTTTGTCAAGACAGGCAGTTGTTTGCTACGTGTGAAAGCACTGTTAGAACTGAGATCAGTGTTGCTTTTCTCAGTACAAGCTTTACTTTGAAAGATAATCGCGTTCTTTTGAATGTTTATTAATTTCACGAAAGCTTTAGTAGGAAATGCACATGCGTTTCTTTGTAAAGACAAGCAGTTGTTTGCTACGTGTGAAAGCACTGTTAGAATTGAGATCAGTGTTGCTTTTCTCAGTACAAGCTTTACTTTGAAAAAAAATCGCGTTCTTTTGAAAGTTTATTGATTTCACGAAAGCTTTAGTAAGAAACGCACATGCGTTTCTTTGTAAAGACAAGCAGTTGTTTGCTACGTGTGAAAGCACTGTTAGAACTGAGATCAGTGTTGTTTTTCTCAGTACATGCTTTAATTTGAAAGAAAATCGCGTTCTTTTGAAAGTTTATTGATTTCACGAAAGCTTTAGTAAGAAACGCACATGCGTTTCTTTGTAAAGACAAGCAGTTGTTTGCTACTTGTGAAAGCACTGTTAGAACTGAGATCAGTGTTGTTTTTCTCAGTACAAGCTTTACTTTGAAAGAAAATCGCGTTCTTTTGAAAGTTTATTAATTTCACGAAAGCTTTAGTAAGAAACGCACATGCGTTTCTTTCTAGAAAAAAGCAGTTTTTTGCTACGTGTGAAAGCACTGTTAGAACTGAGATCAGTGTTGCTTTTCTCAGTACAAGCTTTACTTTGAAAGAAAATCGCGTTCTTTTGAAAGTTTATTAAGTTCACGAAAGCTTTAGTAAGAAACGCACATGCGTTTCTTTGTAAAGACAAGCAGTTGTTTGCTACGTGTGAAAGCACTGTTAGAACTGAGATCAGTGTTGCTTTTCTCAGTACAAGCTTTACTTTGAAAGAAAATCGCGTTCTTTTGAAAGTTTATTAATTTCACGAAAGCTTTAGTAAGAAAAGCACATGCGTTTCTTTGTAAAGACAAGCAGTTGTTTGCTACGTGTGAAAGCACTGTTAGAACTGAGATCAGTGTTGTTTTTCTCAGTACAAGCTTTACTTTGAAAGAAAATCGCGTTCTTTTGAAAGTTTATTAATTTCACGAAAGCTTTAGTAAGAAACGCACATGCGTTTCTTTCTAGAAAAAAGCAGTTGTTTGCTACGTGTGAAAGCACTGTTAGAACTGAGATCAGTGTTGCTTTTCTCAGTACAAGCTCTAGTTTGAAAGAAAATCTCGTTCTTTTGAAAGTTTATTAATTTCTCGAAAGCTTTAGTAAGAAACGCACATGCGTTTCTTTCTAGAGACAAGCAGTTGTTTACTACGTGTGAAAGCACTGTTAGAACTGAGATCAGTGTTGCTTTTCTCAGTACAAGCTTTACTTTGAAAGATAATCGCGTTCTTTTGAAAGTTTATTAATTTGACGAAAGCTTTAGTAAGAAACGCACATGCGTTTCTTTCAAGAGGAAAGCAGTTGTTTGCTACGTGTGAAAGCACTGTTAGAACTGAGATCAGTGTTGCTTTTCTCAGTACAAGCTTTACTTTGAAAGATAATCGCGTTCTTTTGAAAGTTTATTAATTTCACGAAAGCTTTAGTAAGAAACGCACATGCGTTTCTTTGTCAAGACAGGCAGTTGTTTGCTACGTGTGAAAGCACTGTTAGAACTGAGATCAGTGTTGCTTTTCTCCGTACAAGCTTTACTTTGAAAGATAATCGCGTTCTTTTGAAAGTTTATTAATTTCACGAAAGCTTTAGTAAGAAAAGCACATGCGTTTCTTTGTAAAGACAAGCAGTTGTTTGCTACGTGTGAAAGCACTGTTAGAACTGAGATCAGTGTTGCTTTTCTCAGTACAAGCTTTACTTTGAAAGAAAATCGCGTTCTTTTGAAAGTTTATTAATTTCACGAAAGCTTTAGTAAGAAACGCACATGTATTTCTTTGTCAAGACAGGCAGTTGTTTGCTACGTGTGAAAGCACTGTTAGAACTGAGATCAGGGTTGCTTTTCTCAGTACAAGCTTTACTTTGAAAGAAAATCTCGTTCTTTTGAAAGTTTATTAATTTCTCGAAAGCTTTAGCAAGAAACGCACATGCGTTTCTTTCTAGAGACAAGCAGTTGCTTGCTACGTGTGAAAGCACTGTTAGAACTGAGATCAGTGTTGCTTTTCTCAGTACAAGCTTTACTTTGAAAGATAATCGCGTTCTTTTGAATGTTTATTAATTTCACGAAAGCTTTAGTAGGAAATGCACATGCGTTTCTTTGTAAAGACAAGCAGTTGTTTGCTACGTGTGAAAGCACTGTTAGAATTGAGATCAGTGTTGCTTTTCTCAGTACAAGCTTTACTTTGAAAAAAAATCGCGTTCTTTTGAAAGTTTATTGATTTCACGAAAGCTTTAGTAAGAAACGCACATGCGTTTCTTTGTAAAGACAAGCAGTTGTTTGCTACGTGTGAAAGCACTGTTAGAACTGAGATCAGTGTTGTTTTTCTCAGTACATGCTTTAATTTGAAAGAAAATCGCGTTCTTTTGAAAGTTTATTGATTTCACGAAAGCTTTAGTAAGAAACGCACATGCGTTTCTTTGTAAAGACAAGCAGTTGTTTGCTACTTGTGAAAGCACTGTTAGAACTGAGATCAGTGTTGTTTTTCTCAGTACAAGCTTTACTTTGAAAGAAAATCGCGTTCTTTTGAAAGTTTATTAATTTCACGAAAGCTTTAGTAAGAAACGCACATGCGTTTCTTTCTAGAAAAAAGCAGTTTTTTGCTACGTGTGAAAGCACTGTTAGAACTGAGATCAGTGTTGCTTTTCTCAGTACAAGCTTTACTTTGAAAGAAAATCGCGTTCTTTTGAAAGTTTATTAAGTTCACGAAAGCTTTAGTAAGAAACGCACATGCGTTTCTTTGTAAAGACAAGCAGTTGTTTGCTACGTGTGAAAGCACTGTTAGAACTGAGATCAGTGTTGCTTTTCTCAGTACAAGCTTTACTTTGAAAGAAAATCGCGTTCTTTTGAAAGTTTATTAATTTCACGAAAGCTTTAGTAAGAAAAGCACATGCGTTTCTTTGTAAAGACAAGCAGTTGTTTGCTACGTGTGAAAGCACTGTTAGAACTGAGATCAGTGTTGTTTTTCTCAGTACAAGCTTTACTTTGAAAGAAAATCGCGTTCTTTTGAAAGTTTATTAATTTCACGAAAGCTTTAGTAAGAAACGCACATGCGTTTCTTTCTAGAAAAAAGCAGTTGTTTGCTACGTGTGAAAGCACTGTTAGAACTGAGATCAGTGTTGCTTTTCTCAGTACAAGCTCTAGTTTGAAAGAAAATCTCGTTCTTTTGAAAGTTTATTAATTTCTCGAAAGCTTTAGTAAGAAACGCACATGCGTTTCTTTCTAGAGACAAGCAGTTGTTTACTACGTGTGAAAGCACTGTTAGAACTGAGATCAGTGTTGCTTTTCTCAGTACAAGCTTTACTTTGAAAGATAATCGCGTTCTTTTGAAAGTTTATTAATTTGACGAAAGCTTTAGTAAGAAACGCACATGCGTTTCTTTCAAGAGGAAAGCAGTTGTTTGCTACGTGTGAAAGCACTGTTAGAACTGAGATCAGTGTTGCTTTTCTCAGTACAAGCTTTACTTTGAAAGATAATCGCGTTCTTTTGAAAGTTTATTAATTTCACGAAAGCTTTAGTAAGAAAAGCACATGCGTTTCTTTGTAAAGACAAGCAGTTGTTTGCTACGTGTGAAAGCACTGTTAGAACTGAGATCAGTGTTGCTTTTCTCAGTACAAGCTTTACTTTGAAAGAAAATCGCGTTCTTTTGAAAGTTTATTAATTTCACGAAAGCTTTAGTAAGAAACGCACATGTATTTCTTTGTCAAGACAGGCAGTTGTTTGCTACGTGTGAAAGCACTGTTAGAACTGAGATCAGTGTTGCTTTTCTCAGTACAAGCTTTACTTTGAAAGAAAATCTCGTTCTTTTGAAAGTTTATTAATTTCTCGAAAGCTTTAGCAAGAAACGCACATGCGTTTCTTTCTAGAGACAAGCAGTTGCTTGCTACGTGTGAAAGCACTGTTAGAACTGAGATCAGTGTTGCTTTTCTCAGTACAAGCTTTACTTTGAAAGATAATCGCGTTCTTTTGAAAGTTTATTAATTTCACGAAAGCTTTAGTAATAAACGCACATGCGTTTCTTTGTCAAGACAGGCAGTTGTTTGCTACCTGGGAAAGCACTGTTAGAACTGAGATCAGTGTTTCTTTTCTCAGTACAAGCTTTACTTTGAAAGATAATCGCGTTCTTTTGAAAGTTTATTAATTTCACGAAAGCTTTAGTAAGAAACGCACATGCGTTTCTTTGTCAAGACAGGCAGTTGTTTGCTACGTGTGAAAGCACTGTTAGAACTGAGATCAGTGTTGCTTTTCTCAGTACAAGCTTTACTTTGAAAGATAATCGCTTTCTTTTGAAAGTTTATTAATTTGACGAAAGCTTTAGTAAGAAACGCACATGCGTTTCTTTCTAGAGGAAAGCAGTTGTTTGCTACGTGTGAAAGCACTGTTAGAACTGAGATAAGTGTTGCTTTTCTCAGTACAAGCTTTACTTTGAAAGATAATCGCGTTCTTTTGAAAGTTTATTAATTTCACGAAAGCTTCAGTAAGAAACGCACATGCGTTTCTTTGTCAAGACAGGCAGTTGTTTGCTACGTGTGAAAGCACTGTTAGAACTGAGATCAGTGTTGCTTTTCTCAGTACAAGCTTTACTTTGAAAGATAATCGCGTTCTTTTGAATGTTTATTAATTTCACGAAAGCTTTAGTAGGAAATGCACATGCGTTTCTTTGTAAAGACAAGCAGTTGTTTGCTACGTGTGAAAGCACTGTTAGAATTGAGATCAGTGTTGCTTTTCTCAGTACAAGCTTTACTTTGAAAAAAAATCGCGTTCTTTTGAAAGTTTATTGATTTCACGAAAGCTTTAGTAAGAAACGCACATGCGTTTCTTTGTAAAGACAAGCAGTTGTTTGCTACGTGTGAAAGCACTGTTAGAACTGAGATCAGTGTTGTTTTTCTCAGTACATGCTTTAATTTGAAAGAAAATCGCGTTCTTTTGAAAGTTTATTGATTTCACGAAAGCTTTAGTAAGAAACGCACATGCGTTTCTTTGTAAAGACAAGCAGTTGTTTGCTACTTGTGAAAGCACTGTTAGAACTGAGATCAGTGTTGTTTTTCTCAGTACAAGCTTTACTTTGAAAGAAAATCGCGTTCTTTAGAAAGTTTATTAATTTCACGAAAGCTTTAGTAAGAAACGCACATGCGTTTCTTTCTAGAAAAAAGCAGTTTTTTGCTACGTGTGAAAGCACTGTTAGAACTGAGATCAGTGTTGCTTTTCTCAGTACAAGCTTTACTTTGAAAGAAAATCGCGTTCTTTTGAAAGTTTATTAAGTTCACGAAAGCTTTAGTAAGAAACGCACATGCGTTTCTTTGTAAAGACAAGCAGTTGTTTGCTACGTGTGAAAGCACTGTTAGAACTGAGATCAGTGTTGCTTTTCTCAGTACAAGCTTTACTTTGAAAGAAAATCGCGTTCTTTTGAAAGTTTATTAATTTCACGAAAGCTTTAGTAAGAAAAGCACATGCGTTTCTTTGTAAAGACAAGCAGTTGTTTGCTACGTGTGAAAGCACTGTTAGAACTGAGATCAGTGTTGTTTTTCTCAGTACAAGCTTTACTTTGAAAGAAAATCGCGTTCTTTTGAAAGTTTATTAATTTCACGAAAGCTTTAGTAAGAAACGCACATGCGTTTCTTTCTAGAAAAAAGCAGTTGTTTGCTACGTGTGAAAGCACTGTTAGAACTGAGATCAGTGTTGCTTTTCTCAGTACAAGCTCTAGTTTGAAAGAAAATCTCGTTCTTTTGAAAGTTTATTAATTTCTCGAAAGCTTTAGTAAGAAACGCACATGCGTTTCTTTCTAGAGACAAGCAGTTGTTTACTACGTGTGAAAGCACTGTTAGAACTGAGATCAGTGTTGCTTTTCTCAGTACAAGCTTTACTTTGAAAGATAATCGCGTTCTTTTGAAAGTTTATTAATTTGACGAAAGCTTTAGTAAGAAACGCACATGTGTTTCTTTCAAGAGGAAAGCAGTTGTTTGCTACGTGTGAAAGCACTGTTAGAACTGAGATCAGTGTTGCTTTTCTCAGTACAAGCTTTACTTTGAAAGAAAATCTCTTACTTTTGAAAGTTTATTAATTTCTCGAAAGCTTTAGCAAGAAACGCACATGAGTTTCTTTCTAGAGACAAGCATTGCTTGCTACGTGTGAAAGCACTGTTAGAACTGAGATCAGTGTTGCTTTTCTCAGTACAAGCTTTACTTTGAAAGATAATCGCGTTCTTTTGAAAGTTTATTAATTTCACGAAAGCTTTAGTAAGAAACGCACATGCGTTTCTTTGTCAAGACAGGCAGTTGTTTGCTACCTGGGAAAGCACTGTTAGAACTGAGATCAGTGTTGCTTTTCTCAGTACAAGCTTTACTTTGAAAGATAATCGCGTTCTTTTGAAAGTTTATTAATTTCATGAAAGCTTTAGTAAGAAACGCACATGCGTTTCTTTGTCAAGACAGGCAGTTGTTTGCTACGTGTGAAAGCACTGTTAGAACTGAGATCAGTGTTACTTTTCTCAGTACAAGCTTTACTTTGAAAGATAATCGCGTTCTTTTGAAAGTTTATTAATTTGACGAAAGCTTTAGTAAGAAACGCACATGCGTTTCTTTCTAGAGGAAAGCAGTTGTTTGCTACGTGTGAAAGCACTGTTAGAACTGAGATAAGTGTTGCTTTTCTCAGTACAAGCTTTACTTTGAAAGATAATCGCGTTCTTTTGAAAGTTTATTAATTTCACGAAAGCTTTAGTAAGAAACGCACATGCGTTTCTTTGTCAAGACAGGCAGTTGTTTGCTACGTGTGAAAGCACTGTTAGAACTGAGATCAGTGTTGCTTTTCTCAGTACAAGCTTTACTTTTAAAGATAATCGCGTTCTTTTGAATGTTTATTAATTTCACGAAAGCTTTAGTAGGAAATGCACATACGTTTCTTTGTAAAGACAAGCAGTTGTTTGCTACGTGTGAAAGCACTGTTAGAACTGAGATCAGTGTTGCTTTTCTCAGTACAAGCTTTACTTTGAAAAAAAATCGCGTTCTTTTGAAAGTTTATTGATTTCACGAAAGCTTTAGTAAGAAACGCACATGCGTTTCTTTGTAAAGACAAGCAGTTGCTTGCTACGTGTGAAAGCACTGTTAGAACTGAGATCAGTGTTGCTTTTCTCAGTACAAGCTTTACTTTGAAAGATAATCGCGTTCTTTTGAAAGTTTATTAATTTGACGAAAGCTTTAGTAAGAAACGCACATGCGTTTCTTTGTCAAGACAAGCAGTTGTTTGCTACGTGTGAAAGCACTGTTAGAACTGAGATCAGTGTTGCTTTTCTCCGTACAAGCTTTACTTTGAAAGATAATCGCGTTCTTTTGAAAGTTTATTAATTTCACGGAAGCTTTAGTAATAAACGCACATGCGTTTCTTTGTAAAGACAAGCAGTTTTTTGCTACGTGTGAAAGCACTGTTAGAACTGAGATCAGTGTTGCTTTTCTCAGTACAAGCTTTACTTTGAAAGATAATCGCGTTCTTTTGAAAGTTTATTAATTTCACGAAAGCTTTAGTAAGAAAAGCACATGCGTTTCTTTGTAAAGACAAGCAGTTGTTTGCTACGTGTGAAAGCACTGTTAGAACTGAGATCAGTGTTGCTTTTCTCAGTACAAGCTTTACTTTGAAAGATAATCGCGTTCTTTTGAAAGTTTATTAATTTCACGAAAGCTTTAGTAAGAAACGCACATGCGTTTCCTTCTAGAGAAAAGCAGTTGTTTGCTACGTGTGAAAGCACTGTTAGAACTGAGATCAGTGTTGCTTTTCTCAGTACAAGCTTTACTTTGAAAGAAAATCGCGTTCTTTTGAAAGTTTATTAATTTCACGAAAGCTTTAGTAAGAAACGCACATGTATTTCTTTGTCAAGACAGGCAGTTGTTTGCTACGTGTGAAAGCACTGTTAGAACTGAGATCAGTGTTGCTTTTCTCAGTACAAGCTTTACTTTGAAAGAAAATCTCGTTCTTTTGAAAGTTTATTAATTTCTCGAAAGCTTTAGCAAGAAACGCACATGCGTTTCTTTCTAGAGACAAGCAGTTGCTTGCTACGTGTGAAAGCACTGTTAGAACTGAGATCAGTGTTGCTTTTCTCAGTACAAGCTTTACTTTGAAAGATAATCGCGTTCTTTTGAAAGTTTATTAATTTCACGAAAGCTTTAGTAAGAAACGCACATGCGTTTCTTTGTCAAGACAGGCAGTTGTTTGCTACGTGTGAAAGCACTGTTAGAACTGAGATCAGTGTTGCTTTTCTCAGTACAAGCTTTACTTTGAAAGATAATCGCTTTCTTTTGAAAGTTTATCAATTTGACGAAAGCTTTAGTAAGAAACGCACATGCGTTTCTTTCTAGAGGAAAGCAGTTGTTTGCTACGTGTGAAAGCACTGTTAGAACTGAGATAAGTGTTGCTTTTCTCAGTACAAGCTTTACTTTGAAAGATAATCGCGTTCTTTTGAAAGTTTATTAATTTCACGAAAGCTTCAGTAAGAAACGCACATGCGTTTCTTTGTCAAGACAGGCAGTTGTTTGCTACGTGTGAAAGCACTGTTAGAACTGAGATCAGTGTTGCTTTTCTCAGTACAAGCTTTACTTTGAAAGATAATCGCGTTCTTTTGAATGTTTATTAATTTCACGAAAGCTTTAGTAGGAAATGCACATGCGTTTCTTTGTAAAGACAAGCAGTTGTTTGCTACGTGTGAAAGCACTGTTAGAATTGAGATCAGTGTTGCTTTTCTCAGTACAAGCTTTACTTTGAAAAAAAATCGCGTTCTTTTGAAAGTTTATTGATTTCACGAAAGCTTTAGTAAGAAACGCACATGCGTTTCTTTGTAAAGACAAGCAGTTGTTTGCTACGTGTGAAAGCACTGTTAGAACTGAGATCAGTGTTGTTTTTCTCAGTACATGCTTTAATTTGAAAGAAAATCGCGTTCTTTTGAAAGTTTATTGATTTCACGAAAGCTTTAGTAAGAAACGCACATGCGTTTCTTTGTAAAGACAAGCAGTTGTTTGCTACGTGTGAAAGCACTGTTAGAACTGAGATCAGTGTTGCTTTTCTCAGTACAAGCTTTACTTTGAAAGATAATCGCGTTCTTTTGAAAGTTTATTAATTTCACGAAAGCTTTAGTAAGAAACGCACATGCGTTTCCTTCTAGAGAAAAGCAGTTGTTTGCTACGTGTGAAAGCACTGTTAGAACTGAGATCAGTGTTGCTTTTCTCAGTACAAGCTTTACTTTGAAAGAAAATCTCTTACTTTTGAAAGTTTATTAATTTCTCGAAAGCTTTAGCAAGAAACGCACATGAGTTTCTTTCTAGAGACAAGCAGTTGCTTGCTACGTGTGAAAGCACTGTTAGAACTGAGATCAGTGTTGCTTTTCTCAGTACAAGCTTTACTTTGAAAGATAATCGCGTTCTTTTGAAAGTTTATTAATTTCACGAAAGCTTTAGTAAGAAACGCACATGCGTTTCTTTGTCAAGACAGGCAGTTGTTTGCTACGTGTGAAAGCACTGTTAGAACTGAGATCAGTGTTGCTTTTCTCAGTACAACCTTTACTTTGAAAGAAAATCGCGTTTTTTTTAAAGTTTATTAATTTCACGAAAGCTTTAGTAATAAACGCACATGCGTTTCTTTGTCAAGACAGGCAGTTGTTTGCTACCTGGGAAAGCACTGTTAGAACTGAGATCAGTGTTGCTTTTCTCAGTACAAGCTTTACTTTGAAAGATAATCGCGTTCTTTTGAAAGTTTATTAATTTCATGAAAGCTTTAGTAAGAAACGCACATGCGTTTCTTTGTCAAGACAGGCAGTTGTTTGCTACGTGTGAAAGCACTGTTAGAACTGAGATCAGTGTTACTTTTCTCAGTACAAGCTTTACTTTGAAAGATAATCGCGTTCTTTTGAAAGTTTATTAATTTGACGAAAGCTTTAGTAAGAAACGCACATGCGTTTCTTTCTAGAGGAAAGCAGTTGTTTGCTACGTGTGAAAGCACTGTTAGAACTGAGATAAGTGTTGCTTTTCTCAGTACAAGCTTTACTTTGAAAGATAATCGCGTTCTTTTGAAAGTTTATTAATTTCACGAAAGCTTTAGTAAGAAACGCACATGCGTTTCTTTGTCAAGACAGGCAGTTGTTTGCTACGTGTGAAAGCACTGTTAGAACTGAGATCAGTGTTGCTTTTCTCAGTACAAGCTTTACTTTTAAAGATAATCGCGTTCTTTTGAATGTTTATTAATTTCACGAAAGCTTTAGTAGGAAATGCACATACGTTTCTTTGTAAAGACAAGCAGTTGTTTGCTACGTGTGAAAGCACTGTTAGAACTGAGATCAGTGTTGCTTTTCTCAGTACAAGCTTTACTTTGAAAAAAAATCGCGTTCTTTTGAAAGTTTATTGATTTCACGAAAGCTTTAGTAAGAAGCGCACATGCGTTTCTTTGTAAAGACAAGCAGTTGCTTGCTACGTGTGAAAGCACTGTTAGAACTGAGATCAGTGTTGCTTTTCTCAGTACAAGCTTTACTTTGAAAGATAATCGCGTTCTTTTGAAAGTTTATTAATTTGACGAAAGCTTTAGTAAGAAACGCACATGCGTTTCTTTGTCAAGACAAGCAGTTGTTTGCTACGTGTGAAAGCACTGTTAGAACTGAGATCAGTGTTGATTTTCTCCGTACAAGCTTTACTTTGAAAGATAATCGCGTTCTTTTGAAAGTTTATTAATTTCACGGAAGCTTTAGTAATAAACGCACATGCGTTTCTTTGTAAAGACAAGCAGTTGTTTGCTACGTGTGAAAGCACTGTTAGAACTGAGATCAGTGTTGCTTTTCTCAGTACAAGCTTTACTTTGAAAGATAATCGCGTTCTTTTGAAAGTTTATTAATTTCACGAAAGCTTTAGTAAGAAAAGCACATGCGTTTCTTTGTAAAGACAAGCAGTTGTTTGCTACGTGTGAAAGCACTGTTAGAACTGAGATCAGTGTTGCTTTTCTCAGTACAAGCTTTACTTTGAAAGATAATCGCGTTCTTTTGAAAGTTTATTAATTTCACGAAAGCTTTAGTAAGAAACGCACATGCGTTTCCTTCTAGAGAAAAGCAGTTGTTTGCTACGTGTGAAAGCACTGTTAGAACTGAGATCAGTGTTGTTTTTCTCAGTACAAGCTTTACTTTGAAAGAAAATCGCGTTCTTTTGAAAGTTTATTAATTTCACGAAAGCTTTAGTAAGAAACGCACATGCGTTTCTTTCTAGAAAAAAGCAGTTGTTTGCTACGTGTGAAAGCACTGTTAGAACTGAGATCAGTGTTGCTTTTCTCAGTACAAGCTCTAGTTTGAAAGAAAATCTCGTTCTTTTGAAAGTTTATTAATTTCTCGAAAGCTTTAGTAAGAAACGCACATGCGTTTCTTTCTAGAGACAAGCAGTTGTTTACTACGTGTGAAAGCACTGTTAGAACTGAGATCAGTGTTGCTTTTCTCAGTACAAGCTTTACTTTGAAAGATAATCGCGTTCTTTTGAAAGTTTATTAATTTGACGAAAGCTTTAGTAAGAAACGCACATGCGTTTCTTTCAAGAGGAAAGCAGTTGTTTGCTACGTGTGAAAGCACTGTTAGAACTGAGATCAGTGTTGCTTTTCTCAGTACAAGCTTTACTTTGAAAGATAATCGCGTTCTTTTGAAAGTTTATTAATTTCACGAAAGCTTTAGTAAGAAACGCACATGCGTTTCTTTGTCAAGACAGGCAGTTGTTTGCTACGTGTGAAAGCACTGTTAGAACTGAGATCAGTGTTGCTTTTCTCCGTACAAGCTTTACTTTGAAAGATAATCGCGTTCTTTTGAAAGTTTATTAATTTCACGGAAGCTTTAGTAATAAACGCACATGCGTTTCTTTGTAAAGACAAGCAGTTTTTTGCTACGTGTGAAAGCACTGTTAGAACTGAGATCAGTGTTGCTTTTCTCAGTACAAGCTTTACTTTGAAAGATAATCGCGTTCTTTTGAAAGTTTATTAATTTCACGAAAGCTTTAGTAAGAAAAGCACATGCGTTTCTTTGTAAAGACAAGCAGTTGTTTGCTACGTGTGAAAGCACTGTTAGAACTGAGATCAGTGTTGCTTTTCTCAGTACAAGCTTTACTTTGAAAGAAAATCGCGTTCTTTTGAAAGTTTATTAATTTCACGAAAGCTTTAGTAAGAAACGCACATGTATTTCTTTGTCAAGACAGGCAGTTGTTTGCTACGTGTGAAAGCACTGTTAGAACTGAGATCAGTGTTGCTTTTCTCAGTACAAGCTTTACTTTGAAAGAAAATCTCGTTCTTTTGAAAGTTTATTAATTTCTCGAAAGCTTTAGCAAGAAACGCACATGCGTTTCTTTCTAGAGACAAGCAGTTGCTTGCTACGTGTGAAAGCACTGTTAGAACTGAGATCAGTGTTGCTTTTCTCAGTACAAGCTTTACTTTGAAAGATAATCGCGTTCTTTTGAAAGTTTATTAATTTCACGAAAGCTTTAGTAATAAACGCACATGCGTTTCTTTGTCAAGACAGGCAGTTGTTTGCTACCTGGGAAAGCACTGTTAGAACTGAGATCAGTGTTTCTTTTCTCAGTACAAGCTTTACTTTGAAAGATAATCGCGTTCTTTTGAAAGTTTATTAATTTCACGAAAGCTTTAGTAAGAAACGCACATGCGTTTCTTTGTCAAGACAGGCAGTTGTTTGCTACGTGTGAAAGCACTGTTAGAACTGAGATCAGTGTTGCTTTTCTCAGTACAAGCTTTACTTTGAAAGATAATCGCTTTCTTTTGAAAGTTTATTAATTTGACGAAAGCTTTAGTAAGAAACGCACATGCGTTTCTTTCTAGAGGAAAGCAGTTGTTTGCTACGTGTGAAAGCACTGTTAGAACTGAGATAAGTGTTGCTTTTCTCAGTACAAGCTTTACTTTGAAAGATAATCGCGTTCTTTTGAAAGTTTATTAATTTCACGAAAGCTTCAGTAAGAAACGCACATGCGTTTCTTTGTCAAGACAGGCAGTTGTTTGCTACGTGTGAAAGCACTGTTAGAACTGAGATCAGTGTTGCTTTTCTCAGTACAAGCTTTACTTTGAAAGATAATCGCGTTCTTTTGAATGTTTATTAATTTCACGAAAGCTTTAGTAGGAAATGCACATGCGTTTCTTTGTAAAGACAAGCAGTTGTTTGCTACGTGTGAAAGCACTGTTAGAATTGAGATCAGTGTTGCTTTTCTCAGTACAAGCTTTACTTTGAAAAAAAATCGCGTTCTTTTGAAAGTTTATTGATTTCACGAAAGCTTTAGTAAGAAACGCACATGCGTTTCTTTGTAAAGACAAGCAGTTGTTTGCTACGTGTGAAAGCACTGTTAGAACTGAGATCAGTGTTGTTTTTCTCAGTACATGCTTTAATTTGAAAGAAAATCGCGTTCTTTTGAAAGTTTATTGATTTCACGAAAGCTTTAGTAAGAAACGCACATGCGTTTCTTTGTAAAGACAAGCAGTTGTTTGCTACTTGTGAAAGCACTGTTAGAACTGAGATCAGTGTTGTTTTTCTCAGTACAAGCTTTACTTTGAAAGAAAATCGCGTTCTTTTGAAAGTTTATTAATTTCACGAAAGCTTTAGTAAGAAACGCACATGCGTTTCTTTCTAGAAAAAAGCAGTTTTTTGCTACGTGTGAAAGCACTGTTAGAACTGAGATCAGTGTTGCTTTTCTCAGTACAAGCTTTACTTTGAAAGAAAATCGCGTTCTTTTGAAAGTTTATTAAGTTCACGAAAGCTTTAGTAAGAAACGCACATGCGTTTCTTTGTAAAGACAAGCAGTTGTTTGCTACGTGTGAAAGCACTGTTAGAACTGAGATCAGTGTTGCTTTTCTCAGTACAAGCTTTACTTTGAAAGAAAATCGCGTTCTTTTGAAAGTTTATTAATTTCACGAAAGCTTTAGTAAGAAAAGCACATGCGTTTCTTTGTAAAGACAAGCAGTTGTTTGCTACGTGTGAAAGCACTGTTAGAACTGAGATCAGTGTTGTTTTTCTCAGTACAAGCTTTACTTTGAAAGAAAATCGCGTTCTTTTGAAAGTTTATTAATTTCACGAAAGCTTTAGTAAGAAACGCACATGCGTTTCTTTCTAGAAAAAAGCAGTTGTTTGCTACGTGTGAAAGCACTGTTAGAACTGAGATCAGTGTTGCTTTTCTCAGTACAAGCTCTAGTTTGAAAGAAAATCTCGTTCTTTTGAAAGTTTATTAATTTCTCGAAAGCTTTAGTAAGAAACGCACATGCGTTTCTTTCTAGAGACAAGCAGTTGTTTACTACGTGTGAAAGCACTGTTAGAACTGAGATCAGTGTTGCTTTTCTCAGTACAAGCTTTACTTTGAAAGATAATCGCGTTCTTTTGAAAGTTTATTAATTTGACGAAAGCTTTAGTAAGAAACGCACATGTGTTTCTTTCAAGAGGAAAGCAGTTGTTTGCTACGTGTGAAAGCACTGTTAGAACTGAGATCAGTGTTGCTTTTCTCAGTACAAGCTTTACTTTGAAAGAAAATCTCTTACTTTTGAAAGTTTATTAATTTCTCGAAAGCTTTAGCAAGAAACGCACATGAGTTTCTTTCTAGAGACAAGCATTGCTTGCTACGTGTGAAAGCACTGTTAGAACTGAGATCAGTGTTGCTTTTCTCAGTACAAGCTTTACTTTGAAAGATAATCGCGTTCTTTTGAAAGTTTATTAATTTCACGAAAGCTTTAGTAAGAAACGCACATGCGTTTCTTTGTCAAGACAGGCAGTTGTTTGCTACCTGGGAAAGCACTGTTAGAACTGAGATCAGTGTTGCTTTTCTCAGTACAAGCTTTACTTTGAAAGATAATCGCGTTCTTTTGAAAGTTTATTAATTTCATGAAAGCTTTAGTAAGAAACGCACATGCGTTTCTTTGTCAAGACAGGCAGTTGTTTGCTACGTGTGAAAGCACTGTTAGAACTGAGATCAGTGTTACTTTTCTCAGTACAAGCTTTACTTTGAAAGATAATCGCGTTCTTTTGAAAGTTTATTAATTTGACGAAAGCTTTAGTAAGAAACGCACATGCGTTTCTTTCTAGAGGAAAGCAGTTGTTTGCTACGTGTGAAAGCACTGTTAGAACTGAGATAAGTGTTGCTTTTCTCAGTACAAGCTTTACTTTGAAAGATAATCGCGTTCTTTTGAAAGTTTATTAATTTCACGAAAGCTTTAGTAAGAAACGCACATGCGTTTCTTTGTCAAGACAGGCAGTTGTTTGCTACGTGTGAAAGCACTGTTAGAACTGAGATCAGTGTTGCTTTTCTCAGTACAAGCTTTACTTTTAAAGATAATCGCGTTCTTTTGAATGTTTATTAATTTCACGAAAGCTTTAGTAGGAAATGCACATACGTTTCTTTGTAAAGACAAGCAGTTGTTTGCTACGTGTGAAAGCACTGTTAGAACTGAGATCAGTGTTGCTTTTCTCAGTACAAGCTTTACTTTGAAAAAAAATCGCGTTCTTTTGAAAGTTTATTGATTTCACGAAAGCTTTAGTAAGAAACGCACATGCGTTTCTTTGTAAAGACAAGCAGTTGCTTGCTACGTGTGAAAGCACTGTTAGAACTGAGATCAGTGTTGCTTTTCTCAGTACAAGCTTTACTTTGAAAGATAATCGCGTTCTTTTGAAAGTTTATTAATTTGACGAAAGCTTTAGTAAGAAACGCACATGCGTTTCTTTGTCAAGACAAGCAGTTGTTTGCTACGTGTGAAAGCACTGTTAGAACTGAGATCAGTGTTGCTTTTCTCCGTACAAGCTTTACTTTGAAAGATAATCGCGTTCTTTTGAAAGTTTATTAATTTCACGGAAGCTTTAGTAATAAACGCACATGCGTTTCTTTGTAAAGACAAGCAGTTTTTTGCTACGTGTGAAAGCACTGTTAGAACTGAGATCAGTGTTGCTTTTCTCAGTACAAGCTTTACTTTGAAAGATAATCGCGTTCTTTTGAAAGTTTATTAATTTCACGAAAGCTTTAGTAAGAAAAGCACATGCGTTTCTTTGTAAAGACAAGCAGTTGTTTGCTACGTGTGAAAGCACTGTTAGAACTGAGATCAGTGTTGCTTTTCTCAGTACAAGCTTTACTTTGAAAGATAATCGCGTTCTTTTGAAAGTTTATTAATTTCACGAAAGCTTTAGTAAGAAACGCACATGCGTTTCCTTCTAGAGAAAAGCAGTTGTTTGCTACGTGTGAAAGCACTGTTAGAACTGAGATCAGTGTTGCTTTTCTCAGTACAAGCTTTACTTTGAAAGAAAATCGCGTTCTTTTGAAAGTTTATTAATTTCACGAAAGCTTTAGTAAGAAACGCACATGTATTTCTTTGTCAAGACAGGCAGTTGTTTGCTACGTGTGAAAGCACTGTTAGAACTGAGATCAGTGTTGCTTTTCTCAGTACAAGCTTTACTTTGAAAGAAAATCTCGTTCTTTTGAAAGTTTATTAATTTCTCGAAAGCTTTAGCAAGAAACGCACATGCGTTTCTTTCTAGAGACAAGCAGTTGCTTGCTACGTGTGAAAGCACTGTTAGAACTGAGATCAGTGTTGCTTTTCTCAGTACAAGCTTTACTTTGAAAGATAATCGCGTTCTTTTGAAAGTTTATTAATTTCACGAAAGCTTTAGTAAGAAACGCACATGCGTTTCTTTGTCAAGACAGGCAGTTGTTTGCTACGTGTGAAAGCACTGTTAGAACTGAGATCAGTGTTGCTTTTCTCAGTACAAGCTTTACTTTGAAAGATAATCGCTTTCTTTTGAAAGTTTATCAATTTGACGAAAGCTTTAGTAAGAAACGCACATGCGTTTCTTTCTAGAGGAAAGCAGTTGTTTGCTACGTGTGAAAGCACTGTTAGAACTGAGATAAGTGTTGCTTTTCTCAGTACAAGCTTTACTTTGAAAGATAATCGCGTTCTTTTGAAAGTTTATTAATTTCACGAAAGCTTCAGTAAGAAACGCACATGCGTTTCTTTGTCAAGACAGGCAGTTGTTTGCTACGTGTGAAAGCACTGTTAGAACTGAGATCAGTGTTGCTTTTCTCAGTACAAGCTTTACTTTGAAAGATAATCGCGTTCTTTTGAATGTTTATTAATTTCACGAAAGCTTTAGTAGGAAATGCACATGCGTTTCTTTGTAAAGACAAGCAGTTGTTTGCTACGTGTGAAAGCACTGTTAGAATTGAGATCAGTGTTGCTTTTCTCAGTACAAGCTTTACTTTGAAAAAAAATCGCGTTCTTTTGAAAGTTTATTGATTTCACGAAAGCTTTAGTAAGAAACGCACATGCGTTTCTTTGTAAAGACAAGCAGTTGTTTGCTACGTGTGAAAGCACTGTTAGAACTGAGATCAGTGTTGTTTTTCTCAGTACATGCTTTAATTTGAAAGAAAATCGCGTTCTTTTGAAAGTTTATTGATTTCACGAAAGCTTTAGTAAGAAACGCACATGCGTTTCTTTGTAAAGACAAGCAGTTGTTTGCTACGTGTGAAAGCACTGTTAGAACTGAGATCAGTGTTGCTTTTCTCAGTACAAGCTTTACTTTGAAAGATAATCGCGTTCTTTTGAAAGTTTATTAATTTCACGAAAGCTTTAGTAAGAAACGCACATGCGTTTCCTTCTAGAGAAAAGCAGTTGTTTGCTACGTGTGAAAGCACTGTTAGAACTGAGATCAGTGTTGCTTTTCTCAGTACAAGCTTTACTTTGAAAGAAAATCTCTTACTTTTGAAAGTTTATTAATTTCTCGAAAGCTTTAGCAAGAAACGCACATGAGTTTCTTTCTAGAGACAAGCAGTTGCTTGCTACGTGTGAAAGCACTGTTAGAACTGAGATCAGTGTTGCTTTTCTCAGTACAAGCTTTACTTTGAAAGATAATCGCGTTCTTTTGAAAGTTTATTAATTTCACGAAAGCTTTAGTAAGAAACGCACATGCGTTTCTTTGTCAAGACAGGCAGTTGTTTGCTACGTGTGAAAGCACTGTTAGAACTGAGATCAGTGTTGCTTTTCTCAGTACAACCTTTACTTTGAAAGAAAATCGCGTTTTTTTTAAAGTTTATTAATTTCACGAAAGCTTTAGTAATAAACGCACATGCGTTTCTTTGTCAAGACAGGCAGTTGTTTGCTACCTGGGAAAGCACTGTTAGAACTGAGATCAGTGTTGCTTTTCTCAGTACAAGCTTTACTTTGAAAGATAATCGCGTTCTTTTGAAAGTTTATTAATTTCATGAAAGCTTTAGTAAGAAACGCACATGCGTTTCTTTGTCAAGACAGGCAGTTGTTTGCTACGTGTGAAAGCACTGTTAGAACTGAGATCAGTGTTACTTTTCTCAGTACAAGCTTTACTTTGAAAGATAATCGCGTTCTTTTGAAAGTTTATTAATTTGACGAAAGCTTTAGTAAGAAACGCACATGCGTTTCTTTCTAGAGGAAAGCAGTTGTTTGCTACGTGTGAAAGCACTGTTAGAACTGAGATAAGTGTTGCTTTTCTCAGTACAAGCTTTACTTTGAAAGATAATCGCGTTCTTTTGAAAGTTTATTAATTTCACGAAAGCTTTAGTAAGAAACGCACATGCGTTTCTTTGTCAAGACAGGCAGTTGTTTGCTACGTGTGAAAGCACTGTTAGAACTGAGATCAGTGTTGCTTTTCTCAGTACAAGCTTTACTTTTAAAGATAATCGCGTTCTTTTGAATGTTTATTAATTTCACGAAAGCTTTAGTAGGAAATGCACATACGTTTCTTTGTAAAGACAAGCAGTTGTTTGCTACGTGTGAAAGCACTGTTAGAACTGAGATCAGTGTTGCTTTTCTCAGTACAAGCTTTACTTTGAAAAAAAATCGCGTTCTTTTGAAAGTTTATTGATTTCACGAAAGCTTTAGTAAGAAGCGCACATGCGTTTCTTTGTAAAGACAAGCAGTTGCTTGCTACGTGTGAAAGCACTGTTAGAACTGAGATCAGTGTTGCTTTTCTCAGTACAAGCTTTACTTTGAAAGATAATCGCGTTCTTTTGAAAGTTTATTAATTTGACGAAAGCTTTAGTAAGAAACGCACATGCGTTTCTTTGTCAAGACAAGCAGTTGTTTGCTACGTGTGAAAGCACTGTTAGAACTGAGATCAGTGTTGATTTTCTCCGTACAAGCTTTACTTTGAAAGATAATCGCGTTCTTTTGAAAGTTTATTAATTTCACGGAAGCTTTAGTAATAAACGCACATGCGTTTCTTTGTAAAGACAAGCAGTTGTTTGCTACGTGTGAAAGCACTGTTAGAACTGAGATCAGTGTTGCTTTTCTCAGTACAAGCTTTACTTTGAAAGATAATCGCGTTCTTTTGAAAGTTTATTAATTTCACGAAAGCTTTAGTAAGAAAAGCACATGCGTTTCTTTGTAAAGACAAGCAGTTGTTTGCTACGTGTGAAAGCACTGTTAGAACTGAGATCAGTGTTGCTTTTCTCAGTACAAGCTTTACTTTGAAAGATAATCGCGTTCTTTTGAAAGTTTATTAATTTCACGAAAGCTTTAGTAAGAAACGCACATGCGTTTCCTTCTAGAGAAAAGCAGTTGTTTGCTACGTGTGAAAGCACTGTTAGAACTGAGATCAGTGTTGCTTTTCTCAGTACAAGCTTTACTTTGAAAGAAAATCGCGTTCTTTTGAAAGTTTATTAATTTCACGAAAGCTTTAGTAAGAAACGCACATGTATTTCTTTGTCAAGACAGGCAGTTGTTTGCTACGTGTGAAAGCACTGTTAGAACTGAGATCAGTGTTGCTTTTCTCAGTACAAGCTTTACTTTGAAAGAAAATCTCGTTCTTTTGAAAGTTTATTAATTTCTCGAAAGCTTTAGCAAGAAACGCACATGCGTTTCTTTCTAGAGACAAGCAGTTGCTTGCTACGTGTGAAAGCACTGTTAGAACTGAGATCAGTGTTGCTTTTCTCAGTACAAGCTTTACTTTGAAAGATAATCGCGTTCTTTTGAAAGTTTATTAATTTCACGAAAGCTTTAGTAAGAAACGCACATGCGTTTCTTTGTCAAGACAGGCAGTTGTTTGCTACGTGTGAAAGCACTGTTAGAACTGAAATCAGTGTTGCTTTTCTCAGTACAAGCTTTACTTTGAAAGATAATCGCTTTCTTTTGAAAGTTTATCAATTTGACGAAAGCTTTAGTAAGAAACGCACATGCGTTTCTTTCTAGAGGAAAGCAGTTGTTTGCTACGTGTGAAAGCACTGTTAGAACTGAGATAAGTGTTGCTTTTCTCAGTACAAGCTTTACTTTGAAAGATAATCGCGTTCTTTTGAAAGTTTATTAATTTCACGAAAGCTTCAGTAAGAAACGCACATGCGTTTCTTTGTCAAGACAGGCAGTTGTTTGCTACGTGTGAAAGCACTGTTAGAACTGAGATCAGTGTTGCTTTTCTCAGTACAAGCTTTACTTTGAAAGATAATCGCGTTCTTTTGAATGTTTATTAATTTCACGAAAGCTTTAGTAGGAAATGCACATGCGTTTCTTTGTAAAGACAAGCAGTTGTTTGCTACGTGTGAAAGCACTGTTAGAATTGAGATCAGTGTTGCTTTTCTCAGTACAAGCTTTACTTTGAAAAAAAATCGCGTTCTTTTGAAAGTTTATTGATTTCACGAAAGCTTTAGTAAGAAACGCACATGCGTTTCTTTGTAAAGACAAGCAGTTGTTTGCTACGTGTGAAAGCACTGTTAGAACTGAGATCAGTGTTGTTTTTCTCAGTACATGCTTTAATTTGAAAGAAAATCGCGTTCTTTTGAAAGTTTATTGATTTCACGAAAGCTTTAGTAAGAAACGCACATGCGTTTCTTTGTAAAGACAAGCAGTTGTTTGCTACGTGTGAAAGCACTGTTAGAACTGAGATCAGTGTTGCTTTTCTCAGTACAAGCTTTACTTTGAAAAAAAATCGCGTTCTTTTGAAAGTTTATTGATTTCACGAAAGCTTTAGTAAGAGACGCACATGCGTTTCTTTGTAAAGACAAGCAGTTGCTTGCTACGTGTGAAAGCACTTTTAGAACTGAGATCAGTGTTGCTTTTCTCAGTACAAGCTTTACTTTGAAAGATAATCGCGTTCTTTTGAAAGTTTATTAATTTGACGAAAGCTTTAGTAAGAAACGCACATGCGTTTCTTTCAAGAGGAAAGCAGTTGTTTGCTACGTGTGAAAGCACTGTTAGAACTGAGATCAGTGTTGCTTTTCTCAGTACAAGCTTTACTTTGAAAGATAATCGCGTTCTTTTGAAAGTTTATTAATTTCACGAAAGCTTTAGTAAGAAACGCACATGTATTACTTTGTCAAGACAGGCAGTTGTTTGCTACGTGTGAAAGCACTGTTAGAACTGAGATCAGTGTTGCTTTTCTCAGTACAAGCTTTACTTTGAAAGAAAATCTCGTTCTTTTGAAAGTTTATTAATTTCTCGAAAGCTTTAGCAAGAAACGCACATGCGTTTCTTTCTAGAGACAAGCAGTTGCTTGCTACGTGTGAAAGCACTGTTAGAACTGAGATCAGTGTTGCTTTTCTCAGTACAAGCTTTACTTTGAAAGATAATCGCGTTCTTTTGAAAGTTTATTAATTTCACGAAAGCTTTAGTAAGAAACGCACATGCGTTTCTTTGTCAAGACAGGCAGTTGTTTGCTACGTGTGAAAGCACTGTTAGAACTGAGATCAGTGTTGCTTTTCTCAGTACAAGCTTTACTTTGAAAGATAATCGCTTTCTTTTTAAAGTTTATCAATTTGACGAAAGCTTTAGTAAGAAACGCACATGCGTTTCTTTCTAGAGGAAAGCAGTTGTTTGCTACGTGTGAAAGCACTGTTAGAACTGAGATAAGTGTTGCTTTTCTCAGTACAAGCTTTACTTTGAAAGATAATCGCGTTCTTTTGAAAGTTTATTAATTTCACGAAAGCTTCAGTAAGAAACGCACATTCGTTTCTTTGTCAAGACAGGCAGTTGTTTGCTACGTGTGAAAGCACTGTTAGAACTGAGATCAGTGTTGCTTTTCTCAGTACAAGCTTTACTTTGAAAGATAATCGCGTTCTTTTGAATGTTTATTAATTTCACGAAAGCTTTAGTAGGAAATGCACATGCGTTTCTTTGTAAAGACAAGCAGTTGTTTGCTACGTGTGAAAGCACTGTTAGAATTGAGATCAGTGTTGCTTTTCTCAGTACAAGCTTTACTTTGAAAAAAAATCGCGTTCTTTTGAAAGTTTATTGATTTCACGAAAGCTTTAGTAAGAAACGCACATGCGTTTCTTTGTAAAGACAAGCAGTTGTTTGCTACGTGTGAAAGCACTGTTAGAACTGAGATCAGTGTTGTTTTTCTCAGTACATGCTTTAATTTGAAAGAAAATCGCGTTCTTTTGAAAGTTTATTGATTTCACGAAAGCTTTAGTAAGAAACGCACATGCGTTTCTTTGTAAAGACAAGCAGTTGTTTTCTACTTGTGAAAGCACTGTTAGAACTGAGATCAGTGTTGTTTTTCTCAGTACAAGCTTTACTTTGAAAGAAAATCGCGTTCTTTTGAAAGTTTATTAATTTCACGAAAGCTTTAGTAAGAAACGCACATGCGTTTCTTTCTAGAAGAAAGCACTGTTAGAACTGAGATCAGTGTTGCTTTTCTCAGTACAAGCTTTACTTTGAAAGAAAATCGCGTTCTTTTGAAAGTTTATTAAGTTCACGAAAGCTTTAGTAAGAAACGCACATGCGTTTCTTTGTAAAGACAAGCAGTTGTTTGCTACGTGTGAAAGCACTGTTAGAACTGAGATCAGTGTTGCTTTTCTCAGTACAAGCTTTACTTTGAAAGAAAATCGCGTTCTTTTGAAAGTTTATTGATTTCACGAAAGCTTTAGTAAGAAACGCACATGCGTTTCTTTGTAAAGACAAGCAGTTGTTTGCTACGTGTGAAAGCACTGTTAGAACTGAGATCAGTGTTGCTTTTCTCAGTACAAGCTTTACTTTGAAAGATAATCGCGTTCTTTTGAAAGTTTATTAATTTCACGAAAGCTTTAGTAAGAAACGCACATGCGTTTCCTTCTAGAGAAAAGCAGTTGTTTGCTACGTGTGAAAGCACTGTTAGAACTGAGATCAGTGTTGCTTTTCTCAGTACAAGCTTTACTTTGAAAGAAAATCTCTTACTTTTGAAAGTTTATTAATTTCTCGAAAGCTTTAGCAAGAAACGCACATGAGTTTCTTTCTAGAGACAAGCAGTTGCTTGCTACGTGTGAAAGCACTGTTAGAACTGAGATCAGTGTTGCTTTTCTCTGTACAAGCTTTACTTTGAAAGATAATCGCGTTCTTTTGAAAGTTTATTAATTTCACGAAAGCTTTAGTAAGAAACGCACATGCGTTTCTTTGTCAAGACAGGCAGTTGTTTGCTACGTGTGAAAGCACTGTTAGAACTGAGATCAGTGTTGCTTTTCTCAGTACAACCTTTACTTTGAAAGAAAATCGCGTTTTTTTTAAAGTTTATTAATTTCACGAAAGCTTTAGTAATAAACGCACATGCGTTTCTTTGTCAAGACAGGCAGTTGTTTGCTACCTGGGAAAGCACTGTTAGAACTGAGATCAGTGTTGCTTTTCTCAGTACAAGCTTTACTTTGAAAGATAATCGCGTTCTTTTGAAAGTTTATTAATTTCACGAAAGCTTTAGTAAGAAACGCACATGCGTTTCTTTGTCAAGACAGGCAGTTGTTTGCTACGTGTGAAAGCACTGTTAGAACTGAGATCAGTGTTACTTTTCTCAGTACAAGCTTTACTTTGAAAGATAATCGCGTTCTTTTGAAAGTTTATTAATTTGACGAAAGCTTTAGTAAGAAACGCACATGCGTTTCTTTCTAGAGGAAAGCAGTTGTTTGCTACGTGTGAAAGCACTGTTAGAACTGAGATAAGTGTTGCTTTTCTCAGTACAAGCTTTACTTTGAAAGATAATCGCGTTCTTTTGAAAGTTTATTAATTTCACGAAAGCTTTAGTAAGAAACGCACATGCGTTTCTTTGTCAAGACAGGCAGTTGTTTGCTACGTGTGAAAGCACTGTTAGAACTGAGATCAGTGTTGCTTTTCTCAGTACAAGCTTTACTTTTAAAGATAATCGCGTTCTTTTGAATGTTTATTAATTTCACGAAAGCTTTAGTAAGAAACGCACATGCGTTTCTTTGTAAAGACAAGCAGTTGTTTGCTACGTGTGAAAGCACTGTTAGAACTGAGATCAGTGTTGTTTTTCTCAGTACATGCTTTACTTTGAAAGAAAATCGCGTTCTTTTGAAAGTTTATTGATTTCACGAAAGCTTTAGTAAGAAACGCACATGCGTTTCTTTGTAAAGACAAGCAGTTGTTTGCTACGTGTGAAAGCACTGTTAGAACTGAGATCAGTGTTGTTTTTCTCAGTACAAGCTTTACTTTGAAAGAAAATCGCGTTCTTTTGAAAGTTTATTAATTTCACGAAAGCTTTAGTAAGAAACGCACATGCGTTTCTTTCTAGAAAAAAGCAGTTGTTTGCTACGTGTGAAAGCACTGTTAGAACTGAGATCAGTGTTGCTTTTCTCAGTACAAGCTCTAGTTTGAAAGAAAATCTCGTTCTTTTGAAAGTTTATTAATTTCTCGAAAGCTTTAGTAAGAAACGCACATGCGTTTCTTTCTAGAGACAAGCAGTTGTTTACTACGTGTGAAAGCACTGTTAGAACTGAGATCAGTGTTGCTTTTCTCAGTACAAGCTTTACTTTGAAAGATAATCGCGTTCTTTTGAAAGTTTATTAATTTGACGAAAGCTTTAGTAAGAAACGCACATGCGTTTCTTTCAAGAGGAAAGCAGTTGTTTGCTACGTGTGAAAGCACTGTTAGAACTGAGATCAGTGTTGCTTTTCTCAGTACAAGCTTTACTTTGAAAGATAATCGCGTTCTTTTGAAAGTTTATTAATTTCACGAAAGCTTTAGTAAGAAACGCACATGCGTTTCTTTGTCAAGACAGGCAGTTGTTTGCTACGTGTGAAAGCACTGTTAGAACTGAGATCAGTGTTGCTTTTCTCCGTACAAGCTTTACTTTGAAAGATAATCGCGTTCTTTTGAAAGTTTATTAATTTCACGGAAGCTTTAGTAATAAACGCACATGCGTTTCTTTGTAAAGACAAGCAGTTTTTTGCTACGTGTGAAAGCACTGTTAGAACTGAGATCAGTGTTGCTTTTCTCAGTACAAGCTTTACTTTGAAAGATAATAGCGTTCTTTTGAAAGTTTATTAATTTCACGAAAGCTTTAGTAAGAAAAGCACATGCGTTTCTTTGTAAAGACAAGCAGTTGTTTGCTACGTGTGAAAGCACTGTTAGAACTGAGATCAGTGTTGCTTTTCTCAGTACAAGCTTTACTTTGAAAGAAAATCGCGTTCTTTTGAAAGTTTATTAATTTCACGAAAGCTTTAGTAAGAAACGCACATGTATTTCTTTGTCAAGACAGGCAGTTGTTTGCTACGTGTGAAAGCACTGTTAGAACTGAGATCAGTGTTGCTTTTCTCAGTACAAGCTTTACTTTGAAAGAAAATCTCGTTCTTTTGAAAGTTTATTAATTTCTCGAAAGCTTTAGCAAGAAACGCACATGCGTTTCTTTCTAGAGACAAGCAGTTGCTTGCTACGTGTGAAAGCACTGTTAGAACTGAGATCAGTGTTGCTTTTCTCAGTACAAGCTTTACTTTGAAAGATAATCGCGTTCTTTTGAAAGTTTATTAATTTCACGAAAGCTTTAGTAATAAACGCACATGCGTTTCTTTGTCAAGACAGGCAGTTGTTTGCTACCTGGGAAAGCACTGTTAGAACTGAGATCAGTGTTTCTTTTCTCAGTACAAGCTTTACTTTGAAAGATAATCGCGTTCTTTTGAAAGTTTATTAATTTCACGAAAGCTTTAGTAAGAAACGCACATGCGTTTCTTTGTCAAGACAGGCAGTTGTTTGCTACGTGTGAAAGCACTGTTAGAACTGAGATCAGTGTTGCTTTTCTCAGTACAAGCTTTACTTTGAAAGATAATCGCTTTCTTTTGAAAGTTTATTAATTTGACGAAAGCTTTAGTAAGAAACGCACATGCGTTTCTTTCTAGAGGAAAGCAGTTGTTTGCTACGTGTGAAAGCACTGTTAGAACTGAGATAAGTGTTGCTTTTCTCAGTACAAGCTTTACTTTGAAAGATAATCGCGTTCTTTTGAAAGTTTATTAATTTCACGAAAGCTTCAGTAAGAAACGCACATGCGTTTCTTTGTCAAGACAGGCAGTTGTTTGCTACGTGTGAAAGCACTGTTAGAACTGAGATCAGTGTTGCTTTTCTCAGTACAAGCTTTACTTTGAAAGATAATCGCGTTCTTTTGAATGTTTATTAATTTCACGAAAGCTTTAGTAGGAAATGCACATGCGTTTCTTTGTAAAGACAAGCAGTTGTTTGCTACGTGTGAAAGCACTGTTAGAATTGAGATCAGTGTTGCTTTTCTCAGTACAAGCTTTACTTTGAAAAAAAATCGCGTTCTTTTGAAAGTTTATTGATTTCACGAAAGCTTTAGTAAGAAACGCACATGCGTTTCTTTGTAAAGACAAGCAGTTGTTTGCTACGTGTGAAAGCACTGTTAGAACTGAGATCAGTGTTGTTTTTCTCAGTACATGCTTTAATTTGAAAGAAAATCGCGTTCTTTTGAAAGTTTATTGATTTCACGAAAGCTTTAGTAAGAAACGCACATGCGTTTCTTTGTAAAGACAAGCAGTTGTTTGCTACTTGTGAAAGCACTGTTAGAACTGAGATCAGTGTTGTTTTTCTCAGTACAAGCTTTACTTTGAAAGAAAATCGCGTTCTTTTGAAAGTTTATTAATTTCACGAAAGCTTTAGTAAGAAACGCACATGCGTTTCTTTCTAGAAAAAAGCAGTTTTTTGCTACGTGTGAAAGCACTGTTAGAACTGAGATCAGTGTTGCTTTTCTCAGTACAAGCTTTACTTTGAAAGAAAATCGCGTTCTTTTGAAAGTTTATTAAGTTCACGAAAGCTTTAGTAAGAAACGCACATGCGTTTCTTTCTAGAAAAAAGCAGTTGTTTGCTACGTGTGAAAGCACTGTTAGAACTGAGATCAGTGTTGCTTTTCTCAGTACAAGCTCTAGTTTGAAAGAAAATCTCGTTCTTTTGAAAGTTTATTAATTTCTCGAAAGCTTTAGTAAGAAACGCACATGCGTTTCTTTCTAGAGACAAGCAGTTGTTTACTACGTGTGAAAGCACTGTTAGAACTGAGATCAGTGTTGCTTTTCTCAGTACAAGCTTTACTTTGAAAGATAATCGCGTTCTTTTGAAAGTTTATTAATTTGACGAAAGCTTTAGTAAGAAACGCACATGCGTTTCTTTCAAGAGGAAAGCAGTTGTTTGCTACGTGTGAAAGCACTGTTAGAACTGAGATCAGTGTTGCTTTTCTCAGTACAAGCTTTACTTTGAAAGATAATCGCGTTCTTTTGAAAGTTTATTAATTTCACGAAAGCTTTAGTAAGAAACGCACATGCGTTTCTTTGTCAAGACAGGCAGTTGTTTGCTACGTGTGAAAGCACTGTTAGAACTGAGATCAGTGTTGCTTTTCTCCGTACAAGCTTTACTTTGAAAGATAATCGCGTTCTTTTGAAAGTTTATTAATTTCACGGAAGCTTTAGTAAGAAACGCACATGCGTTTCTTTGTAAAGACAAGCAGTTTTTTGCTACGTGTGAAAGCACTGTTAGAACTGAGATCAGTGTTGCTTTTCTCAGTACAAGCTTTACTTTGAAAGATAATCGCGTTCTTTTGAAAGTTTATTAATTTCACGAAAGCTTTAGTAAGAAAAGCACATGCGTTTCTTTGTAAAGACAAGCAGTTGTTTGCTACGTGTGAAAGCACTGTTAGAACTGAGATCAGTGTTGCTTTTCTCAGTACAAGCTTTACTTTGAAAGATAATCGCGTTCTTTTGAAAGTTTATTAATTTCACGAAAGCTTTAGTAAGAAACGCACATGCGTTTCCTTCTAGAGAAAAGCAGTTGTTTGCTACGTGTGAAAGCACTGTTAGAACTGAGGTCAGTGTTGCTTTTCTCAGTACAAGCTTTACTTTGAAAGAAAATCGCGTTCTTTTGAAAGTTTATTAATTTCACGAAAGCTTTAGTAAGAAACGCACATGTATTTCTTTGTCAAGACAGGCAGTTGTTTGCTACGTGTGAAAGCACTGTTAGAACTGAGATCAGTGTTGCTTTTCTCAGTACAAGCTTTACTTTGAAAGAAAATCTCGTTCTTTTGAAAGTTTATTAATTTCTCGAAAGCTTTAGCAAGAAACGCACATGCGTTTCTTTCTAGAGACAAGCAGTTGCTTGCTACGTGTGAAAGCACTGTTAGAACTGAGATCAGTGTTGCTTTTCTCAGTACAAGCTTTACTTTGAAAGATAATCGCGTTCTTTTGAAAGTTTATTAATTTCACGAAAGCTTTAGTAATAAACGCACATGCGTTTCTTTGTCAAGACAGGCAGTTGTTTGCTACCTGGGAAAGCACTGTTAGAACTGAGATCAGTGTTTCTTTTCTCAGTACAAGCTTTACTTTGAAAGATAATCGCGTTCTTTTGAAAGTTTATTAATTTCACGAAAGCTTTAGTAAGAAACGCACATGCGTTTCTTTGTCAAGACAGGCAGTTGTTTGCTACGTGTGAAAGCACTGTTAGAACTGAGATCAGTGTTGCTTTTCTCAGTACAAGCTTTACTTTGAAAGATAATCGCTTTCTTTTGAAAGTTTATTAATTTGACGAAAGCTTTAGTAAGAAACGCACATGCGTTTCTTTCTAGAGGAAAGCAGTTGTTTGCTACGTGTGAAAGCACTGTTAGAACTGAGATAAGTGTTGCTTTTCTCAGTACAAGCTTTACTTTGAAAGATAATCGCGTTCTTTTGAAAGTTTATTAATTTCACGAAAGCTTCAGTAAGAAACGCACATGCGTTTCTTTGTCAAGACAGGCAGTTGTTTGCTACGTGTGAAAGCACTGTTAGAACTGAGATCAGTGTTGCTTTTCTCAGTACAAGCTTTACTTTGAAAGATAATCGCGTTCTTTTGAATGTTTATTAATTTCACGAAAGCTTTAGTAGGAAATGCACATGCGTTTCTTTGTAAAGACAAGCAGTTGTTTGCTACGTGTGAAAGCACTGTTAGAATTGAGATCAGTGTTGCTTTTCTCAGTACAAGCTTTACTTTGAAAAAAAATCGCGTTCTTTTGAAAGTTTATTGATTTCACGAAAGCTTTAGTAAGAAACGCACATGCGTTTCTTTGTAAAGACAAGCAGTTGTTTGCTACGTGTGAAAGCACTGTTAGAACTGAGATCAGTGTTGTTTTTCTCAGTACATGCTTTAATTTGAAAGAAAATCGCGTTCTTTTGAAAGTTTATTGATTTCACGATAGCTTTAGTAAGAAACGCACATGCGTTTCTTTGTAAAGACAAGCAGTTGTTTGCTACTTGTGAAAGCACTGTTAGAACTGAGATCAGTGTTGTTTTTCTCAGTACAAGCTTTACTTTGAAAGAAAATCGCGTTCTTTTGAAAGTTTATTAATTTCACGAAAGCTTTAGTAAGAAACGCACATGCGTTTCTTTCTAGAAAAAAGCAGTTTTTTGCTACGTGTGAAAGCATTGTTAGAACTGAGATCAGTGTTGCTTTTCTCAGTACAAGCTTTACTTTGAAAGAAAATCGCGTTCTTTTGAAAGTTTATTAAGTTCACGAAAGCTTTAGTAAGAAACGCACATGCGTTTCTTTGTAAAGACAAGCAGTTGTTTGCTACGTGTGAAAGCACTGTTAGAACTGAGATCAGTGTTGCTTTTCTCAGTACAAGCTTTACTTTGAAAGAAAATCGCGTTCTTTTGAAAGTTTATTGATTTCACGAAAGCTTTAGTAAGAAACGCACATGCGTTTCTTTGTCAAGACAGGCAGTTGTTTGCTACGTGTGAAAGCACTGTTAGAACTGAGATCAGTGTTGCTTTTCTCAGTACAACCTTTACTTTGAAAGAAAATCGCGTTTTTTTTAAAGTTTATTAATTTCACGAAAGCTTTAGTAAGAAACGCACATGCGTTTCTTTGTCAAGACAGGCAGTTGTTTGCTACCTGGGAAAGCACTGTTAGAACTGAGATCAGTGTTGCTTTTCTCAGTACAAGCTTTACTTTGAAAGATAATCGCGTTCTTTTGAAAGTTTATTAATTTCATGAAAGCTTTAGTAAGAAACGCACATGCGTTTCTTTGTCAAGACAGGCAGTTGTTTGCTACGTGTGAAAGCACTGTTAGAACTGAGATCAGTGTTACTTTTCTCAGTACAAGCTTTACTTTGAAAGATAATCGCGTTCTTTTGAAAGTTTATTAATTTGACGAAAGCTTTAGTAAGAAACGCACATGCGTTTCTTTCTAGAGGAAAGCAGTTGTTTGCTACGTGTGAAAGCACTGTTAGAACTAAGTGTTGCTTTTCTCAGTACAAGCTTTACTTTGAAAGATAATCGCGTTCTTTTGAAAGTTTATTAATTTCACGAAAGCTTTAGTAAGAAACGCACATGCGTTTCTTTGTCAAGACAGGCAGTTGTTTGCTACGTGTGAAAGCACTGTTAGAACTGAGATCAGTGTTGCTTTTCTCAGTACAAGCTTTACTTTTAAAGATAATCGCGTTCTTTTGAATGTTTATTAATTTCACGAAAGCTTTAGTAGGAAATGCACATACGTTTCTTTGTAAAGACAAGCAGTTGTTTGCTACGTGTGAAAGCACTGTTAGAACTGAGATCAGTGTTGCTTTTCTCAGTACAAGCTTTACTTTGAAAAAAAATCGCGTTCTTTTGAAAGTTTATTGATTTCACGAAAGCTTTAGTAAGAAACGCACATGCGTTTCTTTGTAAAGACAAGCAGTTGTTTGCTACGTGTGAAAGCACTGTTAGAACTGAGATCAGTGTTGCTTTTCTCAGTACAAGCTTTACTTTGAAAGATAATCGCGTTCTTTTGAAAGTTTATTAATTTGACGAAAGCTTTAGTAAGAAACGCACATGCGTTTCTTTCAAGAGGAAAGCAGTTGTTTGCTACGTGTGAAAGCACTGTTAGAACTGAGATCAGTGTTGCTTTTCTCAGTACAAGCTTTACTTTGAAAGATAATCGCGTTCTTTTGAAAGTTTATTAATTTCACGGAAGCTTTAGTAAGAAACGCACATGCGTTTCTTTGTCAAGACAGGCAGTTGTTTGCTACGTGTGAAAGCACTGTTAGAACTGAGATCAGTGTTGCTTTTCTCAGTACAAGCTTTACTTTGAAAGAAAATCGCGTTCTTTTGAAAGTTTATTAATTTCACGAAAGCTTTAGTAAGAAACGCACATGTATTTCTTTGTCAAGACAGGCAGTTGTTTGCTACGTGTGAAAGCACTGTTAGAACTGAGATCAGTGTTGCTTTTCTCAGTACAAGCTTTACTTTGAAAGAAAAACTCGTTCTTTTGAAAGTTTATTAATTTCTCGAAAGCTTTAGCAAGAAACGCACATGCGTTTCTTTCTAGAGACAAGCAGTTGTTTGCTACGTGTGAAAGCACTGTTAGAACTGAGATCAGTGTTGCTTTTCTCAGTACAAGCTTTACTTTGAAAGATAATCGCGTTCTTTTGAAAGTTTATTAATTTCACGAAAGCTTTAGTAATAAACGCACATGCGTTTCTTTGTCAAGACAGGCAGTTGTTTGCTACCTGGGAAAGCACTGTTAGAACTGAGATCAGTGTTTCTTTTCTCAGTACAAGCTTTACTTTGAAAGATAATCGCGTTCTTTTGAAAGTTTATTAATTTCACGAAAGCTTTAGTAAGAAACGCACATGCGTTTCTTTGTCAAGACAGGCAGTTGTTTGCTACGTGTGAAAGCACTGTTAGAACTGAGATCAGTGTTGCTTTTCTCAGTACAAGCTTTACTTTGAAAGATAATCGCTTTCTTTTGAAAGTTTATTAATTTGACGAAAGCTTTAGTAAGAAACGCACATGCGTTTCTTTCTAGAGGAAAGCAGTTGTTTGCTACGTGTGAAAGCACTGTTAGAACTGAGATAAGTGTTGCTTTTCTCAGTACAAGCTTTACTTTGAAAGATAATCGCGTTCTTTTGAAAGTTTATTAATTTCACGAAAGCTTCAGTAAGAAACGCACATGCGTTTCTTTGTCAAGACAGGCAGTTGTTTGCTACGTGTGAAAGCACTGTTAGAACTGAGATCAGTGTTGCTTTTCTCAGTACAAGCTTTACTTTGAAAGATAATCGCGTTCTTTTGAATGTTTATTAATTTCACGAAAGCTTTAGTAGGAAATGCACATGCGTTTCTTTGTAAAGACAAGCAGTTGTTTGCTACGTGTGAAAGCACTGTTAGAATTGAGATCAGTGTTGCTTTTCTCAGTACAAGCTTTACTTTGAAAAAAAATCGCGTTCTTTTGAAAGTTTATTGATTTCACGAAAGCTTTAGTAAGAAACGCACATGCGTTTCTTTGTAAAGACAAGCAGTTGTTTGCTACGTGTGAAAGCACTGTTAGAACTGAGATCAGTGTTGTTTTTCTCAGTACATGCTTTAATTTGAAAGAAAATCGCGTTCTTTTGAAAGTTTATTGATTTCACGATAGCTTTAGTAAGAAACGCACATGCGTTTCTTTGTAAAGACAAGCAGTTGTTTGCTACTTGTGAAAGCACTGTTAGAACTGAGATCAGTGTTGTTTTTCTCAGTACAAGCTTTACTTTGAAAGAAAATCGCGTTCTTTTGAAAGTTTATTAATTTCATGAAAGCTTTAGTAAGAAACGCACATGCGTTTCTTTGTCAAGACAGGCAGTTGTTTGCTACGTGTGAAAGCACTGTTAGAACTGAGATCAGTGTTACTTTTCTCAGTACAAGCTTTACTTTGAAAGATAATCGCGTTCTTTTGAAAGTTTATTAATTTGACGAAAGCTTTAGTAAGAAACGCACATGCGTTTCTTTCTAGAGGAAAGCAGTTGTTTGCTACGTGTGAAAGCACTGTTAGAACTGAGATAAGTGTTGCTTTTCTCAGTACAAGCTTTACTTTGAAAGATAATCGCGTTCTTTTGAAAGTTTATTAATTTCACGAAAGCTTTA
Source organism: Chionomys nivalis (assembly GCF_950005125.1). Lineage (NCBI taxonomy): Eukaryota > Metazoa > Chordata > Mammalia > Rodentia > Cricetidae > Chionomys > Chionomys nivalis. The sequence goes on from NC_080087.1 coordinate 137,203,636, forward strand.
GTAAGAAACGCACATGCGTTTCTTTGTCAAGACAGGCAGTTGTTTGCTACGTGTGAAAGCACTGTTAGAACTGAGATCAGTGTTGCTTTTCTCAGTACAAGCTTTACTTTTAAAGATAATCGCGTTCTTTTGAATGTTTATTAATTTCACGAAAGCTTTAGTAGGAAATGCACATACGTTTCTTTGTAAAGACAAGCAGTTGTTTGCTACGTGTGAAAGCACTGTTAGAACTGAGATCAGTGTTGCTTTTCTCAGTACAAGCTTTACTTTGAAAAAAAATCGCGTTCTTTTGAAAGTTTATTGATTTCACGAAAGCTTTAGTAAGAAACGCACATGCGTTTCTTTGTAAAGACAAGCAGTTGTTTGCTACGTGTGAAAGCACTGTTAGAACTGAGATCAGTGTTGCTTTTCTCAGTACAAGCTTTACTTTGAAAGATAATCGCGTTCTTTTGAAAGTTTATTAATTTGACGAAAGCTTTAGTAAGAAACGCACATGCGTTTCTTTCAAGAGGAAAGCAGTTGTTTGCTACGTGTGAAAGCACTGTTAGAACTGAGATCAGTGTTGCTTTTCTCAGTACAAGCTTTACTTTGAAAGATAATCGCGTTCTTTTGAAAGTTTATTAATTTCACGGAAGCTTTAGTAAGAAACGCACATGCGTTTCTTTGTCAAGACAGGCAGTTGTTTGCTACGTGTGAAAGCACTGTTAGAACTGAGATCAGTGTTGCTTTTCTCCGTACAAGCTTTACTTTGAAAGATAATCGCGTTCTTTTGAAAGTTTATTAATTTCACGGAAGCTTTAGTAATAAACGCACATGCGTTTCTTTGTAAAGACAAGCAGTTTTTTGCTACGTGTGAAAGCACTGTTAGAACTGAGATCAGTGTTGCTTTTCTCAGTACAAGCTTTACTTTGAAAGATAATCGCGTTCTTTTGAAAGTTTATTAATTTCACGAAAGCTTTAGTAAGAAAAGCACATGCGTTTCTTTGTAAAGACAAGCAGTTGTTTGCTACGTGTGAAAGCACTGTTAGAACTGAGATCAGTGTTGCTTTTCTCAGTACAAGCTTTACTTTGAAAGATAATCGCGTTCTTTTGAAAGTTTATTAATTTCACGAAAGCTTTAGTAAGAAACGCACATGCGTTTCCTTCTAGAGAAAAGCAGTTGTTTGCTACGTGTGAAAGCACTGTTAGAACTGAGATCAGTGTTGCTTTTCTCAGTACAAGCTTTACTTTGAAAGAAAATCGCGTTCTTTTGAAAGTTTATTAATTTCACGAAAGCTTTAGTAAGAAACGCACATGTATTTCTTTGTCAAGACAGGCAGTTGTTTGCTACGTGTGAAAGCACTGTTAGAACTGAGATCAGTGTTGCTTTTCTCAGTACAAGCTTTACTTTGAAAGAAAATCTCGTTCTTTTGAAAGTTTATTAATTTCTCGAAAGCTTTAGCAAGAAACGCACATGCGTTTCTTTCTAGAGACAAGCAGTTGCTTGCTACGTGTGAAAGCACTGTTAGAACTGAGATCAGTGTTGCTTTTCTCAGTACAAGCTTTACTTTGAAAGATAATCGCGTTCTTTTGAAAGTTTATTAATTTCACGAAAGCTTTAGTAAGAAACGCACATGCGTTTCTTTGTCAAGACAGGCAGTTGTTTGCTACGTGTGAAAGCACTGTTAGAACTGAGATCAGTGTTGCTTTTCTCAGTACAACCTTTACTTTGAAAGAAAATCGCGTTTTTTTTAAAGTTTATTAATTTCACGAAAGCTTTAGTAAGAAACGCACATGCGTTTCTTTGTCAAGACAGGCAGTTGTTTGCTACGTGTGAAAGCACTGTTAGAACTGAGATCAGTGTTGCTTTTCTCCGTACAAGCTTTACTTTGAAAGATAATCGCGTTCTTTTGAAAGTTTATTAATTTCATGAAAGCTTTAGTAAGAAACGCACATGCGTTTCTTTGTCAAGACAGGCAGTTGTTTGCTACGTGTGAAAGCACTGTTAGAACTGAGATCAGTGTTACTTTTCTCAGTACAAGCTTTACTTTGAAAGATAATCGCGTTCTTTTGAAAGTTTATTAATTTGACGAAAGCTTTAGTAAGAAACGCACATGCGTTTCTTTCTAGAGGAAAGCAGTTGTTTGCTACGTGTGAAAGCACTGTTAGAACTGAGATAAGTGTTGCTTTTCTCAGTACAAGCTTTACTTTGAAAGATAATCGCGTTCTTTTGAAAGTTTATTAATTTCACGAAAGCTTTAGTAAGAAACGCACATGCGTTTCTTTGTCAAGACAGGCAGTTGTTTGCTACGTGTGAAAGCACTGTTAGAACTGAGATCAGTGTTGCTTTTCTCAGTACAAGCTTTACTTTTAAAGATAATCGCGTTCTTTTGAATGTTTATTAATTTCACGAAAGCTTTAGTAGGAAATGCACATACGTTTCTTTGTAAAGACAAGCAGTTGTTTGCTACGTGTGAAAGCACTGTTAGAACTGAGATCAGTGTTGCTTTTCTCAGTACAAGCTTTACTTTGAAAAAAAATCGCGTTCTTTTGAAAGTTTATTGATTTCACGAAAGCTTTAGTAAGAAACGCACATGCGTTTCTTTGTAAAGACAAGCAGTTGTTTGCTACGTGTGAAAGCACTGTTAGAACTGAGATCAGTGTTGCTTTTCTCAGTACAAGCTTTACTTTGAAAGATAATCGCGTTCTTTTGAAAGTTTATTAATTTGACGAAATCTTTAGTAAGAAACGCACATGCGTTTCTTTCAAGAGGAAAGCAGTTGTTTGCTACGTGTGAAAGCACTGTTAGAACTGAGATCAGTGTTGCTTTTCTCAGTACAAGCTTTACTTTGAAAGATAATCGCGTTCTTTTGAAAGTTTATTAATTTCACGGAAGCTTTAGTAAGAAACGCACATGCGTTTCTTTGTCAAGACAGGCAGTTGTTTGCTACGTGTGAAAGCACTGTTAGAACTGAGATCAGTGTTGCTTTTCTCAGTACAAGCTTTACTTTGAAAGAAAATCTCGTTCTTTTGAAAGTTTATTAATTTCTCGAAAGCTTTAGCAAGAAACGCACATGCGTTTCTTTCTAGAGACAAGCAGTTGCTTGCTACGTGTGAAAGCACTGTTAGAACTGAGATCAGTGTTGCTTTTCTCAGTACAAGCTTTACTTTGAAAGATAATCGCGTTCTTTTGAAAGTTTATTAATTTCACGAAAGCTTTAGTAAGAAACGCACATGCGTTTCTTTGTCAAGACAGGCAGTTGTTTGCTACGTGTGAAAGCACTGTTAGAACTGAGATCAGTGTTGCTTTTCTCAGTACAAGCTTTACTTTGAAAGATAATCGCTTTCTTTTGAAAGTTTATCAATTTGACGAAAGCTTTAGTAAGAAACGCACATGCGTTTCTTTCTAGAGGAAAGCAGTTGTTTGCTACGTGTGAAAGCACTGTTAGAACTGAGATAAGTGTTGCTTTTCTCAGTACAAGCTTTACTTTGAAAGATAATCGCGTTCTTTTGAAAGTTTATTAATTTCACGAAAGCTTCAGTAAGAAACGCACATGCGTTTCTTTGTCAAGACAGGCAGTTGTTTGCTACGTGTGAAAGCACTGTTAGAACTGAGATCAGTGTTGCTTTTCTCAGTACAAGCTTTACTTTGAAAGATAATCGCGTTCTTTTGAATGTTTATTAATTTCACGAAAGCTTTAGTAGGAAATGCACATGCGTTTCTTTGTAAAGACAAGCAGTTGTTTGCTACGTGTGAAAGCACTGTTAGAATTGAGATCAGTGTTGCTTTTCTCAGTACAAGCTTTACTTTGAAAAAAAATCGCGTTCTTTTGAAAGTTTATTGATTTCACGAAAGCTTTAGTAAGAAACGCACATGCGTTTCTTTGTAAAGACAAGCAGTTGTTTGCTACGTGTGAAAGCACTGTTAGAACTGAGATCAGTGTTGTTTTTCTCAGTACATGCTTTAATTTGAAAGAAAATCGCGTTCTTTTGAAAGTTTATTGATTTCACGAAAGCTTTAGTAAGAAAAGCACATGCGTTTCTTTGTAAAGACAAGCAGTTGTTTGCTACTTGTGAAAGCACTGTTAGAACTGAGATCAGTGTTGTTTTTCTCAGTACAAGCTTTACTTTGAAAGAAAATCGCGTTCTTTTGAAAGTTTATTAATTTCACGAAAGCTTTAGTAAGAAACGCACATGCGTTTCTTTCTAGAAAAAAGCAGTTTTTTGCTACGTGTGAAAGCACTGTTAGAACTGAGATCAGTGTTGCTTTTCTCAGTACAAGCTTTACTTTGAAAGAAAATCGCGTTCTTTTGAAAGTTTATTAAGTTCACGAAAGCTTTAGTAAGAAAAGCACATGCGTTTCTTTGTAAAGACAAGCAGTTGTTTGCTACGTGTGAAAGCACTGTTAGAACTGAGATCAGTGTTGCTTTTCTCAGTACAAGCTTTACTTTGAAAGATAATCGCGTTCTTTTGAAAGTTTATTAATTTCACGAAAGCTTTAGTAAGAAACGCACATGCGTTTCCTTCTAGAGAAAAGCAGTTGTTTGCTACGTGTGAAAGCACTGTTAGAACTGAGATCAGTGTTGCTTTTCTCAGTACAAGCTCTACTTTGAAAGAAAATCGCGTTCTTTTGAAAGTTTATTAATTTCACGAAAGCTTTAGTAAGAAACGCACATGTATTTCTTTGTCAAGACAGGCAGTTGTTTGCTACGTGTGAAAGCACTGTTAGAACTGAGATCAGTGTTGCTTTTCTCAGTACAAGCTTTACTTTGAAAGAAAATCTCGTTCTTTTGAAAGTTTATTAATTTCTCGAAAGCTTTAGCAAGAAACGCACATGCGTTTCTTTCTAGAGACAAGCAGTTGCTTGCTACGTGTGAAAGCACTGTTAGAACTGAGATCAGTGTTGCTTTTCTCAGTACAAGCTTTACTTTGAAAGATAATCGCGTTCTTTTGAAAGTTTATTAATTTCACGAAAGCTTTAGTAATAAACGCACATGCGTTTCTTTGTCAAGACAGGCAGTTGTTTGCTACCTGGGAAAGCACTGTTAGAACTGAGATCAGTGTTTCTTTTCTCAGTACAAGCTTTACTTTGAAAGATAATCGCGTTCTTTTGAAAGTTTTTTAATTTCACGAAAGCTTTAGTAAGAAACGCACATGCGTTTCTTTGTCAAGACAGGCAGTTGTTTGCTACGTGTGAAAGCACTGTTAGAACTGAGATCAGTGTTGCTTTTCTCAGTACAAGCTTTACTTTGAAAGATAATCGCTTTCTTTTGAAAGTTTATTAATTTGACGAAAGCTTTAGTAAGAAACGCACATGCGTTTCTTTCTAGAGGAAAGCAGTTGTTTGCTACGTGTGAAAGCACTGTTAGAACTGAGATAAGTGTTGCTTTTCTCAGTACAAGCTTTACTTTGAAAGATAATCGCGTTCTTTTGAAAGTTTATTAATTTCACGAAAGCTTCAGTAAGAAACGCACATGCGTTTCTTTGTCAAGACAGGCAGTTGTTTGCTACGTGTGAAAGCACTGTTAGAACTGAGATCAGTGTTGCTTTTCTCAGTACAAGCTTTACTTTGAAAGATAATCGCGTTCTTTTGAATGTTTATTAATTTCACGAAAGCTTTAGTAGGAAATGCACATGCGTTTCTTTGTAAAGACAAGCAGTTGTTTGCTACGTGTGTAAGCACTGTTAGAATTGAGATCAGTGTTGCTTTTCTCAGTACAAGCTTTACTTTGAAAAAAAATCGCGTTCTTTTGAAAGTTTATTGATTTCACGAAAGCTTTAGTAAGAAACGCACATGCGTTTCTTTGTAAAGACAAGCAGTTGTTTGCTACGTGTGAAAGCACTGTTAGAACTGAGATCAGTGTTGTTTTTCTCAGTACATGCTTTAATTTGAAAGAAAATCGCGTTCTTTTGAAAGTTTATTGATTTCACGAAAGCTTTAGTAAGAAACGCACATGCGTTTCTTTGTAAAGACAAGCAGTTGTTTGCTACTTGTGAAAGCACTGTTAGAACTGAGATCAGTGTTGTTTTTCTCAGTACAAGCTTTACTTTGAAAGAAAATCGCGTTCTTTTGAAAGTTTATTAATTTCACGAAAGCTTTAGTAAGAAACGCACATGCGTTTCTTTCTAGAAAAAAGCAGTTTTTTGCTACGTGTGAAAGCACTGTTAGAACTGAGATCAGTGTTGCTTTTCTCAGTACAAGCTTTACTTTGAAAGAAAATCGCGTTCTTTTGAAAGTTTATTAAGTTCACGAAAGCTTTAGTAAGAAACGCACATGCGTTTCTTTCTAGAAAAAAGCAGTTGTTTGCTACGTGTGAAAGCACTGTTAGAACTGAGATCAGTGTTGCTTTTCTCAGTACAAGCTTTACTTTGAAAGATAATCGCGTTCTTTTGAAAGTTTATTAATTTGACGAAAGCTTTAGTAAGAAACGCACATGCGTTTCTTTCAAGAGGAAAGCAGTTGTTTGCTACGTGTGAAAGCACTGTTAGAACTGAGATCAGTGTTGCTTTTCTCAGTACAAGCTTTACTTTGAAAGATAATCGCGTTCTTTTGAAAGTTTATTAATTTCACGAAAGCTTTAGTAAGAAACGCACATGCGTTTCTTTGTCAAGACAGGCAGTTGTTTGCTACGTGTGAAAGCACTGTTAGAACTGAGATCAGTGTTGCTTTTCTCCGTACAAGCTTTACTTTGAAAGATAATCGCGTTCTTTTGAAAGTTTATTAATTTCACGGAAGCTTTAGTAAGAAACGCACATGCGTTTCTTTGTAAAGACAAGCAGTTTTTTGCTACGTGTGAAAGCACTGTTAGAACTGAGATCAGTGTTGCTTTTCTCAGTACAAGCTTTACTTTGAAAGATAATCGCGTTCTTTTGAAAGTTTATTAATTTCACGAAAGCTTTAGTAAGAAAAGCACATGCGTTTCTTTGTAAAGACAAGCAGTTGTTTGCTACGTGTGAAAGCACTGTTAGAACTGAGATCAGTGTTGCTTTTCTCAGTACAAGCTTTACTTTGAAAGAAAATCGCGTTCTTTTGAAAGTTTATTAATTTCACGAAAGCTTTAGTAAGAAACGCACATGTATTTCTTTGTCAAGACAGGCAGTTGTTTGCTACGTGTGAAAGCACTGTTAGAACTGAGATCAGTGTTGCTTTTCTCAGTACAAGCTTTACTTTGAAAGAAAATCTCGTTCTTTTGAAAGTTTATTAATTTCTCGAAAGCTTTAGCAAGAAACGCACATGCGTTTCTTTCTAGAGACAAGCAGTTGTTTGCTACGTGTGAAAGCACTGTTAGAACTGAGATCAGTGTTGCTTTTCTCAGTACAAGCTTTACTTTGAAAGATAATCGCGTTCTTTTGAAAGTTTATTAATTTCACGAAAGCTTTAGTAAGAAACGCACATGCGTTTCTTTGTCAAGACAGGCAGTTGTTTGCTACGTGTGAAAGCACTGTTAGAACTGAGATCAGTGTTGCTTTTCTCCGTACAAGCTTTACTTTGAAAGATAATCGCGTTCTTTTGAAAGTTTATTAATTTCACGGAAGCTTTAGTAATAAACGCACATGCGTTTCTTTGTAAAGACAAGCAGTTTTTTGCTACGTGTGAAAGCACTGTTAGAACTGAGATCAGTGTTGCTTTTCTCAGTACAAGCTTTACTTTGAAAGATAATCGCGTTCTTTTGAATGTTTATTAATTTCACGAAAGCTTTAGTAAGAAAAGCACATGCGTTTCTTTGTAAAGACAAGCAGTTGTTTGCTACGTGTGAAAGCACTGTTAGAACTGAGATCAGTGTTGCTTTTCTCAGTACAAGCTTTACTTTGAAAGATAATCGCGTTCTTTTGAAAGTTTATTAATTTCACGAAAGCTTTAGTAAGAAACGCACATGCGTTTCCTTCTAGAGAAAAGCAGTTGTTTGCTACGTGTGAAAGCACTGTTAGAACTGAGATCAGTGTTGCTTTTCTCAGTACAAGCTTTACTTTGAAAGAAAATCGCGTTCTTTTGAAAGTTTATTAATTTCACGAAAGCTTTAGTAAGAAACGCACATGTATTTCTTTGTCAAGACAGGCAGTTGTTTGCTACGTGTGAAAGCACTGTTAGAACTGAGATCAGTGTTGCTTTTCTCAGTACAAGCTTTACTTTGAAAGAAAATCTCGTTCTTTTGAAAGTTTATTAATTTCTCGAAAGCTTTAGCAAGAAACGCACATGCGTTTCTTTCTAGAGACAAGCAGTTGCTTGCTACGTGTGAAAGCACTGTTAGAACTGAGATCAGTGTTGCTTTTCTCAGTACAAGCTTTACTTTGAAAGATAATCGCGTTCTTTTGAAAGTTTATTAATTTCACGAAAGCTTTAGTAATAAACGCACATGCGTTTCTTTGTCAAGACAGGCAGTTGTTTGCTACCTGGGAAAGCACTGTTAGAACTGAGATCAGTGTTTCTTTTCTCAGTACAAGCTTTACTTTGAAAGATAATCGCGTTCTTTTGAAAGTTTATTAATTTCACGAAAGCTTTAGTATGAAACGCACATGCGTTTCTTTGTCAAGACAGGCAGTTGTTTGCTACGTGTGAAAGCACTGTTAGAACTGAGATCAGTGTTGCTTTTCTCAGTACAAGCTTTACTTTGAAAGATAATCGCTTTCTTTTGAAAGTTTATTAATTTGACGAAAGCTTTAGTAAGAAACGCACATGCGTTTCTTTCTAGAGGAAAGCAGTTGTTTGCTACGTGTGAAAGCACTGTTAGAACTGAGATCAGTGTTGTTTTTCTCAGTACATGCTTTAATTTGAAAGAAAATCGCGTTCTTTTGAAAGTTTATTGATTTCACGAAAGCTTTAGTAATAAACGCACATGCGTTTCTTTGTAAAGACAAGCAGTTGTTTGCTACTTGTGAAAGCACTGTTAGAACTGAGATCAGTGTTGTTTTTCTCAGTACAAGCTTTACTTTGAAAGAAAATCGCGTTCTTTTGAAAGTTTATTAATTTCACGAAAGCTTTAGTAAGAAACGCACATGCGTTTCTTTGTAAAGACAAGCAGTTGTTTGCTACGTGTGAAAGCACTGTTAGAACTGAGATCAGTGTTGCTTTTCTCAGTACAAGCTTTACTTTGAAAGATAATCGCGTTCTTTTGAAAGTTTATTAATTTCACGAAAGCTTTAGTAAGAAACGCACATGCGTTTCCTTCTAGAGAAAAGCAGTTGTTTGCTACGTGTGAAAGCACTGTTAGAACTGAGATCAGTGTTGCTTTTCTCAGTACAAGCTTTACTTTGAAAGAAAATCTCTTACTTTTGAAAGTTTATTAATTTCTCGAAAGCTTTAGCAAGAAACGCACATGAGTTTCTTTCTAGAGACAAGCAGTTGCTTGCTACGTGTGAAAGCACTGTTAGAACTGAGATCAGTGTTGCTTTTCTCAGTACAAGCTTTACTTTGAAAGATAATCGCGTTCTTTTGAAAGTTTATTAATTTCACGAAAGCTTTAGTAAGAAACGCACATGCGTTTCTTTGTCAAGACAGGCAGTTGTTTGCTACGTGTGAAAGCACTGTTAGAACTGAGATCAGTGTTGCTTTTCTCAGTACAACCTTTACTTTGAAAGAAAATCGCGTTTTTTTTAAAGTTTATTAATTTCACGAAAGCTTTAGTAATAAACGCACATGCGTTTCTTTGTCAAGACAGGCAGTTGTTTGCTACCTGGGAAAGCACTGTTAGAACTGAGATCAGTGTTGCTTTTCTCAGTACAAGCTTTACTTTGAAAGATAATCGCGTTCTTTTGAAAGTTTATTAATTTCACGAAAGCTTTAGTAAGAAACGCACATGCGTTTCTTTGTCAAGACAGGCAGTTGTTTGCTACGTGTGAAAGCACTGTTAGAACTGAGATCAGTGTTACTTTTCTCAGTACAAGCTTTACTTTGAAAGATAATCGCGTTCTTTTGAAAGTTTATTAATTTGACGAAAGCTTTAGTAAGAAACGCACATGCGTTTCTTTCTAGAGGAAAGCAGTTGTTTGCTACGTGTGAAAGCACTGTTAGAACTGAGATAAGTGTTGCTTTTCTCAGTACAAGCTTTACTTTGAAAGATAATCGCGTTCTTTTGAAAGTTTATTAATTTCACGAAAGCTTTAGTAAGAAACGCACATGCGTTTCTTTGTCAAGACAGGCAGTTGTTTGCTACGTGTGAAAGCACTGTTAGAACTGAGATCAGTGTTGCTTTTCTCAGTACAAGCTTTACTTTGAAAGATAATCGCGTTCTTTTGAATGTTTATTAATTTCACGAACGCTTTAGTAGGAAATGCACATACGTTTCTTTGTAAAGACAAGCAGTTGTTTGCTACGTGTGAAAGCACTGTTAGAACTGAGATCAGTGTTGCTTTTCTCAGTACAAGCTTTACTTTGAAAAAAAATCGCGTTCTTTTGAAAGTTTATTGATTTCACGAAAGCTTTAGTAAGAAACGCACATGCGTTTCTTTGTAAAGACAAGCAGTTGTTTGCTACGTGTGAAAGCACTGTTAGAACTGAGATCAGTGTTGTTTTTCTCAGTACATGCTTTACTTTGAAAGAAAATCGCGTTCTTTTGAAAGTTTATTGATTTCACGAAAGCTTTAGTAAGAAACGCACATGCGTTTCTTTGTAAAGACAAGCAGTTGTTTGCTACGTGTGAAAGCACTGTTAGAACTGAGATCAGTGTTGTTTTCCTCAGTACAAGCTTTACTTTGAAAGAAAATCGCGTTCTTTTGAAAGTTTATTAATTTCACGAAAGCTTTAGTAAGAAACGCACATGCGTTTCTTTCTAGAAAAAAGCAGTTGTTTGCTACGTGTGAAAGCACTGTTAGAACTGAGATCAGTGTTGCTTTTCTCAGTACAAGCTCTAGTTTGAAAGAAAATCTCGTTCTTTTGAAAGTTTATTAATTTCTCGAAAGCTTTAGTAAGAAACGCACATGCGTTTCTTTCTAGAGACAAGCAGTTGTTTACTACGTGTGAAAGCACTGTTAGAACTGAGATCAGTGTTGCTTTTCTCAGTACAAGCTTTACTTTGAAAGATAATCGCGTTCTTTTGAAAGTTTATTAATTTGACGAAAGCTTTAGTAAGAAACGCACATGCGTTTCTTTCAAGAGGAAAGCAGTTGTTTGCTACGTGTGAAAGCACTGTTAGAACTGAGATCAGTGTTGCTTTTCTCAGTACAAGCTTTACTTTGAAAGATAATCGCGTTCTTTTGAAAGTTTATTAATTTCACGAAAGCTTTAGTAAGAAACGCACATGCGTTTCTTTGTCAAGACAGGCAGTTGTTTGCTACGTGTGAAAGCACTGTTAGAACTGAGATCAGTGTTGCTTTTCTCCGTACAAGCTTTACTTTGAAAGATAATCGCGTTCTTTTGAAAGTTTATTAATTTCACGGAAGCTTTAGTAATAAACGCACATGCGTTTCTTTGTAAAGACAAGCAGTTTTTTGCTACGTGTGAAAGCACTGTTAGAACTGAGATCAGTGTTGCTTTTCTCAGTACAAGCTTTACTTTGAAAGATAATCGCGTTCTTTTGAAAGTTTATTAATTTCACGAAAGCTTTAGTAAGAAAAGCACATGCGTTTCTTTGTAAAGACAAGCAGTTGTTTGCTACGTGTGAAAGCACTGTTAGAACTGAGATCAGTGTTGCTTTTCTCAGTACAAGCTTTACTTTGAAAGATAATCGCGTTCTTTTGAAAGTTTATTAATTTCACGAAAGCTTTAGTAAGAAACGCACATGCGTTTCCTTCTAGAGAAAAGCAGTTGTTTGCTACGTGTGAAAGCACTGTTAGAACTGAGATCAGTGTTGCTTTTCTCAGTACAAGCTTTACTTTGAAAGAAAATCGCGTTCTTTTGAAAGTTTATTAATTTCACGAAAGCTTTAGTAAGAAACGCACATGTATTTCTTTGTCAAGACAGGCAGTTGTTTGCTACGTGTGAAAGCACTGTTAGAACTGAGATCAGTGTTGCTTTTCTCAGTACAAGCTTTACTTTGAAAGAAAATCTCGTTCTTTTGAAAGTTTATTAATTTCTCGAAAGCTTTAGCAAGAAACGCACATGCGTTTCTTTCTAGAGACAAGCAGTTGCTTGCTACGTGTGAAAGCACTGTTAGAACTGAGATCAGTGTTGCTTTTCTCAGTACAAGCTTTACTTTGAAAGATAATCGCGTTCTTTTGAAAGTTTATTAATTTCACGAAAGCTTTAGTAATAAACGCACATGCGTTTCTTTGTCAAGACAGGCAGTTGTTTGCTACCTGGGAAAGCACTGTTAGAACTGAGATCAGTGTTTCTTTTCTCAGTACAAGCTTTACTTTGAAAGATAATCGCGTTCTTTTGAAAGTTTTTTAATTTCACGAAAGCTTTAGTAAGAAACGCACATGCGTTTCTTTGTCAAGACAGGCAGTTGTTTGCTACGTGTGAAAGCACTGTTAGAACTGAGATCAGTGTTGCTTTTCTCAGTACAAGCTTTACTTTGAAAGATAATCGCTTTCTTTTGAAAGTTTATTAATTTGACGAAAGCTTTAGTAAGAAACGCACATGCGTTTCTTTCTAGAGGAAAGCAGTTGTTTGCTACGTGTGAAAGCACTGTTAGAACTGAGATAAGTGTTGCTTTTCTCAGTACAAGCTTTACTTTGAAAGATAATCGCGTTCTTTTGAAAGTTTATTAATTTCACGAAAGCTTCAGTAAGAAACGCACATGCGTTTCTTTGTCAAGACAGGCAGTTGTTTGCTACGTGTGAAAGCACTGTTAGAACTGAGATCAGTGTTGCTTTTCTCAGTACAAGCTTTACTTTGAAAGATAATCGCGTTCTTTTGAATGTTTATTAATTTCACGAAAGCTTTAGTAGGAAATGCACATGCGTTTCTTTGTAAAGACAAGCAGTTGTTTGCTACGTGTGTAAGCACTGTTAGAATTGAGATCAGTGTTGCTTTTCTCAGTACAAGCTTTACTTTGAAAAAAAATCGCGTTCTTTTGAAAGTTTATTGATTTCACGAAAGCTTTAGTAAGAAACGCACATGCGTTTCTTTGTAAAGACAAGCAGTTGTTTGCTACGTGTGAAAGCACTGTTAGAACTGAGATCAGTGTTGTTTTTCTCAGTACATGCTTTAATTTGAAAGAAAATCGCGTTCTTTTGAAAGTTTATTGATTTCACGAAAGCTTTAGTAAGAAACGCACATGCGTTTCTTTGTAAAGACAAGCAGTTGTTTGCTACGTGTGAAAGCACTGTTAGAACTGAGATCAGTGTTGCTTTTCTCAGTACAAGCTTTACTTTGAAAGAAAATCGCGTTCTTTTGAAAGTTTATTAATTTCACGAAAGCTTTAGTAAGAAACGCACATGTATTTCTTTGTCAAGACAGGCAGTTGTTTGCTACGTGTGAAAGCACTGTTAGAACTGAGATCAGTGTTGCTTTTCTCAGTACAAGCTTTACTTTGAAAGAAAATCTCGTTCTTTTGAAAGTTTATTAATTTCTCGAAAGCTTTAGCAAGAAACGCACATGCGTTTCTTTCTAGAGACAAGCAGTTGCTTGCTACGTGTGAAAGCACTGTTAGAACTGAGATCAGTGTTGCTTTTCTCAGTACAAGCTTTACTTTGAAAGATAATCGCGTTCTTTTGAAAGTTTATTAATTTCACGAAAGCTTTAGTAATAAACGCACATGCGTTTCTTTGTCAAGACAGGCAGTTGTTTGCTACCTGGGAAAGCACTGTTAGAACTGAGATCAGTGTTTCTTTTCTCAGTACAAGCTTTACTTTGAAAGATAATCGCGTTCTTTTGAAAGTTTATTAATTTCACGAAAGCTTTAGTATGAAACGCACATGCGTTTCTTTGTCAAGACAGGCAGTTGTTTGCTACGTGTGAAAGCACTGTTAGAACTGAGATCAGTGTTGCTTTTCTCAGTACAAGCTTTACTTTGAAAGATAATCGCTTTCTTTTGAAAGTTTATTAATTTGACGAAAGCTTTAGTAAGAAACGCACATGCGTTTCTTTCTAGAGGAAAGCAGTTGTTTGCTACGTGTGAAAGCACTGTTAGAACTGAGATCAGTGTTGTTTTTCTCAGTACATGCTTTAATTTGAAAGAAAATCGCGTTCTTTTGAAAGTTTATTGATTTCACGAAAGCTTTAGTAATAAACGCACATGCGTTTCTTTGTAAAGACAAGCAGTTGTTTGCTACTTGTGAAAGCACTGTTAGAACTGAGATCAGTGTTGTTTTTCTCAGTACAAGCTTTACTTTGAAAGAAAATCGCGTTCTTTTGAAAGTTTATTAATTTCACGAAAGCTTTAGTAAGAAACGCACATGCGTTTCTTTGTAAAGACAAGCAGTTGTTTGCTACGTGTGAAAGCACTGTTAGAACTGAGATCAGTGTTGCTTTTCTCAGTACAAGCTTTACTTTGAAAGATAATCGCGTTCTTTTGAAAGTTTATTAATTTCACGAAAGCTTTAGTAAGAAACGCACATGCGTTTCCTTCTAGAGAAAAGCAGTTGTTTGCTACGTGTGAAAGCACTGTTAGAACTGAGATCAGTGTTGCTTTTCTCAGTACAAGCTTTACTTTGAAAGAAAATCTCTTACTTTTGAAAGTTTATTAATTTCTCGAAAGCTTTAGCAAGAAACGCACATGAGTTTCTTTCTAGAGACAAGCAGTTGCTTGCTACGTGTGAAAGCACTGTTAGAACTGAGATCAGTGTTGCTTTTCTCAGTACAAGCTTTACTTTGAAAGATAATCGCGTTCTTTTGAAAGTTTATTAATTTCACGAAAGCTTTAGTAAGAAACGCACATGCGTTTCTTTGTCAAGACAGGCAGTTGTTTGCTACGTGTGAAAGCACTGTTAGAACTGAGATCAGTGTTGCTTTTCTCAGTACAACCTTTACTTTGAAAGAAAATCGCGTTTTTTTTAAAGTTTATTAATTTCACGAAAGCTTTAGTAATAAACGCACATGCGTTTCTTTGTCAAGACAGGCAGTTGTTTGCTACCTGGGAAAGCACTGTTAGAACTGAGATCAGTGTTGCTTTTCTCAGTACAAGCTTTACTTTGAAAGATAATCGCGTTCTTTTGAAAGTTTATTAATTTCACGAAAGCTTTAGTAAGAAACGCACATGCGTTTCTTTGTCAAGACAGGCAGTTGTTTGCTACGTGTGAAAGCACTGTTAGAACTGAGATCAGTGTTACTTTTCTCAGTACAAGCTTTACTTTGAAAGATAATCGCGTTCTTTTGAAAGTTTATTAATTTGACGAAAGCTTTAGTAAGAAACGCACATGCGTTTCTTTCTAGAGGAAAGCAGTTGTTTGCTACGTGTGAAAGCACTGTTAGAACTGAGATAAGTGTTGCTTTTCTCAGTACAAGCTTTACTTTGAAAGATAATCGCGTTCTTTTGAAAGTTTATTAATTTCACGAAAGCTTTAGTAAGAAACGCACATGCGTTTCTTTGTCAAGACAGGCAGTTGTTTGCTACGTGTGAAAGCACTGTTAGAACTGAGATCAGTGTTGCTTTTCTCAGTACAAGCTTTACTTTGAAAGATAATCGCGTTCTTTTGAATGTTTATTAATTTCACGAACGCTTTAGTAGGAAATGCACATACGTTTCTTTGTAAAGACAAGCAGTTGTTTGCTACGTGTGAAAGCACTGTTAGAACTGAGATCAGTGTTGCTTTTCTCAGTACAAGCTTTACTTTGAAAAAAAATCGCGTTCTTTTGAAAGTTTATTGATTTCACGAAAGCTTTAGTAAGAAACGCACATGCGTTTCTTTGTAAAGACAAGCAGTTGTTTGCTACGTGTGAAAGCACTGTTAGAACTGAGATCAGTGTTGTTTTTCTCAGTACATGCTTTACTTTGAAAGAAAATCGCGTTCTTTTGAAAGTTTATTGATTTCACGAAAGCTTTAGTAAGAAACGCACATGCGTTTCTTTGTAAAGACAAGCAGTTGTTTGCTACGTGTGAAAGCACTGTTAGAACTGAGATCAGTGTTGTTTTCCTCAGTACAAGCTTTACTTTGAAAGAAAATCGCGTTCTTTTGAAAGTTTATTAATTTCACGAAAGCTTTAGTAAGAAACGCACATGCGTTTCTTTCTAGAAAAAAGCAGTTGTTTGCTACGTGTGAAAGCACTGTTAGAACTGAGATCAGTGTTGCTTTTCTCAGTACAAGCTCTAGTTTGAAAGAAAATCTCGTTCTTTTGAAAGTTTATTAATTTCTCGAAAGCTTTAGTAAGAAACGCACATGCGTTTCTTTCTAGAGACAAGCAGTTGTTTACTACGTGTGAAAGCACTGTTAGAACTGAGATCAGTGTTGCTTTTCTCAGTACAAGCTTTACTTTGAAAGATAATCGCGTTCTTTTGAAAGTTTATTAATTTGACGAAAGCTTTAGTAAGAAACGCACATGCGTTTCTTTCAAGAGGAAAGCAGTTGTTTGCTACGTGTGAAAGCACTGTTAGAACTGAGATCAGTGTTGCTTTTCTCAGTACAAGCTTTACTTTGAAAGATAATCGCGTTCTTTTGAAAGTTTATTAATTTCACGAAAGCTTTAGTAAGAAACGCACATGCGTTTCTTTGTCAAGACAGGCAGTTGTTTGCTACGTGTGAAAGCACTGTTAGAACTGAGATCAGTGTTGCTTTTCTCCGTACAAGCTTTACTTTGAAAGATAATCGCGTTCTTTTGAAAGTTTATTAATTTCACGGAAGCTTTAGTAATAAACGCACATGCGTTTCTTTGTAAAGACAAGCAGTTTTTTGCTACGTGTGAAAGCACTGTTAGAACTGAGATCAGTGTTGCTTTTCTCAGTACAAGCTTTACTTTGAAAGATAATCGCGTTCTTTTGAAAGTTTATTAATTTCACGAAAGCTTTAGTAAGAAAAGCACATGCGTTTCTTTGTAAAGACAAGCAGTTGTTTGCTACGTGTGAAAGCACTGTTAGAACTGAGATCAGTGTTGCTTTTCTCAGTACAAGCTTTACTTTGAAAGATAATCGCGTTCTTTTGAAAGTTTATTAATTTCACGAAAGCTTTAGTAAGAAACGCACATGCGTTTCCTTCTAGAGAAAAGCAGTTGTTTGCTACGTGTGAAAGCACTGTTAGAACTGAGATCAGTGTTGCTTTTCTCAGTACAAGCTTTACTTTGAAAGAAAATCGCGTTCTTTTGAAAGTTTATTAATTTCACGAAAGCTTTAGTAAGAAACGCACATGTATTTCTTTGTCAAGACAGGCAGTTGTTTGCTACGTGTGAAAGCACTGTTAGAACTGAGATCAGTGTTGCTTTTCTCAGTACAAGCTTTACTTTGAAAGAAAATCTCGTTCTTTTGAAAGTTTATTAATTTCTCGAAAGCTTTAGCAAGAAACGCACATGCGTTTCTTTCTAGAGACAAGCAGTTGCTTGCTACGTGTGAAAGCACTGTTAGAACTGAGATCAGTGTTGCTTTTCTCAGTACAAGCTTTACTTTGAAAGATAATCGCGTTCTTTTGAAAGTTTATTAATTTCACGAAAGCTTTAGTAATAAACGCACATGCGTTTCTTTGTCAAGACAGGCAGTTGTTTGCTACCTGGGAAAGCACTGTTAGAACTGAGATCAGTGTTTCTTTTCTCAGTACAAGCTTTACTTTGAAAGATAATCGCGTTCTTTTGAAAGTTTTTTAATTTCACGAAAGCTTTAGTAAGAAACGCACATGCGTTTCTTTGTCAAGACAGGCAGTTGTTTGCTACGTGTGAAAGCACTGTTAGAACTGAGATCAGTGTTGCTTTTCTCAGTACAAGCTTTACTTTGAAAGATAATCGCTTTCTTTTGAAAGTTTATTAATTTGACGAAAGCTTTAGTAAGAAACGCACATGCGTTTCTTTCTAGAGGAAAGCAGTTGTTTGCTACGTGTGAAAGCACTGTTAGAACTGAGATAAGTGTTGCTTTTCTCAGTACAAGCTTTACTTTGAAAGATAATCGCGTTCTTTTGAAAGTTTATTAATTTCACGAAAGCTTCAGTAAGAAACGCACATGCGTTTCTTTGTCAAGACAGGCAGTTGTTTGCTACGTGTGAAAGCACTGTTAGAACTGAGATCAGTGTTGCTTTTCTCAGTACAAGCTTTACTTTGAAAGATAATCGCGTTCTTTTGAATGTTTATTAATTTCACGAAAGCTTTAGTAGGAAATGCACATGCGTTTCTTTGTAAAGACAAGCAGTTGTTTGCTACGTGTGTAAGCACTGTTAGAATTGAGATCAGTGTTGCTTTTCTCAGTACAAGCTTTACTTTGAAAAAAAATCGCGTTCTTTTGAAAGTTTATTGATTTCACGAAAGCTTTAGTAAGAAACGCACATGCGTTTCTTTGTAAAGACAAGCAGTTGTTTGCTACGTGTGAAAGCACTGTTAGAACTGAGATCAGTGTTGTTTTTCTCAGTACATGCTTTAATTTGAAAGAAAATCGCGTTCTTTTGAAAGTTTATTGATTTCACGAAAGCTTTAGTAAGAAACGCACATGCGTTTCTTTGTAAAGACAAGCAGTTGTTTGCTACTTGTGAAAGCACTGTTAGAACTGAGATCAGTGTTGTTTTTCTCAGTACAAGCTTTACTTTGAAAGAAAATCGCGTTCTTTTGAAAGTTTATTAATTTCACGAAAGCTTTAGTAAGAAACGCACATGCGTTTCTTTCTAGAAAAAAGCAGTTTTTTGCTACGTGTGAAAGCACTGTTAGAACTGAGATCAGTGTTGCTTTTCTCAGTACAAGCTTTACTTTGAAAGAAAATCGCGTTCTTTTGAAAGTTTATTAAGTTCACGAAAGCTTTAGTAAGAAACGCACATGCGTTTCTTTCTAGAAAAAAGCAGTTGTTTGCTACGTGTGAAAGCACTGTTAGAACTGAGATCAGTGTTGCTTTTCTCAGTACAAGCTCTAGTTTGAAAGAAAATCTCGTTCTTTTGAAAGTTTATTAATTTCTCGAAAGCTTTAGTAAGAAACGCACATGCGTTTCTTTCTAGAGACAAGCAGTTGTTTACTACGTGTGAAAGCACTGTTAGAACTGAGATCAGTGTTGCTTTTCTCAGTACAAGCTTTACTTTGAAAGATAATCGCGTTCTTTTGAAAGTTTATTAATTTGACGAAAGCTTTAGTAAGAAACGCACATGCGTTTCTTTCAAGAGGAAAGCAGTTGTTTGCTACGTGTGAAAGCACTGTTAGAACTGAGATCAGTGTTGCTTTTCTCAGTACAAGCTTTACTTTGAAAGATAATCGCGTTCTTTTGAAAGTTTATTAATTTCACGAAAGCTTTAGTAAGAAACGCACATGCGTTTCTTTGTCAAGACAGGCAGTTGTTTGCTACGTGTGAAAGCACTGTTAGAACTGAGATCAGTGTTGCTTTTCTCCGTACAAGCTTTACTTTGAAAGATAATCGCGTTCTTTTGAAAGTTTATTAATTTCACGGAAGCTTTAGTAAGAAACGCACATGCGTTTCTTTGTAAAGACAAGCAGTTTTTTGCTACGTGTGAAAGCACTGTTAGAACTGAGATCAGTGTTGCTTTTCTCAGTACAAGCTTTACTTTGAAAGATAATCGCGTTCTTTTGAAAGTTTATTAATTTCACGAAAGCTTTAGTAAGAAAAGCACATGCGTTTCTTTGTAAAGACAAGCAGTTGTTTGCTACGTGTGAAAGCACTGTTAGAACTGAGATCAGTGTTGCTTTTCTCAGTACAAGCTTTACTTTGAAAGAAAATCGCGTTCTTTTGAAAGTTTATTAATTTCACGAAAGCTTTAGTAAGAAACGCACATGTATTTCTTTGTCAAGACAGGCAGTTGTTTGCTACGTGTGAAAGCACTGTTAGAACTGAGATCAGTGTTGCTTTTCTCAGTACAAGCTTTACTTTGAAAGAAAATCTCGTTCTTTTGAAAGTTTATTAATTTCTCGAAAGCTTTAGCAAGAAACGCACATGCGTTTCTTTCTAGAGACAAGCAGTTGTTTGCTACGTGTGAAAGCACTGTTAGAACTGAGATCAGTGTTGCTTTTCTCAGTACAAGCTTTACTTTGAAAGATAATCGCGTTCTTTTGAAAGTTTATTAATTTCACGAAAGCTTTAGTAAGAAACGCACATGCGTTTCTTTGTCAAGACAGGCAGTTGTTTGCTACGTGTGAAAGCACTGTTAGAACTGAGATCAGTGTTGCTTTTCTCCGTACAAGCTTTACTTTGAAAGATAATCGCGTTCTTTTGAAAGTTTATTAATTTCACGGAAGCTTTAGTAATAAACGCACATGCGTTTCTTTGTAAAGACAAGCAGTTTTTTGCTACGTGTGAAAGCACTGTTAGAACTGAGATCAGTGTTGCTTTTCTCAGTACAAGCTTTACTTTGAAAGATAATCGCGTTCTTTTGAATGTTTATTAA
Source organism: Chionomys nivalis (assembly GCF_950005125.1). NCBI lineage: Eukaryota > Metazoa > Chordata > Mammalia > Rodentia > Cricetidae > Chionomys > Chionomys nivalis. The sequence goes on from NC_080087.1 coordinate 137,223,940, forward strand.
TTTCACGAAAGCTTTAGTAAGAAAAGCACATGCGTTTCTTTGTAAAGACAAGCAGTTGTTTGCTACGTGTGAAAGCACTGTTAGAACTGAGATCAGTGTTGCTTTTCTCAGTACAAGCTTTACTTTGAAAGATAATCGCGTTCTTTTGAAAGTTTATTAATTTCACGAAAGCTTTAGTAAGAAACGCACATGCGTTTCCTTCTAGAGAAAAGCAGTTGTTTGCTACGTGTGAAAGCACTGTTAGAACTGAGATCAGTGTTGCTTTTCTCAGTACAAGCTTTACTTTGAAAGAAAATCGCGTTCTTTTGAAAGTTTATTAATTTCACGAAAGCTTTAGTAAGAAACGCACATGTATTTCTTTGTCAAGACAGGCAGTTGTTTGCTACGTGTGAAAGCACTGTTAGAACTGAGATCAGTGTTGCTTTTCTCAGTACAAGCTTTACTTTGAAAGAAAATCTCGTTCTTTTGAAAGTTTATTAATTTCTCGAAAGCTTTAGCAAGAAACGCACATGCGTTTCTTTCTAGAGACAAGCAGTTGTTTGCTACGTGTGAAAGCACTGTTAGAACTGAGATCAGTGTTGCTTTTCTCAGTACAAGCTTTACTTTGAAAGATAATCGCGTTCTTTTGAAAGTTTATTAATTTCACGAAAGCTTTAGTAAGAAACGCACATGCGTTTCTTTGTCAAGACAGGCAGTTGTTTGCTACGTGTGAAAGCACTGTTAGAACTGAGATCAGTGTTGCTTTTCTCCGTACAAGCTTTACTTTGAAAGATAATCGCGTTCTTTTGAAAGTTTATTAATTTCACGGAAGCTTTAGTAATAAACGCACATGCGTTTCTTTGTAAAGACAAGCAGTTTTTTGCTACGTGTGAAAGCACTGTTAGAACTGAGATCAGTGTTGCTTTTCTCAGTACAAGCTTTACTTTGAAAGATAATCGCGTTCTTTTGAATGTTTATTAATTTCACGAAAGCTTTAGTAAGAAAAGCACATGCGTTTCTTTGTAAAGACAAGCAGTTGTTTGCTACGTGTGAAAGCACTGTTAGAACTGAGATCAGTGTTGCTTTTCTCAGTACAAGCTTTACTTTGAAAGATAATCGCGTTCTTTTGAAAGTTTATTAATTTCACGAAAGCTTTAGTAAGAAACGCACATGCGTTTCCTTCTAGAGAAAAGCAGTTGTTTGCTACGTGTGAAAGCACTGTTAGAACTGAGATCAGTGTTGCTTTTCTCAGTACAAGCTTTACTTTGAAAGAAAATCGCGTTCTTTTGAAAGTTTATTAATTTCACGAAAGCTTTAGTAAGAAACGCACATGTATTTCTTTGTCAAGACAGGCAGTTGTTTGCTACGTGTGAAAGCACTGTTAGAACTGAGATCAGTGTTGCTTTTCTCAGTACAAGCTTTACTTTGAAAGAAAATCTCGTTCTTTTGAAAGTTTATTAATTTCTCGAAAGCTTTAGCAAGAAACGCACATGCGTTTCTTTCTAGAGACAAGCAGTTGCTTGCTACGTGTGAAAGCACTGTTAGAACTGAGATCAGTGTTGCTTTTCTCAGTACAAGCTTTACTTTGAAAGATAATCGCGTTCTTTTGAAAGTTTATTAATTTCACGAAAGCTTTAGTAATAAACGCACATGCGTTTCTTTGTCAAGACAGGCAGTTGTTTGCTACCTGGGAAAGCACTGTTAGAACTGAGATCAGTGTTTCTTTTCTCAGTACAAGCTTTACTTTGAAAGATAATCGCGTTCTTTTGAAAGTTTATTAATTTCACGAAAGCTTTAGTATGAAACGCACATGCGTTTCTTTGTCAAGACAGGCAGTTGTTTGCTACGTGTGAAAGCACTGTTAGAACTGAGATCAGTGTTGCTTTTCTCAGTACAAGCTTTACTTTGAAAGATAATCGCTTTCTTTTGAAAGTTTATTAATTTGACGAAAGCTTTAGTAAGAAACGCACATGCGTTTCTTTCTAGAGGAAAGCAGTTGTTTGCTACGTGTGAAAGCACTGTTAGAACTGAGATCAGTGTTGTTTTTCTCAGTACATGCTTTAATTTGAAAGAAAATCGCGTTCTTTTGAAAGTTTATTGATTTCACGAAAGCTTTAGTAATAAACGCACATGCGTTTCTTTGTAAAGACAAGCAGTTGTTTGCTACTTGTGAAAGCACTGTTAGAACTGAGATCAGTGTTGTTTTTCTCAGTACAAGCTTTACTTTGAAAGAAAATCGCGTTCTTTTGAAAGTTTATTAATTTCACGAAAGCTTTAGTAAGAAACGCACATGCGTTTCTTTCTAGAAAAAAGCAGTTTTTTGCTACGTGTGAAAGCACTGTTAGAACTGAGATCAGTGTTGCTTTTCTCAGTACAAGCTTTACTTTGAAAGAAAATCGCGTTCTTTTGAAAGTTTATTAAGTTCACGAAAGCTTTAGTAAGAAACGCACATGCGTTTCTTTGTAAAGACAAGCAGTTGTTTGCTACGTGTGAAAGCACTGTTAGAACTGAGATCAGTGTTGCTTTTCTCAGTACAAGCTTTACTTTGAAAGAAAATCGCGTTCTTTTGAAAGTTTATTGATTTCACGAAAGCTTTAGTAAGAAACGCACATGCGTTTCTTTGTAAAGACAAGCAGTTGTTTGCTACGTGTGAAAGCACTGTTAGAACTGAGATCAGTGTTGCTTTTCTCAGTACAAGCTTTACTTTGAAAGATAATCGCGTTCTTTTGAAAGTTTATTAATTTCACGAAAGCTTTAGTAAGAAACGCACATGCGTTTCCTTCTAGAGAAAAGCAGTTGTTTGCTACGTGTGAAAGCACTGTTAGAACTGAGATCAGTGTTGCTTTTCTCAGTACAAGCTTTACTTTGAAAGAAAATCTCTTACTTTTGAAAGTTTATTAATTTCTCGAAAGCTTTAGCAAGAAACGCACATGAGTTTCTTTCTAGAGACAAGCAGTTGCTTGCTACGTGTGAAAGCACTGTTAGAACTGAGATCAGTGTTGCTTTTCTCAGTACAAGCTTTACTTTGAAAGATAATCGCGTTCTTTTGAAAGTTTATTAATTTCATGAAAGCTTTAGTAAGAAACGCACATGCGTTTCTTTGTCAAGACAGGCAGTTGTTTGCTACGTGTGAAAGCACTGTTAGAACTGAGATCAGTGTTACTTTTCTCAGTACAAGCTTTACTTTGAAAGATAATCGCGTTCTTTTGAAAGTTTATTAATTTGACGAAAGCTTTAGTAAGAAACGCACATGCGTTTCTTTCTAGAGGAAAGCAGTTGTTTGCTACGTGTGAAAGCACTGTTAGAACTGAGATAAGTGTTGCTTTTCTCAGTACAAGCTTTACTTTGAAAGATAATCGCGTTCTTTTGAAAGTTTATTAATTTCACGAAAGCTTTAGTAAGAAACGCACATGCGTTTCTTTGTCAAGACAGGCAGTTGTTTGCTACGTGTGAAAGCACTGTTAGAACTGAGATCAGTGTTGCTTTTCTCAGTACAAGCTTTACTTTTAAAGATAATCGCGTTCTTTTGAATGTTTATTAATTTCACGAAAGCTTTAGTAGGAAATGCACATACGTTTCTTTGTAAAGACAAGCAGTTGTTTGCTACGTGTGAAAGCACTGTTAGAACTGAGATCAGTGTTGCTTTTCTCAGTACAAGCTTTACTTTGAAAAAAAATCGCGTTCTTTTGAAAGTTTATTGATTTCACGAAAGCTTTAGTAAGAAACGCACATGCGTTTCTTTGTAAAGACAAGCAGTTGTTTGCTACGTGTGAAAGCACTGTTAGAACTGAGATCAGTGTTGCTTTTCTCCGTACAAGCTTTACTTTGAAAGATAATCGCGTTCTTTTGAAAGTTTATTAATTTCACGGAAGCTTTAGTAATAAACGCACATGCGTTTCTTTGTAAAGACAAGCAGTTTTTTGCTACGTGTGAAAGCACTGTTAGAACTGAGATCAGTGTTGCTTTTCTCAGTACAAGCTTTACTTTGAAAGATAATCGCGTTCTTTTGAAAGTTTATTAATTTCACGAAAGCTTTAGTAAGAAAAGCACATGCGTTTCTTTGTAAAGACAAGCAGTTGTTTGCTACGTGTGAAAGCACTGTTAGAACTGAGATCAGTGTTGCTTTTCTCAGTACAAGCTTTACTTTGAAAGATAATCGCGTTCTTTTGAAAGTTTATTAATTTCACGAAAGCTTTAGTAAGAAACGCACATGCGTTTCCTTCTAGAGAAAAGCAGTTGTTTGCTACGTGTGAAAGCACTGTTAGAACTGAGATCAGTGTTGCTTTTCTCAGTACAAGCTTTACTTTGAAAGAAAATCGCGTTCTTTTGAAAGTTTATTAATTTCACGAAAGCTTTAGTAAGAAACGCACATGTATTTCTTTGTCAAGACAGGCAGTTGTTTGCTACGTGTGAAAGCACTGTTAGAACTGAGATCAGTGTTGCTTTTCTCAGTACAAGCTTTACTTTGAAAGAAAATCTCGTTCTTTTGAAAGTTTATTAATTTCTCGAAAGCTTTAGCAAGAAACGCACATGCGTTTCTTTCTAGAGACAAGCAGTTGCTTGCTACGTGTGAAAGCACTGTTAGAACTGAGATCAGTGTTGCTTTTCTCAGTACAAGCTTTACTTTGAAAGATAATCGCGTTCTTTTGAAAGTTTATTAATTTCACGAAAGCTTTAGTAATAAACGCACATGCGTTTCTTTGTCAAGACAGGCAGTTGTTTGCTACCTGGGAAAGCACTGTTAGAACTGAGATCAGTGTTTCTTTTCTCAGTACAAGCTTTACTTTGAAAGATAATCGCGTTCTTTTGAAAGTTTATTAATTTCACGAAAGCTTTAGTAAGAAACGCACATGCGTTTCATTGTCAAGACAGGCAGTTGTTTGCTACGTGTGAAAGCACTGTTAGAACTGAGATCAGTGTTGCTTTTCTCAGTACAAGCTTTACTTTGAAAGATAATCGCTTTCTTTTGAAAGTTTATTAATTTGACGAAAGCTTTAGTAAGAAACGCACATGCGTTTCTTTCTAGAGGAAAGCAGTTGTTTGCTACGTGTGAAAGCACTGTTAGAACTGAGATAAGTGTTGCTTTTCTCAGTACAAGCTTTACTTTGAAAGATAATCGCGTTCTTTTGAAAGTTTATTAATTTCACGAAAGCTTCAGTAAGAAACGCACATGCGTTTCTTTGTCAAGACAGGCAGTTGTTTGCTACGTGTGAAAGCACTGTTAGAACTGAGATCAGTGTTGCTTTTCTCAGTACAAGCTTTACTTTGAAAGATAATCGCGTTCTTTTGAATGTTTATTAATTTCACGAAAGCTTTAGTAGGAAATGCACATGCGTTTCTTTGTAAAGACAAGCAGTTGTTTGCTACGTGTGAAAGCACTGTTAGAATTGAGATCAGTGTTGCTTTTCTCAGTACAAGCTTTACTTTGAAAAAAAATCGCGTTCTTTTGAAAGTTTATTGATTTCACGAAAGCTTTAGTAAGAAACGCACATGCGTTTCCTTCTAGAGAAAAGCAGTTGTTTGCTACGTGTGAAAGCACTGTTAGAACTGAGATCAGTGTTGCTTTTCTCAGTACAAGCTTTACTTTGAAAGAAAATCTCTTACTTTTGAAAGTTTATTAATTTCTCGAAAGCTTTAGCAAGAAACGCACATGAGTTTCTTTCTAGAGACAAGCAGTTGCTTGCTACGTGTGAAAGCACTGTTAGAACTGAGATCAGTGTTGCTTTTCTCAGTACAAGCTTTACTTTGAAAGATAATCGCGTTCTTTTGAAAGTTTATTAATTTCACGAAAGCTTTAGTAAGAAACGCACATGCGTTTCTTTGTCAAGACAGGCAGTTGTTTGCTACGTGTGAAAGCACTGTTAGAACTGAGATCAGTGTTGCTTTTCTCAGTACAACCTTTACTTTGAAAGAAAATCGCGTTTTTTTTAAAGTTTATTAATTTCATGAAAGCTTTAGTAAAAAACGCACATGCGTTTCTTTGTCAAGACAGGCAGTTGTTTGCTACCTGGGAAAGCACTGTTAGAACTGAGATCAGTGTTGCTTTTCTCAGTACAAGCTTTACTTTGAAAGATAATCGCGTTCTTTTGAAAGTTTATTAATTTCATGAAAGCTTTAGTAAGAAACGCACATGCGTTTCTTTGTCAAGACAGGCAGTTGTTTGCTACGTGTGAAAGCACTGTTAGAACTGAGATCAGTGTTACTTTTCTCAGTACAAGCTTTACTTTGAAAGATAATCGCGTTCTTTTGAAAGTTTATTAATTTGACGAAAGCTTTAGTAAGAAACGCACATGCGTTTCTTTCTAGAGGAAAGCAGTTGTTTGCTACGTGTGAAAGCACTGTTAGAACTGAGATAAGTGTTGCTTTTCTCAGTACAAGCTTTACTTTGAAAGATAATCGCGTTCTTTTGAAAGTTTATTAATTTCACGAAAGCTTTAGTAAGAAACGCACATGCGTTTCTTTGTCAAGACAGGCAGTTGTTTGCTACGTGTGAAAGCACTGTTAGAACTGAGATCAGTGTTGCTTTTCTCAGTACAAGCTTTACTTTTAAAGATAATCGCGTTCTTTTGAATGTTTATTAATTTCACGAAAGCTTTAGTAGGAAATGCACATACGTTTCTTTGTAAAGACAAGCAGTTGTTTGCTACGTGTGAAAGCACTGTTAGAACTGAGATCAGTGTTGCTTTTCTCAGTACAAGCTTTACTTTGAAAAAAAATCGCGTTCTTTTGAAAGTTTATTGATTTCACGAAAGCTTTAGTAAGAAACGCACATGCGTTTCTTTGTAAAGACAAGCAGTTGCTTGCTACGTGTGAAAGCACTGTTAGAACTGAGATCAGTTTTGTTTTTCTCAGTTCATGCTTTACTTTGAAAGAAAATCGCGTTCTTTTGAAAGTTTATTGATTTCACGAAAGCTTTAGTAAGAAACGCACATGCGTTTCTTTGTAAAGACAAGCAGTTGTTTGCTACGTGTGAAAGCACTGTTAGAACTGAGATCAGTGTTGTTTTTCTCAGTACAAGCTTTACTTTGAAAGAAAATCGCGTTCTTTTGAAAGTTTATTAATTTCACGAAAGCTTTAGTAAGAAACGCACATGCGTTTCTTTCTAGAAAAAAGCAGTTGTTTGCTACGTGTGAAAGCACTGTTAGAACTGAGATCAGTGTTGCTTTTCTCAGTACAAGCTCTAGTTTGAAAGAAAATCTCGTTCTTTTGAAAGTTTATTAATTTCTCGAAAGCTTTAGTAAGAAACGCACATGCGTTTCTTTCTAGAGACAAGCAGTTGTTTACTACGTGTGAAAGCACTGTTAGAACTGAGATCAGTGTTGCTTTTCTCAGTACAAGCTTTACTTTGAAAGATAATCGCGTTCTTTTGAAAGTTTATTAATTTGACGAAAGCTTTAGTAAGAAACGCACATGCGTTTCTTTCAAGAGGAAAGCAGTTGTTTGCTACGTGTGAAAGCACTGTTAGAACTGAGATCAGTGTTGCTTTTCTCAGTACAAGCTTTACTTTGAAAAAAAATCGCGTTCTTTTGAAAGTTTATTAATTTCACGAAAGCTTTGGTAAGAAACGCACATGCGTTTCTTTGTCAAGACAGGCAGTTGTTTGCTACGTGTGAAAGCACTGTTAGAACTGAGATCAGTGTTGCTTTTCTCCGTACAAGCTTTACTTTGAAAGATAATCGCGTTCTTTTGAAAGTTTATTAATTTCACGGAAGCTTTAGTAATAAACGCACATGCGTTTCTTTGTAAAGACAAGCAGTTTTTTGCTACGTGTGAAAGCACTGTTAGAACTGAGATCAGTGTTGCTTTTCTCAGTACAAGCTTTACTTTGAAAGATAATCGCGTTCTTTTGAAAGTTTATTAATTTCACGAAAGCTTTAGTAAGAAAAGCACATGCGTTTCTTTGTAAAGACAAGCAGTTGTTTGCTACGTGTGAAAGCACTGTTAGAACTGAGATCAGTGTTGCTTTTCTCAGTACAAGCTTTACTTTGAAAGATAATCGCGTTCTTTTGAAAGTTTATTAATTTCACGAAAGCTTTAGTAAGAAACGCACATGCGTTTCCTTCTAGAGAAAAGCAGTTGTTTGCTACGTGTGAAAGCACTGTTAGAACTGAGATCAGTGTTGCTTTTCTCAGTACAAGCTTTACTTTGAAAGAAAATCGCGTTCTTTTGAAAGTTTATTAATTTCACGAAAGCTTTAGTAAGAAACGCACATGTATTTCTTTGTCAAGACAGGCAGTTGTTTGCTACGTGTGAAAGCACTGTTAGAACTGAGATCAGTGTTGCTTTTCTCAGTACAAGCTTTACTTTGAAAGAAAATCTCGTTCTTTTGAAAGTTTATTAATTTCTCGAAAGCTTTAGCAAGAAACGCACATGCGTTTCTTTCTAGAGATAAGCAGTTGCTTGCTACGTGTGAAAGCACTGTTAGAACTGAGATCAGTGTTGCTTTTCTCAGTACAAGCTTTACTTTGAAAGATAATCGCGTTCTTTTGAAAGTTTATTAATTTCACGAAAGCTTTAGTAATAAACGCACATGCGTTTCTTTGTCAAGACAGGCAGTTGTTTGCTACCTGGGAAAGCACTGTTAGAACTGAGATCAGTGTTTCTTTTCTCAGTACAAGCTTTACTTTGAAAGATAATCGCGTTCTTTTGAAAGTTTATTAATTTCACGAAAGCTTTAGTAAGAAACGCACATGCGTTTCTTTCTAGAGGAAAGCAGTTGTTTGCTACGTGTGAAAGCACTGTTAGAACTGAGATCAGTGTTGCTTTTCTCAGTACAAGCTTTACTTTGAAAGATAATCGCTTTCTTTTGAAAGTTTATTAATTTGACGAAAGCTTTAGTAAGAAACGCACATGCGTTTCTTTCTAGAGGAAAGCAGTTGTTTGCTACGTGTGAAAGCACTGTTAGAACTGAGATAAGTGTTGCTTTTCTCAGTACAAGCTTTACTTTGAAAGATAATCGCGTTCTTTTGAAAGTTTATTAATTTCACGAAAGCTTCAGTAAGAAACGCACATGCGTTTCTTTGTCAAGACAGGCAGTTGTTTGCTACGTGTGAAAGCACTGTTAGAACTGAGATCAGTGTTGCTTTTCTCAGTACAAGCTTTACTTTGAAAGATAATCGCGTTCTTTTGAATGTTTATTAATTTCACGAAAGCTTTAGTAGGAAATGCACATGCGTTTCTTTGTAAAGACAAGCAGTTGTTTGCTACGTGTGAAAGCACTGTTAGAATTGAGATCAGTGTTGCTTTTCTCAGTACAAGCTTTACTTTGAAAAAAAATCGCGTTCTTTTGAAAGTTTATTGATTTCACGAAAGCTTTAGTAAGAAACGCACATGCGTTTCTTTGTAAAGACAAGCAGTTGTTTGCTACGTGTGAAAGCACTGTTAGAACTGAGATCAGTGTTGTTTTTCTCAGTACATGCTTTACTTTGAAAGAAAATCGCGTTCTTTTGAAAGTTTATTGATTTCACGAAAGCTTTAGTAAGAAACGCACATGCGTTTCTTTGTAAAGACAAGCAGTTGTTTGCTACTTGTGAAAGCACTGTTAGAACTGAGATCAGTGTTGTTTTTCTCAGTACAAGCTTTACTTTGAAAGAAAATCGCGTTCTTTTGAAAGTTTATTAATTTCACGAAAGCTTTAGTAAGAAACGCACATGCGTTTCTTTCTAGAAAAAAGCAGTTTTTTGCTACGTGTGAAAGCACTGTTAGAACTGTGATCAGTGTTGCTTTTCTCAGTACAAGCTTTACTTTGAAAGAAAATCGCGTTCTTTTGAAAGTTTATTAAGTTCACGAAAGCTTTAGTAAGAAACGCACATGCATTTCTTTGTAAAGACAAGCAGTTGTTTGCTACGTGTGAAAGCACTGTTAGAACTGAGATCAGTGTTGCTTTTCTCAGTACAAGCTTTACTTTGAAAGAAAATCGCGTTCTTTTGAAAGTTTATTAAGTTCACGAAAGCTTTAGTCAGAAACGCACATGCGTTTCTTTGTCAAGACAAGTAGTTGTTTGCTACGTGTGAAAGCACTGTTGACACTGAGATCAGTGTTGCTTTTCTCAGTACAAGCTTTACTTTGAAAGATAATCGCGTTCTTTCGGAAGTATATTAATTTCACGAAAGCTTTAGTAAGAAACGCACATGCGTTTCTTTGTAAAGACAAGCAGTTGTTTGCTACGTGTGAAAGCACTGTTAGAACTGAGATCAGTGTTGCTTTTCTCAGTACAAGCTTTACTTTGAAAAAAAATCGCGTTCTTTTGAAAGTTTATTGATTTCACGAAAGTTTTAGTAAGAAACGCACATGCGTTTCTTTGTAAAGACCAGCAGTTGTTTGCTACGTGTGAAAGCACTGTTAGAACTGAGATCAGTGTTGCTTTTCTCAGTACAAGCTTTACTTTGAAAGAAAATCGCGTTCTTTTGAAAGTTTATTAATTTCACGAAAGCTTTAGTAAGAAACGCAAATGATTTTCTTTTAGAGGAAAGCAGTTGTTTGCTACGTGTGAAAGCACTGTTAGACTGAGATCAGTGTTGCTTTTCTGAGTACAAGCTTTACTTTGAAAGAAAATCGCGTTCTTTTGAAAGTTTATTAATTTCACGAAAGCTTTAGTAAGAAACGCTCATGCGTTTTTTAGTAAAGACAAGCAGTTGTTTGCTACGTGTGAAAGCACTGTTAGAACTGAGATCAGTGTTGCTTTTCTCAGTACAAGCTTTACTTTGAAAGATAATCGCGTTCTTTTGAAAGTTTATTAATTTCACGAAAGCTTTAGTAAGAAACGCACATGCGTTTCCTTCTAGTGAAAAGCAGTTGTTTGCTACGTGTGAAAGCACTGTTAGAACTGAGATCAGTGTTGCTTTTCTCAGTACAAGCTTTACTTTGAAAGAAAATCGCGTTCTTTTGAAAGTTTATTAATTTCACGAAAGCTTTAGTAAGAAACGCACATGCGTTTCTTTCTAGAAAAAAGCAGTTGTTTGCTACGTGTGAAAGCACTGTTAGAACTGAGATCAGTGTTGCTTTTCTCTGTACAAGCTTTACTTTGAAAGATAATCTCGTTCTTTTGAAAGTTTATTAATTTCTCGAAAGCTTTAGTAAGAAACGCACATGCGTTTCCTTCTAGTGAAAAGCAGTTGTTTGCTACGTGTGAAAGCACTGTTAGAACTGAGATCAGTGTTGCTTTTCTCAGTACAAGCTTTACTTTGAAAGAAAATCTCGTTCTTTTGAAAGTTTATTAATTTCTCGAAAGCTTTAGTAAGAAACGCACATGCGTTTCTTTCTAGAGACAAGCAGTTGCTTGCTACGTGTGAAAGCACTGTTAGAACTGAGATCAGTGTTGCTTTTCTCAGTACAAGCTTTACTTTGAAAAAAAAATCGCGTTCTTTTGAAAGTTTATTAATTTCACGAAAGCTTTAGTAAGAAACGCACATGCGTTTCTTTCTAGAGACAAGCAGTTGTTTGCTACGTGTGAAAGCACTGTTAGAACTGAGATCAGTGTTGCTTTTCTCAGTACAAGCTTTTCTTTGAAAGATAATCGCGTTCTTTTGAAAGTTTATTAATTTCTCGAAAGCTTTAGTAAGAAACGCACATGCGTTTCTTTGTAAAGTAAAGCAGTTGTTTGCTAGGTGTGAAAGCACTGTTAGAACTGAGATCAGTGTTGCTTTTCTCAGTACAGGCTTTACTTTGAGAGATAATCTCGTTCTTTTGAAAGTTTATTAATTTCACGAAAGCTTTAGTAAGAAACGCACATGCGTTTCTTTTAGAGGAAAGCAGTTGTTTGCTACGTGTGAAAGCACTGTTAGAACTTAGATCAGTCTTGCTTTTCTCAGTACAAGCTTTACTTTGAAAGAAAATCGCGTTCTTTTGAAAGTTTATTAAGTTCACGAAAGCTTTAGTAAGAAACGCACATGCGTTTCTTTGTAAAGACAAGCAGTTGTTTGCTACGTGTGAAAGCACTGTTAGAACTGAGATCAGTGTTGCTTTTCTCAGTACAAGCTTTACTTTGAAAGAATATCGCGTTCTTTTGAAAGTTTATTAAGTTCACGAAAGCTTTAGTCAGAAACGCACATGCGTTTCTTTGTCAAGACAAGTAGTTGTTTGGTACGTGTGAAAGCACTGTTGACACTGAGATCAGTGTTGCTTTTCTCAGTACAAGCTTTACTTTGAAAGATAATCGCGTTCTTTCGGAAGTATATTAATTTCACGAAAGCTTTAGTAAGAAACGCACATGCGTTTTTTTGGAAAGACAAGCAGTTGTTTGCTACGTGTGAAAGCACTGTTAGAACTGAGATCAGTGTTTCTTTTCTCAGTATAAGCTTTACTTTGAAAGATAATCGCATTCTTTCGGAAGTTTATTAATTTCACGAAAGCTTTAGTAAGAAACGCACATGCGTTTCTTTGTAAGGTAAAGCAGTTGTTTGATACGTGTGAAAGCACTGTTAGAACAGATATCATTGTTGCTTTTCTCAGTCCAAGCTTTACTTTGAAAGATAATCACGTTCATTGGAAAGTTTATTAATTTCACGAAAGCTTGAGTTAGAAACGCACATGGGTTTCTTTGTCAAGACAAGCAGTTGTTTGCCTCGTGTGAAAGCACGGTTAGAACTGAGATCAGTGTTGCTTTTCTCAGTACAAGCTTTACTTTGAAAGATAATCGCGTTCTTTTGAAAGTTTATTAATTTCACGAAAGCTTTAGTAAGAAACGCACATGCGTTTCTTTGTCAAGACAAGCAGTTGTTTATTGTGCGGGAAAGCACTGTTAGAACGGAGTCAGTGTTGCTTTTCTCAGTACAAGCTTTACTTTGAAAGATAATCGCGTTCTTTCGGAAGTTTATTATATTCACGAAAGCTTTAGTAAGAAACGCGCATGCGTTTCTTTGTCAAGACAAGCAGTTGTTTGCTACGTGTGAAAGCAATGTTAGAACTGAGATCAGTGTTGCTTTTCTCAGTACAAGCTTTACTTTGAAAGATAATGAGTTCTTTCTGAAGTTTATTAATTTCAGGAAAGCTTTAGTAAGAAACACACATGCGTTTCTTTGTCAAGACAGGCAGTTGTTTGCTACGTGTGAAAGCTCTGTTAGAACTGAGATCAGTGTTGCTTTTCTCAGTACAAGCTTTACTTTGAAAGATAATCTCGTTCTTTTGAAAGTTAATTAATTTCACGAAAGCTTTAGTAAGAAACGCACATGCGTTTCTTTCTAGAGACTAGCAGTTGTTTGCTACGTGTGAAAGCACTGGTAGAACTGAGATCAGTGTTGCTCTTCTCAGTAAAAGTTATACTTTGAAAGATAATCGCGTTCTTTTGAAAGTTTATTAATTTCACGAAAGCTTTAGTAAGAAACGCACATGCGTTTCTTTGTCAAGACAAGCAGTTGTTTAGTGTGCGGGAAAGCACTGTTAGAACTGAGTCAGTGTTGCTTTTCTCAGTACAAGCTTTACTTTGAAAGATAATCGCATTCTTTTAAAATTTATTAATTTCACGAAAGCTTTAGTAAGAAATGCACATGCGTTTTTTTGTCAAGACAAGCAGTTGTTTGCTACGTGTGTAAGCACTGTTAGAACTGAGATCAGTGTTGCTTTTCTCAGTACAAGCTTTACTTTGAAAGAAAATCGCGTTCTTTTGAAAGTTTATTAATTTCACGAAAGCTTTAGTAAGAAACGCACATGCGTTTCTTTGTAAAGACAAGCAGTTGTTTGCTAAGTGTGAAAGCACTGTTAGAACTGTGATCAGTGTTGCTTTTCTCAGTACAAGCTTTACTTGCAAAGATAATCGCGTTCATTTGAAAGTTTGTTAATTTCACGAAAGCTTTAGTAAGAAACGCACATGCGTTTCTTTGTAAGGTAAAGCAGTTGTTTGATACGTGTGAAAGCACTGTTAGAACAGATATCATTGTTGCTTTTCTCAGTCCAAGCTTTACTTTGAAAGATAATCAGGTTCATTGGAAAGTTTATTAATTTCACGAAAGCTTGAGTTAGAAACGCACATGCGTTTCTTTGTCAAGACAAGCAGTTGTTTGCCTCGTGTGAAAGCACTGTTAGAACTTAGATCAGTGTTGCTTTTCTCAGTACAAGCTTTACTTTGAAAGATAATCGCGTTCTTCTTAAAGTTTATTAATTTCACGAAAGCTTTAGTAAGAAACGCACATGCCTTTCTTTGTAAAGACAAGCAGTTGTTTGCTACGTGTGAAAGTACTGTTAGAACTGATATCAGTGTTGCTTTTCTCAGTACAAGCTTTACTTTGAAAGATAATCGCGTTCTTTTAATGTTTATTAATTTCACGAAAGCTTTAATAAGAAACGCACATGCGTTTCTTTTTCAAGACAAGCAGTTGTTTGTTACGTGTGAAAGCACTGGTAGAACTGAGATCAGTGTTGCTTTTCTCAGTACAAGCTTTACTTTGAAAGATAATCGCGTTCTTTTGAAAGTTTATTAATTTCACGAAAGCTTTAGTAAGAAACGCACATGCGTTTCTTTGTTAAGACAAGCAGTTGTTTAGTGTGCGGGAAAGCACTGTTAGAATGGAGTCAGTGTTGCTTTTCTCAGTACAAGCTTTACTTTGAAAGATAATCGCGTTCTTTGAAAGTTTATTAATTTCACGAAAGCTTTAGTAAGAAACGAACATGCGTTTCTTTGTCAAGACAAGGAGTTGTTTGCTACGTGTGAAAGCACTGTTAGAACTGAGATCTGTGTTGCTTTTCTCAGTACAAGCTTTACTTTGAAAGAAAATCGCGTTCTTTAGAAAATTTATTAATTTCACGAAAGTTTTAGTATGAAACGCTCATGCGTTTTTTTGTAAAGACAAGCAGTTGTTTGCTACGTGTGAAAGCACTGTTAGAACTGAGATCAGTGTTGATTTTCTCAGTACAAGCTTTACTTTGAAAGATAAAGTTTATTAATTTCACGAAAGCTTTAGTAAGAAAAGCACATGCGTTTCTTTCTAGAGACAAGCAGTTGTTGGCTACGTGTGAAAGCACTGTTAGAACTGAGATCAGTGTTGCTTTTCTCAGTACAAGCTTTACTTTGAAAGATAATCTCGATCTTTTGAAACTTTTTTAATTCACGAAAGCTTTAGTAAGAAACGCACATGCGTTTCTTTGTAAAGACAAGCAGTTGTTTGCTACGTGTGAAAGCACTGTTAGAACTGAGATCAGTGTTGCATTTCTCCGTACAAGCTTTACTTTGAAAGATAATCGCGTTCTTTTGAAAGTTCATTAATTTCACGAAAGCTTTAGTAAGAAACGCACATGCGTTTCTTTGTAAAGACAAGCAGTTGTTTGCTACGTGTGAAAGCACTGTTAGAACTGAGATCAGTTTTGCTTTTCTCAGTACAAGCTTTACTTTGAAAGAAAAATGCGTTCTTTTGAAAGTTTATTAATTTCAGGAAAGCTTTAGTAAGAAACGCACATGCGTTTCTTTCTAGACACAAGCAGTTGCTTGCTACGTGTGAAAGCACTGTTAGAACTGAGATCAGTGTTGCTTTTCTCAGTACAAGCTTTACTTTGAAAAAAAAATCGCGTTCTTTTGAAAGTTTATTTATTTCACGAAAGCTTTAGTAAGAAACGCACATGCGTTTCTTTCTAGAGACAAGCAGTTGTTTGCTACGTGTGAAAGCACTGTTAGAACTGAGATCAGTGTTGCTTTTCTCAGTACAAGCTTTACTTTGAAAGATAATCGCGTTCTTTTGAAAGTTTATTAATTTCTCGAAAGCTTTAGTAAGAAACGCACATGCGTTTCTTTGTAAAGTAAAGCAGTTGTTTGCTAGGTGTGAAAGCACTGTTAGAACTGAGATCAGTGTTGCTTTTCTCAGTACAGGCTTTACTTTGAAAGATAATCTCGTTCTTTTGAAAGTTTATTAATTTCACGAAAGCTTTAGTAAGAAACGCACATGCGTTTCTTTTAGAGGAAAGCAGTTGTTTGCTACGTGTGACAGCACTGTTAGAACTGAGATCAGTCTTGCTTTTCTCAGTACAAGCTTTACTTTGAAAGAAAATCGCGTTCTTTTGAAAGTTTATTAAGTTCACGAAAGCTTTAGTAAGAAACGCACATGCGTTTCTTTGTAAAGACAAGCAGTTGTTTGCTACGTGTGAAAGCACTGTTAGAACTGAGATCAGTGTTGCTTTTCTCAGTACAAGCTTTACTTTGAAAGAATATCGCGTTCTTTTGAAAGTTTATTAAGTTCACGAAAGCTTTAGTCAGAAACGCACATGCGTTTCTTTGTCAAGACAAGTAGTTGTTTGGTACGTGTGAAAGTACTGTTGACACTGAGATCAGTGTTGCTTTTCTCAGTACAAGCTTTACTTTGAAAGATAATCGCGTTCTTTCGGAAGTATATTAATTTCACGAAAGCTTTAGTAAGAAACGCACATGCGTTTTTTTGGAAAGAGAAGCAGTTGTTTGCTACGTGTGAAAGCACTGTTAGAACTGAGATCAGTGTTTCTTTTCTCAGTATAAGCTTTACTTTGAAAGATAATCGCATTCTTTCGGAAGTTTATTAATTTCACGAAAGCTTTAGTAAGAAACGGACATGCGTTTCTTTGTAAGGTAAAGCAGTTGTTTGATACGTGTGAAAGCACTGTTAGAACAGATATCATTGTTGCTTTTCTCAGTCCAAGCTTTACTTTGAAAGATAATCACGTTCATTGGAAAGTTTATTAATTTCACGAAAGCTTGAGTTAGAAACGCACATGCGTTTCTTTGTCAAGACAAGCAGTTGTTTGCCTCGTGTGAAAGCACGGTTAGAACTGAGATCAGTGTTGCTTTTCTCAGTACAAGCTTTACTTTGAAAGATAATCGCGTTCTTTTGAAAGTTTATTAATTTCACGAAAGCTTTAGTAAGAAACGCACATGCGTTTCTTTGTCAAGACAAGCAGTTGTTTATTGTGCGGGAAAGCACTGTTAGAACGGAGTCAGTGTTGCTTTTCTCAGTACAAGCTTTACTTTGAAAGATAATCGCGTTCTTTCGGAAGTTTATTATATTCACGAAAGCTTTAGTAAGAAACGCGCATGCGTTTCTTTGTCAAGACAAGCAGTAGAACTGAGATCAGTGTTGCTTTTCTCAGTACAAGCTTTACTTTGAAAGATAATCGCCTTCTTTCAAAAGTTTACTAATTTCACGAAAGCTTTAGTAAGAAACGCACATGCGTTTCTTTGTCAAGACAAGCAGTTGTTTGCTACGTGTGAAAGCAATGTTAGAACTGAGATCAGTGTTGCTTTTCTCAGTACAAGCTTTACTTTGAAAGATAATCGAGTTCTTTCGGAAGTTTATTAATTTCAGGAAAGCTTTAGTAAGAAACACACATGCGTTTCTTTGTCAAGACAGGCAGTTGTTTGCTACGTGTGAAAGCTCTGTTAGAACTGAGATCAGTGTTGCTTTTCTCAGTACAAGATTTACTTTGAAAGATAATCTCGTTCTTTTGAAAGTTAATTTCACGAAAGCTTTAGTAAGAAACGCACATGCGTTTCTTTCTAGAGACTAGCAGTTGTTTGCTACGTGTGAAAGCACTGGTAGAACTGAGATCAGTGTTGCTCTTCTCAGTACAAGTTTTACTTTGAAAGATAATCGCGTTCTTTTGAAAGTTTATTAATTTCACGAAAGCTTTAGTAAGAAACGCACATGCGTTTCTTTGTAAGGTAAAGCAGTTGTTTGATACGTGTGAAAGCACTGTTAGAACAGATATCATTGTTGCTTCTCTCAGTCCAAGCTTTACTTTGAAAGATAATCACGTTCATTGGAAAGTTTATTAATTTCACGAAAGCTTGAGTTAGAAACGCACATGCGTTTCTTTGTCAAGACAAGCAGTTGTTTGCTACGTGTGAAAGCACTGTTAGAACTTAGATCAGTGTTGCTTTTCTCAGTACAAGCTTTACTTTGAAAGATAATCGCGTTCTTCTTAAAGTTTATTAATTTCACGAAAGCTTTAGTAAGAAACGCACATGCGTTTCTTTGTAAAGACAAGCAGTTGTTTGCTACGTGTGAAAGCACTGTTAGAACTGATATCAGTGTTGCTTTTCTCAGTACAAGCTTTACTTTGAAAGATAATCGCGTTCTTTTAAAGTTTATTAATTTCACGAAAGCTTTAATAAGAAACGCACATGCGTTTCTTTTTCAAGACAAGCAGTTGTTTGTTACGTGTGAAAGCACTGGTAGAACTGAGATCAGTGTTGCTTTTCTCAGTACAAGCTTTACTTTGAAAGATAATCGCGTTCTTTTGAAAGTTTATTAATTTCACGAAAGCTTTAGTAAG